>NC_082641.1:175742039-176044093 GCF_028023285.1 Balaenoptera ricei | reverse complement strand
ACAAAGTAATGAAAACCAGGAGTTGGGATCAGTGAGAGTATCTCAGATACTGCCCACCACACAGGGCTCATCTTCTATAAAGTCTATGTGCTCCAAGCAATTCAAGACTCAGGCCCTGTTCATCTACTTTTCAGCATATCCCCAAATTAGTCACACCACCATGATCTCAACAAAAATTCCCTGGACACAAACTAGCATATGGGTAGAACTTTCTCTCCATTGGGTACTGCATTTGGTACGACAGACCCCGCTCTACTGCTTCAGGTCATGCAGTCTCAAGTATACCCCCTTGTTTCTGATGCACGAGGAGAGCCCCTCCAACACCAGGCCAATCTACAGCTATTCCATGGTCAAACGTAGCAAATGTTCCCAGTGAACATGATTTCTTCTAAGTAGAGATGAATCAACTCACTCCAGAATATATATTTTCGTTAGATTTCATTGTGGTCTTAGATCTTGAAGACTTTAATAAATAAAATGTGGTTGGGCTCACCTGTTTTTTTCTACAGTATAAAGTGGGATGTAGGTGGAAAGTGGAGTGATGTAACCTTCTAAATCCTGTCCATGCAGCCTTCCTGACTCAGAGACCTCTTTCTGAGGAAGGCAGAGATTGGTTTGTCATTGATATGAAGAAAACTTTATACCAAAATCAAATTGGATATGGAGAGAAGGATGTTATTTACCTTGTGGGGATAAGTGACAGGGGGTATTTTTAGGGTAGAGCACATGGTGGATAGGTACATGTGGATATGAGAGGGAGAGACTATGTGTTGACATATTTAAAATAATTTGTCCACGGCAAAAATGTATTACTAAACTGCAGTTATTTCATAGAGAGTGAAATGAATAAGTTACTAGAGTCAACGACAAAGTTGAATTTATAGGAATTGGGATATTAAAACAAAAGGTACTTAGGTTGCTTCCATGTCCTGGCTATTGTAAATAGAGCTGCAATGAACATTTTGGTACATGACTCTTTTTGAATTATGGTTTTCTCAGGGTATATGCCCAGTAGTGGTATTGCTGGGTCATATGGTAGTTCTATTTTTAGTTTTTTAAGGAACCTCCATACTGTTCCCCATAGTGACTGTATCAATTTACATACCCACTAACAGCGCAAGAGGGTTCCCTTTTCTCCACACCCTCTCCAGCATTTATTGTTTGTAGATTTTTTGATGATGGCCATTCTGATCAGTGTGAGATGATATCGCATTGTAGTTTTGATTTGCATTTCTCTAATGTTGAGCATTCTTTCATGTGTTTGTTGGCAATCTGTATATCTTCTTTGGAGAATTGTCTATTTAGGTCTTCTGCCCATTTTTGGATTGGGTTGTTTGTTTTTTTGATATTGAGCTACATGAGCTGCTTGTAAATTTTGGAGATTAATATTTTGTAAGTTGCTTCATTTGCAAGTATTTTCTCCCATTCTGAGGGTTGTCTTTTCATCTTGTTTATGGTTTCCTTTGCTGTGCAAAAGTTTTAAGTTTCATTAGATCCCATTTGTTTATTTTTGTTTTTATTTCCATTACTCTAGAAGGTGGGTCAAAAAGGATCTTGCTGCAATTTATGTCAAATAGTGTTCTGCCTATGTTTTCCTCTAAGAGTTTGATAGTGTCTGGCCTTACATTTACGTCTTTAATCCATTTTGAGTTTATTTTTGTGTATGGTGTTAGGGAGTGTTCTAATTTCATTCTTTTACGTGCAGCTGCCCAGTTTTCCCAGCACCACTTATTGAAGAGGCTGCCTTTTTTCCACTGTATATTCTGGCCTCCTTTTTCATAGATTAGGTGACCATAGGTGTGTGGGTTTATCTCTGGACTTTCTATCTGTTCCATTACCTATATTTTTGTTTTTGTGCCAGTACCATACTGTCTTGATTACTGTAGCTTTGTAGTATAGTCTGAAGTCAGGGAGCCTGATTCCTCCAGCTCCGTTTTTCTGTCTCAGATTGCTTTGGCAATTCAGGGTCTTTTGTGTTTCCATACAAATTGTGAAATTTTTTGGTTCTAATTCAGTGAAAAATACCATTGATAATTTGATAGGGATTGCATTGAATCTTTAGATTGCTTTGGGTAGTATAGTCACTTTCACAATATTGATTCTTCCAATCCAAGAACATGGTATATCTCTCCATCTGTTTGTGTCCTCTTTTATTTCTTTCATCAGTATCTTATTGTTTTCTGCGTACAAGTCTTTTGCCTCCTTAGTTAGGCTTATTCCTAGGTATTTTATTCTTTTTCTAGTGATGGTAAATGGGATTGTTTCCTTAATTTCTCTTTCTGATCTTTTGTTGTTAGTGTATAGGTCTGCAAGAGATTTCTGTGTATTAACTTTGTATCCTGCAACTTTACCAAATTCATTGATTAGCTCTGGTAGTTTTCTGGTAGAATCTTTAGGATCTTCTATGTATAGAATCATGTCATCTGCAAACAGTGACAGTTTTACTTCTTCTATTCCAAGTTGGATTCCTTCTATTTCTTTTTATTCTCTGATTTCCATGGCTAGAACTTCCAAAACTATGGTGAATAATAGTGGTGAGAGTGTGCACCCTTGTCTTGTTCCTGATCTTAGAGGAAATGCTTTCAATTTTTCACCATTGAGAATGATGTTTTCTGTGGGTTTGTCATATATAGCCTTTATTATGTTGAGGTAGTTCCCTCTATGCCCACTTTCTGGAGAGTTTTTAATCATAAATCGGTGATGAATTTTGTCAAAAGCTTTTTCTGCATCTATTGAGATAATCATATGGTTTTTATTCTTCAGTTTGTTAATATGGTGTATCACATTGATTGATTTGCCTATATTGAAGAATCCTTGCATCCCTGGTATAAATCCCACTTGATGATGGTGTATGATCCTTTTAATGTGCTGTTGGATTCTGTTTACTAGTATTTTGTTGAGGATTTTTGCATCTATGTTAATCACTGATATTGGCCTGTAGTTCTCTTTTTGGTGATATCTCTGTCTGATTTTGGTGTCAGGGTGATGGTGGCCTCATAGAAGGGCTTGGGAGTTTTCCTTCCTCTGCAATTTTTGGGAAGAGTTTGAGAAGGATAGGTGTTAGCTCTTCTCTAAATGTTTGATAGAATTCACCTCTGAGGCCACCTGGTCCTGGATTTTTGTTTGTTGGAAGATTTTTAATCACAGTTTCAATTTCATTACTTGTGACTGGTCTGTTCATATTTTCTATTTCTTCCTGGTTCAGTCTTGGGAGACTGTGTCTTTTTAAGAATTTGTTCATTTCTTCCAATTTGTCCATTTTATTGGCATACATTTGCTTGTAGTAGTCTCTTATGATCCTTTGTATTTCTGTGGTGTCAGTTGTAACTTCTCCTTTTTCATTTCTAATTTTACTGATTTGAGTCCTCTCCCTTTTTTCTTGATGAATCTAGCTAAAGTTTTATCAATTTTGTTTATCTTTCCAAAGAACCAGCATTTAGTTTCATTAATCTTTGCTACTGTGTTCTTTGTCTCTGTTTCATTTATTTCTGCTGTGATCTTTATGACTTTTTTCCTTCTATTAACTTTGGGTTTTGTTTGTTCTTCTTTCTCTGGTTGCTTTAGGTGTAATGTTAGGTTATTTGAGATTTTTCTTGTTTCTTGAGGTAAGATTGTATTGCTATAAAGTTCCCTCTTAGAACTGCTTTTGTTGCATTCCATAGGTTTTGAGTGGTTGTGTTTTCATTGCCATTTGTTTCTAGGTTTTTTGTTTTTTGTTTTTTTTCTTCAGTGATCCATTGGTTGTTTAGTACCATATTGTTTACCCTCCATGTGTTTGTGTCTTTTTACAGTATTTTTTTCTTGTAATCAATTTCTAATCTCATAGTGTTGTGGTCAGAAAAGACGCTTGATGTGATTTGAATTTTCTTAAATTTACTGAGGCTTGATTTGTGACCCAAGATGTGGTCTATCCTGGAGAATGTTCCATGTGCACTTGAGAAGAAAGTGTATTCTGCCACTTTCCAATGGAATGTCCTATAAATATCAAGTAATTCTATCTAGTCTAATGTGTCATTTAGGGCTTGTGTTTCCTTATTAATTTTCTGTCTGGATGATCTGTCCATTGTTGTAAGTGGGGTTTTAAAGTCTCCCACTATTATTGTGTTCTTGTTGATTTCCCCTTTTATGGCTGTTAGCATTTGCTTTATGTATTGACATGCTTCTATTTTGTGTTCATAAATATTTAAAATTGTTGTATCTTCTTGGATTGATCTCTTGATCATTATGTTGTGTCCTTTCTTGTCTCTTGTATCAGTCTTTATTTTAAAGCCTATTTTGTCAGATATGAGTTTTGCTACTCTAGCTTTATTTTGATTTCCATTTGCATGGAATATATTTTTCCTTCCCATGACATCCAGTCTGTATATGTCCCTAGGTCTGAAGTGGGTCTCTTGTAGACAGCATATGTAAGGGCCTTGTTTTTGTATCCATTCAGCCAGTCTATGTCTTTTGGATGGCACATTTAATCCATTTATATTTAAGGTAATTATTGATATGTATGTTCCTGTTGCCATCTTCTTAAATGTTTTGGGTCTGTTTTTGTAGGTCTTTTTTCTTCCTTTCCTCTTCTATTCTCTTCTCTTGTGTTTCTTGCCTAGAGAATTTACTTTGCCAATTGTTGTAAAGCTGGTTTGGTGGTGCTGAATTCTCTTAGCTTTTGCTTGTCTGTAAATCTTTTGATTTCTCTGTCGAATCTGAATAAGAACCTTGCTGGGTAGAGTATTCTTGGTTATAGATTTTTCCCTTTCATCACTTCAAATATATCCAGCCACTCCCTTCTGACCTGCAGCATTTTTGCTGAAAAGTCAGCTGATAACTTTATGGGGATTCCCTTGTATGTTTTTTGTTGTCTTTCCCTTGCTGCTTTTAATATTTTTTCTTTGTATTTAATTTTTGCTAGTTTGATTAATATGTGTCTCAGTGCATAGAGAATGGACTTGAGGACACAGAGAATGGGAAAGGTAAGCTGGGATGAAATGAGAGAGTGGAATGGACATATATACACTATCAAATGTAAAATAGAGAGCTAGTGAGAAGCAGCTGCATGGCACAGGGAGATCAGCTTGGTGCTTTGTGACCACCTAGAGGGGTGGGATAGGGAGGGTGGGAGGGAGAAGCAAGAAGGAGGAGATATGGGGATATATATATATATATATATATATATATATATGTATAGCTGATTCACTTTGTTATAAAGCAGAAACTAACAGACCATTGTAAAGCAATTATACTCCAATAAAGATGTTAAAAAATCAATATGTGCCTCAGTGTGTTTCCTCTTGGGTTTATCTTGTATGGGACTCTCTGCGCTTCCTGGTCTTGGGTGACTATTTTCTTTCCCACGTTAGGGAAATTTTTGCCTATGATCTCTTCAAATATTTTCTCAGACCCTTTCTCTTTTTCTTCTTGTTCTGTGACCCCTATAATTCGAATGTCGCTGTGTTTAATGTTGCTCCAGATGTCTCTGAGACTGTCTTCATTTCTTTTCATTCTTTTTTCTTTATTCTGCTCCTTGGCAGTTATTTCCACCATTCTGTCTTCCAGTTCACGTATCTTTTCTTCTGCCTCAATTATTCTGCTATTGATTCCTTCTAGTGTATTTTTCATTTCAGTTATTGTCTTATTCATCTCTTTTTGTTTGTTATTTATTTCTTCTAGGTCTTTTTAAAACTTTTCTTGTATCTTCTCGTTCTGTGCCTCCATTCTATTTTTGAGATCTTGGGTCATCTTTCCTGTCATTACTCTGAATTCTTTTTCAGATAGATTGCTTATCTCCTCTTCATTTAGTTGTTCTTATAGTATTTTATCTTGCTCCTTCATCTGCAACGTATTTTTTTGTCATCTCTTTTTGTCAAAGTTACTGTGTTTTTTGGTCTCCTTTCTGCATGCTGTAGGATTGCAGTTCTTCTTGCTTCTGGTGTCTGCCCCTTGTGGGTGAGGTTGGTCCAGAGGCTTCTGCCATTATCCCCTTGATAGGACATTTGGTTGGTGTTGTGATCAGAGCCTGCCCTAGATACTGAGCAAGGCCTCCCCTTTGCTACGTGGTTTTCACTGCCCTGTCAGGCTCAGGGTCTGCTCCCTAGTTGTTGGAGTAGAGACCCCCAGATCTATTTCTTAGCTGTGTTTCTGATCTGCAGTGTGAGGTAGCCAGGATTGGAGCACTCCCATTGGGAGGGAAGACACTTAGTTTTCCTCCTTTGGAGATGTTCACCTGTGAATGTGCTCTGTTGTGTCCCCTTTCACCTGTTGTGTGGGCTCACAAAATATACTGTTGTTGGCACTGTTCTCAGTCCCACCTTAACTGTGGGTATGCTGGCAATTTGTCCTGGTGACTCTCAGGCATTTTTTTCACCTGGCCACTGGTGCAGATCCACTGAGGTCAGGTCCCAGGACTGCAGTAGTTGTGCACCTGGACCCACTGTGGGAGCTATGGTGGCAGCTCAGACTCTGGCCTGGCCCAACTCCCATGTATATGTGCCCACAAATCCCACAGCTGCTAAAGCCAGACCCATCCCAGCTGCAACAGCATGTGTTGTCCTTTTGGATGTTTTGCAGGTGCTGAATTAAGGAAGCCATCAGCAGAGGTGTAACTCTGCAGTTCACACAGCCACGAGGAGAGATTCACCTCTTCTTCCTTAGTCACATAGCCCCTGGCTCTCAGCTGTGGTTTCAGCCCCTCCTCTGGGCAAATTTCCTAGTTGGGGGAGCTTTCTGCAACCTCCCAAGACTGCAGGGCAGGTTGCAACACCCACTGGTGGATTTCCTAGTAGCGAGAATTTCTGCATGCTCCCAGAATGGCGGGGCAGATCCTGGCACCTGCTCACAGATTTCCTAGTTGGGGGAGTTATCTGCACCTCCCAGGACAGTGGGGGCAGGTCCTGGCACCCACCGGCAGATTTCTCAGTAGCAAGAGCTATCTGCGCCCTCCCGGGACAGTGGGGAATGTCCCAGTACCCACTGGCAGATTTTCTAGTAGTGAGAGGTTTCTGAGCATTCCCAGGACAATGGGAGCAAGTCCTGGCACCTGCTGATGGATTTCCTAGTGGGATGAGTTATCCACGCCCTCCAGGGACAGCAGGGGGTTTCAGCACGCACTGACAGATGTCCTGGTTGTGGAAGCTATCCGCACCCTCCTGGGACAGCAGGGCAGGTACCGGCACTCACTGGCAGATTTCCTAGTAGCAAGAGCAGGGGCGGGTCCTGGGGTCTGCTGGCAGAATTGTTAGTGGCTGGATCTGCATGTGCCCTTCCGAGTCAGTGGGGACAGGTCCTGTGACCCGCTGGCATAATTTCAAGTTTTGGGAGCTGTCTGCTTCCTTCCAGGTCAGCAGGGGCAGGGTCTGGCATCTGCCTGAGGGTCTGGAAGAGGTGGCCAGTGCCTGCCTCAAGAGTCCAAGATGGCAGCCGTGACTTGTACCCGCCCCTAGAGCTCCTCTAGGTGGTGTCCTGTTGCCTGGGAGCTCTCACAGAGATAGAAGTTCTTATGGTTGTCCCACCCCTTTCCTTGTGCACCTCCTAATAGTGGTGTCTTGCATCTCTGGCAGGCCCAGGCTTCTTCCTACTACACACTCAGTTGTCACAGCCTGACCTCTTCAGGCTGTTTCTGTACCTAAGCCTGGTCCTCTCCCTGGGACTGAGCTTCAGAGTCTGAGCTGCAGCACCCAACCTCACCCTCACTGACAGAGGAGTCTCTCAGGATGGGGAACACAGGATGGCTGTGCCAACCCCCTGTGCAGGTTATTCTTTGTTTTGGCTTCCACAAATTGGTTGTTGTTCTCGCCTTTTAGACTCCAAAACTCCCCTTCTGTCCAGTCTAATTTCTCCACTGGTGAGGAGCCTTCCCAAGGTGCAGGAAATTTTTCTCCTTCACAGCTCCCTCCCCAGGGCACAGGCCCCATGCTGATTCTTTCTTTTTCTTATTCCCTTTGTCCTACCTGGTTACGTGGACGTTTTCTTGTCTTTTCGGACATCTGAGGTCTTCTGTCGGTGCTCAGTAGCTGTTCTGTGTGAATCATTGCACTTGTAGATGTATTTTCAATGTTTCTGTGGAGGGCAGTGAACTCTGCTTCATACTCCTCCGCCATCTTGGTCGCATCTCTATCCATTCATTATTGATGGACACATTGGTTGTTTTTATCTTTTGGCTGTTGTGATTAATGCTGCTATGAATATTGGTGTGCAAGAATTTGTCTGAATTCCTGCTTTCAATTCTTTGGGGCATATACCTAGGCAGAATTGATGAATCTTGAAAGTCTACCTTTAAAAGCATGCCAAATGATCAGACATTTGAGTAAACACTGTCCCAGGACATCGAAGAACAAATCCTGGAAAGTCCCAGTGACCCCTATTCTTCACTTTAGTAGTCTTGAAGAGGTAAAGCATTAGGATGTCAGATCAGTGGATCTGGAAATTTTTGATAGGCGTTTTGCACCTTGGTGTGTCATAAGTTAATTGCTCAAATCTTTACTGAATGATTTAGGCCAGGTATTGGTTGATCATGCACCCTGCAATCGTCTCCCTCACCCTGTCTTTAAAAACCTTTCCCTGAAGGCCAGCAGGGAGGTCTGGGTCTTTTGAGCATTAGCTGCCTATACTGTGTGCTTGGTCTTGAAGTAAACGCTGCACTCTCTTTCACCACCACTTGAGGTCAGTAGATTGGCTTTACTGAATGCAGGAAAGAGGACCCAAGTTTTGTTCAGTAGCAGGATGGCCACCCTGAACATCCCTCCCTCCAGCATGCAGAACCTTTTGGAAATATAAATTGGTGTCAGGCAGGGGCTAAGTTGGACAGTGTATGAGACAGATGGACCATGTGTTTCCTGTCTCTCCCCCAGAGTTTGATCTCTTAGGACTGGGCAGAGAGAAGAGAGAATTGAATATCTTGAATTGTGGAGATTGTATCTTTCTCTGAGTCAATGCCCTCAAAATGGCAGGACCTTCAATTGGGATAATTGATGCCTGTTGGGACAAGAATAAAGCCAAGGCCTGTGGTCTTGGAGACAATTGCAGAGACACTGGCAGGGATGAAATGCAAATTCAGATGAGACACAGGTGAGGCCATAATGCTCAGAAACATGGAATGCCATCTGTTTCATGGATAGAAAATAAGGACAGTGTAATTGGGTGACTGCCTTGCAGAAGAGGTGAACAGTTTACCAACTTATTTCTTTCTCTCTGTCTCATTTTACATCTTACCAATTTAAGAGCTTTGCAGGAACACTGCGATTCTCCATGTAGCTCCCTCGGTAAAACCATATAAATTCAAATTGTGGCAGCTTTAAAATATGGCTCCCAAATTCTTTGATATTCCTCTCATGAGACTGGAGCCCATGTCCCCTGTCTTGACTCAATCAACTCGTAATGCTAAGTATGAGTTGTAGTTGAAACTACTTACTATCTCTGAAAACTTTAAGTTATCCAGCCTACTGAAATGTCAGTTTCCTAGTTTTAAAATGGGGCCAATAATAATTACAATTTTCCATAACTTTTTAAAAATCAAGAATCAAATATCCCAGCTATTTATTTTCACATGCTACCACATTGAATGGCACAGGTATAGATCCCCTTTTTTTTTTTTATCTCTGTCAACTCTATACAACTTAATTTTGATTTCATGCAAGCCGTTTCTCCAGGGACTAGGGGTGGGGAAAATGGGGGGGGCTATTAGTAAAAGGGTACAAACTTCCAGTTAGAACATGAATAAATTCTGGAGATCTAACTACAGTCAGCATGGTGACTATAGTTAACAATACTACATTATACACATGAAAGTTGCTAAGAGAGTAGATCTTAAATGTTCTCACCACATATTAAAAAAAGTTAATTATGTGAGGTGATGGAGGTGTTAACTAACCCTATTGTGGTAATCATTTTTGAGATATATGCATGTAGTAAATCATCACATTGTACACCTTAAACTTACACAATAAGTCAATTATATCTTGACCAAGCCAGAAAAAATAATTTTTAAACTGATTATAACTCAGGTAAAAGGAGGAATTGTCATAGTATTTTTTATTCTGGCAAGAGCAATGTCTCCAAAATACAAATCTGACCAAATCACTCCACCACCACGTGGATCAACAAGTCACATCACTGGCTTCCAGTGGCTCTTGAGAGGGAAGTCAATTTAGTTACCATGGCCCATAGGGTCCCACATGAAATTCAGGCTCTTCACTCAGAACAGAATGCTTTTTCATTTTTCTGGAATGCGTTTTCATTCTTTCCACCACTAACTCCACTCATACTCATCATTTACTTCTATACTGTGCCTGACTCTCCCATCACCCACTTCCTAGTCACCTGCAGTTTTCCTTTCTTGCACGTATTGCAGTTGAAATATTATAGTACTTTAAGGATTTCTTAAATTCATATATTCCCCCTCCATCATCCCAAATATAAACTTCATGTAGCCAGAGACATCTCTTTTTGTTCACCATCATATTCCCGTGATCTTGCAAATTAGGTGCTCAATAAATATTCACTACTAATAAATGAAATGAGGCTTAAAGCTGTCAAATAAAATACAAAAGAAAATAATTGATAACTAATATCATGAGTAGAGCTGTAAAATATGATATAAAATATTAAATACATTTGTCTGTATTGTCAAAGTAAAAATTGCACCAGAAAAAGTAAAATAGCAAAGAAGATTTTCTTTAAGACTACTGCAGGGCTTCCCAGGTGGCACAGTGGTTGAGAATCCGCCTGCCAATGGAGGGGACACGGGTTCGAGCCCTGGTCTGGGAAGATCCCACATGCCACGGAGCAACTAAGCCCGTGCGCCACAACTACTGAGCCTGTGCTTTAGAGCCCATGAGCCACAACTACTGGAGCCCATGTGCCACAATTACTGAAGCCCGCGCGCCTAGAGCCCATGCTCCACAACAAGAGAAGCCACCGCAATGAGAAGCCCACGCACCGCAGCTAGAGAAAGCCCACGCAGCAACGAAGACCCAACACAGCCAAAAATAAATAAATAAATAAAATTAAAAAAAAAAAAAAGACTACTGCAAAAGAGGAGAGAGCCTGAACTGAACTCTGCTGGAATATAAGGCAGGAGGGGTTTTGGTGCTGAGTGAACTAGTGCAAAAGTACTGGAGGATGTTGGTGGGGAAAGTTGATCAATGGGATGTGTCAAGCACATGGAGTTATTCCTCAATTTGCAAATGTTTTTCTCTATCATTAAGCAATCTGTATTTGCTAATTGATGCCCATAGAAGTTAGGCTCTTACCCTCCTACAGACACTGGGAAATAGGGGTGCTATCTTCTTTTATGTTTACATTTTAAAAAGATGGGTCCCAAGTCATTGAGAGAGGCATTTCTTTGGTTGTAAAACTGGCAAGAGGATGGGAGAAAATGTACATATATGTCAAAAGGCAGAGAAAAAATTTACAGCTGCAAGTTTTCTAAATTAAATGTTCTAAGAAAAGAGAAGTCAGGGGTCTAAGATCAGGAAGAAACCTGTCTAAAATTTACTCAAGCTGAGGGGAACATTGAGGCAGTCTTGGTCGGTATATTAAAGAACAATACACCATGGGCCACCAATGCTTATTGCAGGAATTTAAATATGCTTCAACTTTAGGAGGTGTATTTACATGAATTTATTGCATAAATATATCAAAATAAAAGATGGCAAGTTTGATAGGAACCAAAATGTATTTGTTAATTTTTTTTTTTTTTTTTTGCAAAACACGTTTTTTTAAACATCTTTATTGGAGCATAATTGCTTTACAATGTTGTGTTAGTTGCTGCTGTATAACAAAATGAATCAGCTATATGTATACATATATCCCCATATCTCCTCCCTCTTGCGTCTCCCTCCCACCCTCCCTAATCCACCCCTCTAGGTGGACACAAAGCACCGAGTTGATCTCCCTGTGCTATGCGGCTGCTTCCCACTAGCTATCTATTTTACATTTGGTAGTGTATATATGTCCATGCCAGTCTCTCATTTCGTCCCAGCTTACCCTTCCCCCTCCAGTTATTGTTGCAAATGGTAATGTGTATATGTATGTGTATGTGTGTGGGGGGGATGTGCAGGCTCTCAAGCTAGAAAAATAAAGATATATCTTTAAAATAATAAACAATCTTGATTTTTAAATGAGAGGTAATGTTCAATTGAACGTGGAAGCATTAAGAAATGGCAATTAATAAACATCATATAGCAAATATTACTGCTATAAAGCACAGTATTTAATATTGTTTTGATAATTCAAACAAATGCATGAGATGAAAAAGAAAGGGGGCATAAGCATTAAAGTCAAAAAACAAATGTATTATCATTTGTAGATCAGATTTTGGAAGCAGAGAGCTCTCAAATCTCTGAAGATCTAGGCTTGTGACGGTCTTTCATCATCCATTCCAACATATCCCCTAGGGCAGTTATTTTCTAATTGTAGCCACACATAGAATCCACCTGAATGTCTTATTAAACACAGATTGCTGGGCCTGACCCTGAAATTTCTGACTTAGTAGATCTGGGATGAAGGCCAAAATGTGCATGTCTAACAAGCTCCCAGGTGATGTTGAAGCTGCGGGTCTGCAGACAACCCTAGGAGAAACACTGTTCTTGTTTGTGTCCCTAGGACACTGTTTAATAAAAGTTTTCCCTCCAAGGCTTACATCTCCTCTCTTCTATCCCACCCCCAGCCTTTACTAGGATGCACTAGCTCTTTCAGATGGCATTAAGGAAAACCCTGGCTGCCTTGGCTCTTTTCCCACTGTGGCTTTTCCTCCAGAAAGTACAGGGAGATTATCCAAGAAGGGAATTCATACCATATCTCTGGGAAGCCCAAGATGCTTTGCCTTGGGGACACTGAAAGCTTATTTCAAAAGTTTCCAGGACTTCACTGGCTGAATTCTCAGATTGCCTCATTAAATAAATTGTTCTGTTGTCATTATACTCTTTAAACAATTAAGCTCCCTTGGGGTAGAAGGAGAATAACAGAAAAGAAACTTTCTGCCATTGCTGTTTCCCTGAAGATAGCTGTGAAGAAAGGCAAATTTCTTTCTTCCATTTATCCCTTCTTTACCTGGTATGCTCAAACATTTGCAGTCCAGATCATTCCCCTGGAGTTTACAAAAGCTTCTTTATGAAGAAGTCTGCCAGGTCTCCTTAATATATTGCCATAATTCTTGCTTCTCCTTCACAGGATTTAATTTCAAAGTTAGAAGTTTCTCCCTGAGCGATGTGTTAGTGTTACAAGTTGCCCTGTAGACTTGACTCTGGAAATCCTATTGTAACAAAAATAAAATGCATGAGAAAGGTCCCTATTTCAAGAAAGGGAATGCAGCCGTTAGTGATATTGCTACTGGAAAATCATGCATTTTGAAGAATGAAAATATCCCTTAGAATGTATTTGGCACATGAGATCACCGCAGACCTCAGGGAAGGCAATTGTGATGGAGGTAGAAAGTCTCCAGATGAGTTGGTTGAGGAGAGAATGAGCAGTGTGGAAATGGAAGTAGCAAGAATAGACCAAATTCTTTAAAAGTTTGGAGCAATACCCAAAGGGGAGTATGGGCCTTTGAGTGAGTTTTATTTTAATTGAAAGAAATGGGAATGTGGAACATTGGATATTATAACATTGCATGCGGACACTGGAATATAAAGGATTAAGAAAGGAAGTGATAGTGTAAGTTCTCCCCAAAAGTTAGAAAGTGATAGAATCCAAAACTCAGGTGAAGGTTTTAAAGATGCAGTCATTAATAAAATAACTGTACAAATAATTATGTAATTACAATGGTGGCTCATGTTGTGATGGATGGTGTAGAGAAGAAATGGGGCCATTAATTTTCTACAATGTGGGAGTGAAGGCCATGGTACTTAGACCATGAGAAGCAACTACTGAAGGAACGAAAGGATAGATCCATTAAGAGTGGTCACTATTGAGCATTCAAAAATTGTAGGCAAATATATATAGATCCCCGGCTTTAACCAATGGACACTCAGGACCCTTGGTGTTCCCTAGGTGATGAAAATTAAGGCATTCCAGCAAATTAGGGCTCAGGGTTTCCCTTGGAACCACTGATACCAAACCTCAGTAGAGATGGAGCCTGCCATAGAAACAGACTAGCAGTATACTGGGCTTTCTCAATCTTAGCACTATGGCATTTGGGGCCAGATAATTCTTTGTTTGGGGGACTATCCTGTGCCTTGCAGCATTCCTGGTCTTTACTCACCAGATACCAGGAACACACACACACCACACTACCACCCACTGTGACATCCAAAAATGTCTCCAGACACTGACAAATGTCACCTGGTGGGTAAAATCGCCCCTGGTTGAGAACCACTGCTGTATACACTGGCCTATTTAAGAGTCTTATCTTGCCAGAGGCAACAGACATGTATCACTAGACTCTCAACTCCACATTTACAGTCTCTCAACAGGAGTGTAATACCCTATTCCTAAATTGGATTCCAGGTATGGAATTACAGGAGCTTTGAGAACCTTCACAAAATATAGTCACAATTATATGTGCTTGCATCATTCATTATGGAAGTTCTGGTCAATATGCTTCATCAGATTCTCAGAGTATTAGTGACTTAGAACCACTGCTATTAAGTTTTACTCAGGATAATGTGTCCAAAATTTTGAGAAAAATAATTTATCTGAAGATTCAGGCAGTGTCACAGGTCCCTTGGTTCTTAAACCTTTGTACACATAATTTTCACCAAATACTCCAATGTCACAATTCTTGGAGCACACAAGGGACATTCCTGCCTCGAGCCGTTTGTTCCTGTTGTTTGATCTACCTGTACTTCCCTTCCTTAATATCCACCTCGTTCCCTTTCTCACATCCATCATGATTTAGTTCAAATCTCCATTTCTCAATTTCGGAATCACCCAATTTAAAATTGTAACCTCCCAAGTCTTCTCTATCCCCCTTAGTATATTTTTCCTTAAAGCTTTCATTGTTCACTTCTTGACTAATTTCACTAGAATGTAAACTCCATGTGGGCCATGATATTTGTTTGATTTGCTCACATGTATCCTGAGCAGCAGTTAGAGTACCTAGATATACAGGCACTTGGTTTTGTTTTGTTTTTTCTGCTTATATTTCTACCTTAAGAATTGGTCTCTCTCTTCAATGACAGAAAATTCTTAGACATTACTCTTGAAATGTTTCTATGTCATTCTCATCCTTTTTTCTTCTGGGAAACCTATTAGACACATTATCTATTGCATCTCTTGATGTACCTTCCAGGTCTCATAACTGTTCTATCATGTTTTATATCTTTGTATTTCTGTCTTCAAATGAATAATTTTCTCTTCAACCTTGTAACTCTAGAGTTTGCAAAGAAAAAAGATTCTATTTTTTAATTTCAATAATCATCTTTAAAGTTTAAAATTCCTAATTTATTCTGTTCATATCTTCCTATTTTTGCTTCATTTTTACAATGTTTCATCTTTTTCACTTAAAAAAATAAGCTGGAATTCAAATTACAAGAAATACATTTGCTGTTCACAATGGAATTTAACTAGAAACCAATAACTGAAAGACAATAGGACAATTTCCAAACACATGGAAAGTAACCAGCACCCTTCTAAATAATTCATGTGTCAAAAAGGAAGTCCGAAAGGAAAATTTTAAAATACACAGAATTAAATGAAAATAAAATTATAACATATCAAAATATGTGGAATGCAACCAAAGCAGTGTCAACATGGATATTTATAGCACTAAATGTTTTCACTAGAAGACACATCTCAAGTCAATGATCTAAACTCCCATCTCAAAAAAAAAAAAAAAAAAAAAAACCTAGAAAAAAGAAGAGCAAAAAACCAAAAACAAGCAGAAGGAAGGGAATAAATAAGAGCAGAAATCAACAAAATTGAAAACAGGAAAACAGAGAAACTCAATGAAAGAAAAAGCTGGTTTTTTTTTGAAAAAAATCAATAACACACAACCACAATTAGATAACCTGAATAGTCCTACAACCATTAAAGGCATTGAATTAGTAATTTTAAAACTCCCCCACAAAGAAATCTCCAGCCCTAGATAATTTCACTGGAAAAATTTGCCAAATATTTAAAGAAGATTAGCACCAATTTTACACAATCCATAAAAGGAGAGGGAACACTTTCCAACTCACTTTGTGAAGGCAGTAATGCCTTGATATAAAAACCAGTCACAGGACTTCCCTGGTGGCGCAATGGTTAAGAATCTGCCTGCCAATGCAGGGGACACAGGTTCGATCCCTGGTATGGGAAGATCCCACGTGCCATGGAGCAACTAAGCCCCTGTGCCACAACTACTGAGCCTGCGCTCTAGAGCCCACGAGCCACAACTACAGAGCCTGTGTGCACAACTACTGAAACCTGTGCACCTAGAGCCCATGTTGTGCAACAAAGAGAAGCCACTGCAGTGAGAAGCACACACACTGCAACGAAGAGCAGCTCCCGCTCACTGCAACTAGAGAAAGCCCACGCAGCAACAAAGACCCAAAGTAGCCAAAAATAAATAAATAAAATAAATTTTAAAAATAAATATAAAAACCAGTCAGGGACTTCCCTGGCAGTCCAGTGGTTAAGACCCTGCACTTCCAATGCAGGGGCTGTGGGTTCAATCCCTGGTCAGGGAACTAAGATCCGACATGATGCGTGGCGCGGCCAAATTAAAAAAAAAAAGTCAAAGAAAGGACAAAAAAGAAAACTATAGACCAATATATTTCATGAACTTAGACACAAAAATCCTCAACAAAATGTTAATAAGCTGAATCCAACAATATGTAAAAGGAATTCCACATCACAACTGGAGACACATTCCAGATGTGCAAGTTTGGTCCATTACATGAAAATCAATGGAATCCATCATATCAACAGGCTATAGTCATAGATAAGCAACAAGGATTTACTGTACAGCACAGTGAACTATATTCAATACCTTGTAATAACCTATATACGGATAACTGAATCATTTTGCTATATACCTGAAACTATCACAACATTGGAAATCAACTATACTTAAAAAAAAAAAAAACCCAAAAACCAACCAACCAAACAAAAAAACAGGCCATGGTCATATCAATTGGTGCAGAAAAGACATGACAAACCCCAAAACCTATTCATGATATTCAGGGCTTTTTGTTTTTTTTTTTACATCTCTGCAAACTAGGAAGAGGGTAACTTAATTTGATGAAGAGCATCTCCAAATAATCTATCACTAACATCTCAGCAATGAAAACAAACACGGCCACACACAAGAACTTGGATGAATCTGAAAGGATTATGCTGAGCGACAAGTCTATCTCAGAAGGTTATATAATGTATGATTCCATTCATATAACATTCTTGAAGTAAAATTATAGAAATGAAGAACAGATTAGCGGTTGTCAGGGCTAGTGACAGAGAGGTTTGGCTGTGACTTCAAAGAAGTAGCCTAAGAGAGAGTTCTTTTGTGGTAATGGAACAGTTCTGTATCTTGATTGTGGTTAGTGGTTCCATTAATCTACACAAGTGCTAAAACTGCAAACACAAACACACACACACACACACACACGTATTTAAAATTGGTGAAATCTGAATAAGTTCTGTGGATTTCCACTGGAGGAAACTGGGTGATGAATACATGGGACTTCCATATACATTTTTTTTTTACAAAAATATGAACTTGTAATTATTTCATAATAAAGAGTTTAACACACACACACACACACACACACACACACAACCAAACTAAGGACCAGAAAGCTTAAATGACTTTTTTCGAAGGTCACAGAGGTAGAGTTGAAAAGTGAAGACTAGAAATCAGGTGTCTTGATTCCAGTCCAGCTTTCTTTCCATTCCAACAAGGAAAATATATGGTCTTATGGTAACAGGCACATAAAGGTGATCCTCTGCATATATCTCAAATGTATTGCAACTGATAATGTTAATAGTAGAATATTCTGATTGGATGGTTATATAAGCAAACTGGACACAGTAGAAGGCAGGTACTGATACAAGCTACTATTGCAAATAGCTAGGGAAATAAGAGAAAATTAAACCCAAATTCAGTAGAAGGAATAAGACCAAAAATTAAAGAATTAGAAGCAAAATAAACTGAGAGTTGGTTCTTCAAAAAAAATTAACATATCAAAATCCCTACCAAGATGAAGAAAAAGAAAGGGACCACATAAACTACCAAGATCAGGAATGAAAAAGGGGATATAATTACAGCTTTCAGACATTAAAAAGAAATTATAGGATATTATGAATAACTTTATGCCAACAAATTTGGAAAGTTATGGAATGGACAGATACAATTTAGCAAAACTAACACAAAAATAAATAAAAAATTTAAATAATCTTTTGTCTATTTATACGTTTGATGTAATTCACGAGTGAAACTATCTTACAAAAGCTTCCTATGAAGAAAACCCAAAACTAGATTCCCAGGTGAATTTTTCCAAACACATAAAAAATAGATAGTAGATAGTTTAAATTTCATATAAAGTCTTTCAAAACAATTTCCAACTTCTTTTATGAAGCAGCGCAAACCTGATACAAAGCATACAAGTATGTTAACATAAAAGAAATTACAAGACAAGCCTCATTAACACAGACACAGAAATAAGTTTTTTTAAAATAGCATTTTGAATCTAGCAAAATGAAAAGGCTAATAAGCTAACATATACCATTTCCAAGTATGGTTTATTCCAGGAATACATCTTGTTTTACCATTTGAAAATCAAGGAATGTAGTAATTCACCACATTAAGAGACCAAAGGAGTTTTTAAAGACTCTGACATAGACAGAAAAGGCACCAGATAAAATTCAATATCATTGATGATTAAAAAAAAAACTCTTGACAATCGAGGAATAGAATTCCTTTCATTTAAAAAAGTTATCTATGAAAAACTTACAGCTATTATTATACTTAATGGTAAAATATGGAATACTTTCCCCTAACATCAGGAACAAGGCAAAGATGTTCTTTTATACCATTTCTATTTATCACTATAAAGCAATGAGGCAAGAAAAATAAAAGGTAAAGTTTAGAAATCAAGTAAGACTGTCTTTTATTGGCACTGACAGGATTGTATACACAGAAAATACAAAATAATTCATAAACTATTTGAATAAATAATTGAATTTATAAATGTCATGGATAAAAGATCAACGTACAAAAAGAAATTGCAATCCTATGTGCTAGCCTCCAAAATCGAAAAATAAATAAAAATATTTACAAAGGAAAACATACCACATACCTAGAAATAAATTAAACAAAGTTACTTCAAGACCTCTACAATTAAAACTACAAAACACTGTTAAGAGGAATTAAAGATGACCTAGATAAATGGATAATTATATTATGTTCATCAATTAGAAGACTCAGTATTGTAAAGATGTCAATTTTATTCAGGTTATTCTCTAAAGTCAATGCAATTCCAAGCAAAGTCCCAGATTTGTGAAAATTGATAAGATCTAAAATTAATATAGAATCAAATCAGGAATAGAGAAGGAAGACAATCCTGATGAATAAAAAAGTTGGAAGGCTCTTGCTACCGGATATCCAAAAATACTGCAAAGCCAAGTAAAGATTGAGAAACCATCTTAGCAATCTAAAGAGATGGTAACAGATGGAATCGAACCTTTCTGAAAGGATTTCTAGAACTACTTAGCCTTGGCTGAGAGTTCCCAGACTTCATAGTTCCCTCCCAGTGCTAAGACCAGAATAAGCATATTGTGCTAGCTGATGTTATTATTACCTCTATTTCTACACCCCACCTGCCCCCTGCTGTCTCCTTCCCTTCACCATATACAACACGATTGCCAGCACCCTATGATTCAGTTAGGACTGACTCCACTCTCTTTTTCTGGATGAGTATGGGAGCCAGTCCTAAACAAAGCAGAGAATTACATTCCTCTGGCCACAGTGATTCGACAACAGTTGGCAAGTGAGCCAATCAGATTCAACTGTAATAATCATATTGGAATTGTTCAGAAAGACAATCACTCTCTTCTCCCTGAGACTGAACCCAGAAAGAAAGCAGCCTGGATCTTCTGAGGGCCACTGTGAAGAAAAAGAGCCCACAAGGAAGAATAGGTAATGCAGAAAGATGCGCAGACAAGACATGGAAACAGAACTCATCCAGATAACATCTTTTTAGCTCCAGGACCCAGGCACCTCTGAAGTTACTTATACCCAAGGATTTTTCAGTAATCAAACCAATAAATTCCCTTTATAGTTTACAAAAATGAAAAGCATGAAGACATGTCAGAGACTGGGAAAAGTTATCTGCAACACACATATATATATAATAAACATAATTTACGTGTATTATAACATGTTTTACGTATACGTATGTAACTAGATATAGACAGAGATACACATACATTAAAAAAGGAAAAATAACCACAGGAAACCCTTCAAATAAAAAAGGAACCAAAAATGAGTGAAGTGCTTCAATAGGTACCCTCATAAAAGAAGATCTCCAGGAGGTTCTCTGGTGGCCTAGTGGTTAGGATTCTGAGCTTTCACTGCCGTGGCCTGGGTTCAATCCCTGGTCAGGGAACTGAGATCCTGCAAGCCGAGTGGCACAGCCAAAAAAAAAAAAAAGGTATCCAAATAGCCAACAAGCACATAAAAAAGTATTCACCATTATTATATATCAGGTAAATGCAAATTAAAACCAAAAACAAGATATTAGCATATCCTGTGTTGAATGGCTAAATTAGAAAGTGCTGACCAGGTATGTGAAACAATTGGGACTTTCATGCATTGCTTTTAGGAGTACAAGTGGAATCAAACTTTCTGGAAAACTGGAATACCTACCAAAACTAAACATAAAGTCTATCCTATGATTCAGTAATTTCATTCCTATATACATAGCATATACCAAGAGAAATAAGTTCATAAGTCTGCCAAAAGAGCAACTAAAAGGCAAATTAGACATTATGTTGAGAAAAGAAGCCAAATGCATAACTGTGCATACTGTATTTTAACATTTACATGAAGATCAAGAACAAGCAAACCTAATAAATTATAATAAAAGCCAAAGTTGCAGTTGCCTCTATGGAGCAATTATTGAGAAGGCAGATGAATGACCTTTCTGAAATCCTGGAAATGTTCTCTGTCTATCAGAGTATATACAATGTGAAATTTCATCAAGCTGTACACTTAAGATTAGCACACTTCATACATATTAGTGTATGTATGCCTTAACAAAGCAGTAAAAGATGATTAAGGGGAAGTGGTACAGCTATACTTTTTGAGGTAAATGGGAAATAAAATGGAAGGAAAAAGTGTAGCTAAATGTACCTGAAGAAGCATAAACCAAATAGCTTTCATCTTCTCAAATAAAAAAGGAGTACACTCTTCCCCGTTTGAAGGTGTTAAATATAAACTTTCCTCCACTAAAATGGGATGACACCTGTCTGATGCTTACTTCAATTATACCTGGTCTTCCTCATTGTCCACAGCTCTTCTTCTTGTCTTGAGATCACAGGGAACTTGCACAGATGTGTCTTTTCCCCTTGAGCAGAGTGACATGATGGGGCTGGACTACGCAGATGACAACAATCCTGCTTCAAACTGGGGCCAACTCTATACAGTCAGTTGATGTGCCAGAGGGGCTGTAATATCAGCAATATTACAATGCAAGAACTTGCCAGAAAAAATCCAAGAAGCTGTGTATGGCCATGACAGAGGAATTTATGGAAATGTCTGTGGAGTTGCTGCCTCTGAGATAACTGAAGTCACACATTTAATGTTCCGTTTTGAGCCAGTACTGATCAGTGGATCCAATAATTAGGAAAATGAGCTGGAAACTGGAGCTTACCAGGACCTATGCATGTCTTCCTGTCTCATGGCCCCGCTAAACTCAGAATAATGGCTTCTTCCCTCTGCCTTCCAATTCTCACAGAAACTCTTATTTTAGACAACTCTAACCTGGAACTGGATAAGGAAGTAATTTTGGGAAATGTAGTCCCAGCCATGTCCAAAGTAACACAACATAAGCCAGCCCAACCAACTTCTAGCTTTCCTGTCACAAGGTCTCTTTTATAAAAATTCAAAACATTGGGTCCAATTCCCAGTCATGAGCAAGGACAAAGAACAAAATACAAAAATATCATAACAGATGAGACTCTTCTTTCAAAACCTTTGTACTTATTTCCACTGGATTACTTATTAGACAGGAAAAGCTTTTAATAATAAAAACTGATAATCTTTTAGTAGAAAAAAAAAGGGGTTGGGGAATATTGGGTAGGCAATTTCCAGTTTCTGCCATACTAGATCAAAATGAAATTACCATTTACGAAAAATTACAAATACCGAAGTGTTGATACCACAATGACTGCATACTTAAAGAACAATGAGAGTTAATTAGAAACTAATAATAATTTTTAAAAGACCGTATGCCTGCATACGAAAAAATACACTTCAACTCCCCAATGGGTCCAAAAAACTCTGTAATGGAAATAACATTTACATCCAAACCAAAACAAAAGCACCTCATAAAACATATGCAGCTACAGCTGAAAGGTATTAGAGGAAATTTATCACCTTAAACATTCATCAGAAAATTAAAACTGGAAATCAATGAGCCAGCAGTAGTCCACTTTAAGGATGAGGCACCGATCTTTGCTTCTAGTATGAATTTTCTTAGAACACAGTAAGTGATGTTCATGAAGGTGTTACCACATGATTTACATACACAGGGTTTCTCTTAGTTGTGAGTTCTCAAGTCTTCAAAAAGATGAGCGACAATTTCTTACATTCACAGGGTGTCTCCACAGTGTGAGATCTTGCGTGCTGCCTAAGATCTGAAAAAGCCTTGCAGACATTTCCTTATTCCTTACTTTATATGTTTCCTCTAGTGTGAGTTTTCAAATGTCTTCGAAAGTAAGCGGGACAAACAAAGGCTTTCCCACATTCCTTACATTCATAGGGCTTCTCACCAGTGTGGCTTCTTACGTGTCTTCGAAAGGATGAAGGACAACTGAATGCTTTCCCACATTCCAGACATTCAAAGGGTTTCTCTCCAGTGTGCATCCTTGTGTGGACAGTAAGGTATGAAGAATGGCGAAAGGCTTTCCCACAGTCCTTACATTCATAGGGTTTCTCCCCAGTGTGCGTTCTCATGTGGATCCTAAGGGCTGAGGGGTAAATGAAGGCTTTTCCACATTTCTTACATTCATAAGGTTTCTCTCCAGTGTGAGTTCTTATATGTACCGTAAGGTGGGAGGAACTAATAAAGGCTTTCCCACATTCCTTACATTCATAAGGCTTCTCTCCACTGTGAGTTCTTAAGTGTTCGGTGAGGGATGAGGAACGACTAAAGGCCTTCCCACATTCCTTACATTCGTACTGCACCTTTCCAGTGTGATCTCTCACATGTGCTCTAAAGGACGAGGGACAACTGAAGGCTTTTCCACATTCCTTACATTCGTAGGGTTTCTCTCTACTTTGATTTTTCACATGTGTATTCAGGGAAGTGGGAAGATAAAAGGCTTTTCCACATTCCAGACATTCATAGGGTTTCTCCCCAGTGTGTTTTCTCATATGGATACTTAAGGAGGACGGACAATTGTAGGCTTTCCCGCATTCCTTACATTTATAGGGTTTCTCTCCCGTATGTGTTCTGACGTGTACGGTGAGCTTTGAGGACTCACTGAAGGCTTTCCCACACTCTTTACATTCATAAGGCTTCTCTCCAGTATGGATTCTTATATGTATTATAAGGTGAGAAGAGGAACTGAAGGCCTTCCCACACTCCTTACATTCATATGGCTTATCTCCACTGTGAATTCTTTTGTGTTTGGAGAGTGAGGAGGAACAACTAAATGCTTTCCCGCACTCCTTACATTCATAAGGCTTATCTCCACTGTGAATTCTTTTGTGCTCTGTAAGGGATGAAGAACAGCTAAAGGTTTTCCCACATTCCTTGCATTCGTAGTTTGTCTTTCCTGTGTGAATCTTCATATGTGCCCTAAAGAATGAAGAACAACTGAAGGCTTTGGTACATTCCTTACATTCATAGGGTTTCTCTTCAGTGGGAGTTTTCATATGCTTCTTAAAACAAGCAAAAAAATGAAAAGCTTTCCCACATTCCTTACACTGATAGGGTTTGCTTCCAGTGTGAGAACTTATGTGATTCTTAAGGGATAAATGATCTGTGAAGGCCTTTTTACACTCCTGGCATTCATAGGCTTTTACTTCAGTAGTTCTCTTGAGTATATTAAGATTTGAGATATGGCTGAAGGTTTGTCTACACTGATTTTCTTCGTTATGTTCATAGATGTTCTCCACCATGTGACTTCTTTTAAAAAATAAAAAGCACATTATTAGCAGCAAGTAAATTTTTACCATTTTCAGTGACTACATCTGTTTTCTGCCCTGTCCAATGATAAGCTGAAAGTTCTCACAGAGGGCTCTACGATAGCCAATATTATCACTGAGTTTTTGGCTTATGGGGTTTTTCTGATGGTTGCTTACAAATGAATTACGTGTCAAACATGGAAGAGCTCAGTCTCATTTGTGGAAAAAATATCTTATGAAAATTCCATATGAAATCACAATTTTTGACCAAGTTTTATATACATGTTTTTAAAATTTCGTGACATTTTAAGATTCTCTCCTGAGACACTACTTTCTCTTATATGAATGGCACTCACCTCAAATGTCTCTCATGGTTTTTGTTCTGATAATCAAAACCATGGTATTCCCAGCTTCTGTGTAAAATGGACAACGAGGAAGCACTCCTTTTGAATCTTACTACATTCTGTTCACTGGATATTTTTTCTCGATAAATATCTTGTGGAGCGACTAATTCATTAGTTTTAAGTTGAGTCTCAAAACCTGAAACAACAAAATAAAGGCATCATGAGAGAAGGACTTTTGGCAGTGTGGCTGGTTCAGGACTTTCCCAATAAGCACAGGGTCAAAATGGCAAAGCAACTAAGAAATAATCCCACGAAGATTGAGACTGATGGTAACATAAATAGGGTATTCCTAGGGGAGTAAAACAAAAAGGAACTGGGTAAAACGCACATGACCGAATACTCCATTACAAACAGGAAATATGGGCTTTCCCAAGAACAAGGAAAGTGTGAGAGGACTGATGAAAAGTCAAAATAGTAATCGAAGGTATCTGTGGAAGATCAGCTTCCTCAGACAAGGCAAAGTTTCACTTTGCTTTTATTTGATTTTTCCAAATGTAATATCCCCCAACCAAGTCAGTTTCTCCCAAGGATTCTTGCCTTCCTGATGCTCCCCCTGGGTGGGTCCTCTCTCTGCTATCTCCAGGTCCTCCTCTTGTTTCCACTGGGAGATCAGATAGGGTGTGTGTAGTGGATACCCTGTTCATGTGGAAAGGTATATCATGAGGTAAAACAATGAGGAACCATAAACATTTCCATGAGACAGGGCAAAAACTTTGCTCTTCTGTTACTCTAAAGCAAGTAGGAATTTAACTGTAACAAAATGTTGAATTTATTTTTTTAAGGTGGGAGGGGGTGGTCTGATGTCTAGAACTGATCTGCCATTCACATCTAAACCTCAGCATTATTAGAAACTGGTCCAATATTCACAGGCAGGACATACTGTTCTCCTGTTGAAGATAAATAATCTCAGAATACCAATCTCAGACAAGGTTACTCTGAGATCATGATAAGATGAAACAAAATAAGGCTACTTCATAATTTAGCCTAGGGACAGACAAAAAAAGTCGCTGTGCCATCCACAAAATACTAATAGAGTTTCCCCTGCATCCAGATTTCTGTCAGCATCCAATCTAAAGTGAACACGTATGGACTGGGTTGAACAGTACCCCTCAAAAATTCATGTCCATATATACACTACTATGTATACAATAGACAACTAATGAGAACCTACTGTATAGCACAGGGAACTCTACTCAATGATCTGTGGTGACCTAAATGGGAAGGAAATCTAAAAAAGAGTGGAAATATGTATACGTATAACTGACTAACTTTGCTGTACAGCAGAAACTAACACAACATTGTAAAGCAACAATACTCCAATAAAAATAAATAAATAAATAAATGACAGCATAATATTAAAAAAAATTCATGTCCAAACAGATCAATGGAACAGAATAGAGAGTCCATAAATAAGCCCATATAAATATAATCAACTTATCTTTGACAAAGGTGCAAAGGCAATACAATGGAGAAGAATATAGTCTTTCCAACAAACGGTGCTAAAACAACTACTAGACATCAACATACATTTAAAAAAAAAAAAAGAATCTTGACACAGACCTTACACTCTTGCAAAAATTAACTCAAAATACAGGGGGAGGCATCCAAAGCTTCAGGACAACTTGGGGCCCCATCAATAGGGAGTAAAAAATTAGCTCAAAATAGATCACAGATCTAAATGTAAAACGTAAAACTACAGAACTCCTAGAAGATAACATAGGAAAAAATGTAGGTGACCTAAGATTTGGCGATGACTTGTTAGATAGGTGAAAATTAATCAGGGGAAACTTCACTAAAATGGAGTTGAGAGGCCAGAAGCGGAAGCTTTCATGCAGTTCCACAGGACATCAATTATAGGAAGATGGCTTCCCTGGTGGCACAGTGGTTAAGAATCCGCCTGCCAATGCAGGGGTCACCAGTTCGAGCCCTGGTCCAGGAAGATCCCACTTGCCGCAGAGCAACTAAGCCCATGCACCACAACTACTGAGCCTGCACTCTAGAGCCCACGAACCACAACTACTGAGCCCACGTGCCACAACTACTGAAGTCCACGTGCCTAGAGCCCATGCTCCACAACAAGAAGCCACCAAAATGAGAAGCCCGCGCACCGCAATGAAGAGTAGCCCCCGCTCGCTGCAAATAGAGAAAGCCCACGCGCAGCAACAAAGACTCAATGCAGCCATAAATAAATAAATAAATAAATTTATAAAAAAAAAAATTACAGGAAGAATTGTCAATTACAGACTCCAACAAAAGAATCATCAACAAGAATCACCAGTTATAATCCTGACAGGAAAAGATGTACATTGCATCCCCTATAAGAAATCAACTACCCCAGCAACTAAGCCAATATGAAACCATCATCACTCATTTTTCTCCAATAGACTTTTTTTTCTCCAATAGACTTTCATCCAAAACAATCTCTCCCAATTTCCTCCTTTTTCTCTATAAAATTATGTCTTCTTCCTTGTTTTTTGGACTTGCCTATGGCTTTTGTTATAGCTTTCTTGTCCTAAATTGCAATTCCTCTGCTATGCCCAAATAAACCATTTTTGTTGGTAAAATAACTATCTTATTTTTAAGGTCAACAGATAATGACCTGAAAGACACAATTCATGAAAGAAAGAATTGACAAGTTGGACTTCATTAAAATTAAAAACTTTTGCTCTGAGAAAAAAACTGCCAAGAGAATAAAAAGCCACAGACTGGAAGAAATTATCTGCAAAAGACATATCTGATAAAGAAGTGTTATCCAAAATATACACAGAATTCTTAAAACTCAACAATAAAGAAAACAAACAACCCGATTAAAAAAATGGGCCAAAAACCTTAACAGATACCTCATCAAGGAAGATACACAGATGGCAAATGAGCATATGAAAAGATGTTCCACATCATATGTCATCAGGAAAATGCAAATCAAAACAATGAGATACCACTATACACCTATAAGAATGGCCAAAATCCGGAACACTGACAGCAAAGAATTTTGAGAATGTGGAGCTGGTGGGAATGCAAAATGGTACAGCCACTTTGGAATACAGTTTGGCAGTTTCTTACAAAACCAAACATACTCTTAACCATACAGACAGGCAATTGCACTCCCTGGAATTTACCCAAAGGAGTTAAAAACATGTCTACACAAAAACCTGCATGTGGATGTTTACAGCAGCTTTATTCATAATTGCCAAAACTTGGAAGCAATCAAAATGTTCTTCAGTGGGTGAATGGATAAACAGACTGTGGTACATCCAGACAATAAAATATAAATCAGCACTAAAAAGAAATGAGCTATCCAGCCATGAAAAGAGGTGGAAAAACCTTAAATGCATATTACTAAGTGAAAGAAGCCAATCTGAAACGGCTATATATATACTGTGTGATTCCAACTACATGACATTCTGGAAAAGGCAAAACTATGGAGACAGTAAAAAGATCAGTGGTTGCCAGGAGTTGTGGGGAAGGAGAGATAAATTGGGGTGGAGGGGATACAGGATTTTTAAGGGTAGTGAAGCTACTTTATGATATTATAATGGTGGCTATGTCATTATATATTTGTCCAAACCTTAAAATGTACAACACCAAAAGTGAACACTAATATAAACTCTGGACTTAGGGTGATAATGATGTGTCAGTGTAGGTTCATCAACTCTAACAAATATACCACTCTGGTAGGAAGGCTGTGAGTGTATGGGGACAGGGGGTATATGGGAAATATCTATCTGTACCTGTCACTCAATTTTGCTGTGAACCTATAAACTGCTCTAAGAAAAATAAAGTGTACTGAGAAAAAAATCCCTGTCCTCCCAGAATTTCAGAATGTTATTTTATTTGGAAATAGGGTCTTTGCAGATACAATCAAGTTAAGATAAGTTATACTGGATTAGGGTAGGCCCTAAATGCAATGACTGGCATCCTTACAAGGACAGAAAGACTTAGAGACAGAGGATGAAGGCCGTGTGAAGATGGAGGCAGAGATCAGAGTGATGCAGCTGCAAGCCAAGGATTGCTGGCAACCACCAACAGCTAGGAAGGGGACAAGGAGGGATTTTTCCTGAGCCTTCGGAAGGATCATGACACCCTGATTTCAGACTTCCAACCTCCAGAAATTTAAAAGAA
The DNA here is from genome assembly GCF_028023285.1 of Balaenoptera ricei. NCBI lineage: Eukaryota > Metazoa > Chordata > Mammalia > Artiodactyla > Balaenopteridae > Balaenoptera > Balaenoptera ricei. The sequence continues at coordinate 176,015,317 of NC_082641.1, read as the reverse complement.
TAAGGTTCTGTTGTTCTTAGCCACCCAGTTTGTGGTGCTTTGTTATGGAAGGCCTAGGAAACCAATACAGCCTGCTTCCATAGACCTACCCCCAAGTCATTCAACCTAAGTACACAAATCCGATAATATTTACTTTCTAACACCTTCTTTCTGTGACACGCCATGGCTCCCCATGGCATGTGTTCTCCCTCACTGCTCCAAGTAATAAACCCAACTTGCTTAACTGGTGGTCTCTGGGTACAGGACATTAACAGCAGTAAAATTCTCAAAAGGTCCCAAACCACCAATTTTCTCCCTGTGCCCCAAAGTGACCCCTGAAGTCTGTGCCCACAATTTCTACACTTAATAAGCCTTGAGGCTTCCAACCACAAGAAAAAGAGAAAGTCAGTTCAATATACATGTTTATTTTCTTTCTTTTTTTATGTTAATTTCATATTTATCTTCTTGCCCATTACACCTAAGCATTTTGAATACAGGGACATCTTGTTTTTTATAGTATACATTCAAAAGGGTTTGATATAGAGTTCACCCTCAAAAAAATGCTTAATGAATGAAAGAATGATTGAATGAAGAAAAATAAGACCAACAGCATCTTTGTAACACTGGATGAAATGAAAACTCTGCATTCAGTGCCAGTGTCAGAATGGATAAGGAGATTTCCACTGATTCTTTTTTTGTTGTTGTTTTATACTGGTAGAATATTTTAACAATATGCATTGTTATTGTTTATTTTCATGGTGAAGCCACTAGACTGTAAGTTCCTTGGGGTCAGTGACCATGTCTGTCTTATTTACCAATTTATTCCAATTCCTCAACCCAAATCCTAGAACAAAGTCAATTAGTAAGATAAAACTGTTTTCTAAACGACTAAATGAAGGAATGTTGCCATCCTTACCTAATGAGGCCAGGTTCCGGAAGTTTTCCAGCATCACATCTCTGTAGAGGTTTCTCTGAGCGAGATCTAGCAAAGCCCACTCCTCCTGGGTAAAGTCCACAGCCACATCCTCAAAGACCACTGGTTCCTAAAACATTCCACATATTTTGTTCAGAAAAGTGCCAACTCCCCCAGTGTGTGCAGGAGGATGAATGAGCCTGGAAATACTGAGGAACTGAGAATCAATTCATAGGAAGTTCAGAAGATTCTATTCTCCCAACATCTACCCTAAGATTCAGTCATCAGATCTTCTTCGTTCTACATAAGCATCCTGACTGATCAAATTTTCTCACAGATTTAACAACACTTTTGAAACAATAAATTTATCTTTCCACAGTTTGATGGTGACCAATTCCAGTCTTACAATAATCCAGAACATCCAGAGGATATAGCAGAAATGAGAGAAATGCTCTAGAAATGAAATAATAATTTCCACATTGAAACCAGCAAAAATTCCTTGTTACAGAAACAATTTCACTGCTTCCTTATATTCCACCATAGCAACCAGCACAACACAAAACACTCGGTCAAATCTGGATGAGGTTTTAATGAATTAAAACACACTGAGGGACAGAGAGCTTTTCTTTTTCTTTTTCTTCTTTCCCCACAAACCTGGGGCCCAGGAGTCTGCAAGAAGCACAACATTCAACCCAGGCCCACAGCCAGCCACATTTTCTTGCACTCAAGGCCAGGGGGCTGTAAATTGTACAACATGAGCTAAATTCAGCCTATCATCTATTTATGTAAGTAAAGGTTTATTGGAACACAATAAAACATTTGTTTTGTTTATACACTGTATATGGCTGCTTTCACAATAAAATGGCAGAACTGAGTAAAACAGAAACTCTATGGCCTTCAAAGCCTAAAATGCTTACTATGTGGCCCAATGCAGGAACAGGTTGCTGACCTCTGCTCTAAACGGTTAGGAGATCGATGGCCCGGGGGAACTGAAATATTCTTTTGGAGAATTATTAACTCTTACTTACCTGTGTCATATTTTTCTGTAACTCAGCAGCTGTTCTTTCTTCCTCCATGTTCCCTTCATGAAGAAAGACAGAGTATTGAGAAGTTAGAGCTGAGGCAGGAGAAAGAAGACACGAGAATCTGGGTCTCCCCACAATTTCCATAATCAAGACTGGGGATTTTGCAGCACATCTGTTAGGAGTGATCACTCCCCTCAAAACACACACACACACAGACATGCATAGCCCTAAGACACCCAAGCAAACACACATCAATCTTGTAAGAAAATAGAGGGGGGAAAAAAAAAAGAAGTTAGAGCAATCTTATCTCCTCTAGAGCTATAAAACAGTCCTCTGGTTCTTGTAGATCATAAAAAAAAACAGGTTAAGAGTTCCATTTTGTAAGCAAGTTAACTGTAGTCTAAAAAAATTTAGCTGTCAATTTGATCATAATAATGAAAACATAAAAAAATCAGAGAACGTCTTCAATAGTAAGAATATACACACCATCTCAAATCCAGGAAAGTGTGACCTGTATGCCAGACTTCCGGGGGTTCCACTCCCAATATTTATTTCTGCACCTCTTGGCAGGCTAACATGTATTACTGCTCAGCCCCTGACTACTAGACCCTCTCCCACAAGGGCTGCAGGGTCCCCAAAACCTGGTTTTTGAGAAACAGCATCAACTGACTGAATTCCACATACAGGTGGCAGAGAAGACTTCTCCTATTCAATTCTGCAGGAATTGTACAGGAGGTACAGCAGCAGCAGAACAAGAACACTCGGAGTGAAGTTAGCAGTGTGTGTCATCTCTCACAGTGATATCTGTAGCACTACTGCACAAATTTCAAATAACGAAAATGCAACAGTTTCTTCCACTGCCGTGGATGAAGTATGTATTTTAAAGCCAATACAAACTGTAACATTCTTTACTAACAACATGTTCCATTTGAGCAACCAAGATATGAGAATGACTTGGCAAAGAGATGCCCATACCTCTGCAAAAAGATTATTCATAGAAACTCTGCAAATGAGATACTAACACAACCAGTTTATAGTTAAGAATCTTGGAAAGAGTCACTTTAACTATGTGCTCAATGCTACCCAATTAGAAAGCTGCTGAGGAGCTGTGTGTATGCACGTGTATTTACCTTCAAAGCCTAAGTGCCCAATGAGTGTATTTCTGAACATATACCTTACAATTTAGTTGTCAGTGAGGCCCTTATGCCCTAACATTACCAGGGTCTGGCCTAGAACCCTGTTGGGCACACTATGGAGAGTAAACAAATGAAGTATTCTATTCAAGTGTTTTATCTTTGAGCTCCTTCTCTTGACTAAGCCCTATGTCTTCAGCAAGGATGCTTCCCTTAAGGCCCTTACCTCCTGCTCCTTCATCTCATATTTATTTAGGTAATATTCACCCTGTCCTACTACGTGCAGTCACAGGAGACACAGCACTGAACAAAACAGAAAAATCCTAAAGTGCCTGGGTCGTTTGAAGGAGGACCACTAAATTAACAAAATATTATCAGGTGGTGGTATATGCTATATAAAAATGCATCACATTATAGGGATAAGGAGATACACACATATTTATCTTTAGCAAATCAGGACTGCTTATGTGACAGGGTAGAAGCAGGAAATTAAAATAACTGTTTCAGATAACACTAGAAATCCACGGCTGGTGTGGTATATATATTTATATACAACTGACCCTTGAACAATTGCAGGGGTTGGGGCACCAACCCTCCGGCAGTGGAAAATTCGAGTATAACTCATAGTCAGCCTTCAGTATCCAAGGATTCAACCAACCACTAATCCTGTAGTATTGTAATATTTAGTACTGAAAAAAATCTGCATATAAGTGGACGCGTGCATTTCAAACCCATGTTGCTCAAGGGTTAATTGTATTTACAAAAATCATCAATTCCTATAGAAGAAAAATCAGTATCAATGGGTTAACCATTGACTTATAAGGGCAGAAAAAGAACAGCATAAAGGTTTAGAAAAAAAAATGAGTATATGACAAAATTAACAATATTTTAAAAAACTTAAACAGAATCAGAAAAGCTAAAATGGCAATACTACCCAAAGCAATCTACAGATTTAATGCCATCCCTATCAAATTACCCATGACATTACAGAACTAGAATAAATAATCCTAAAACTTATATGGAACCATAAAAGACCCAGAATTGCCAAAGCAATCCTGAGGAAAAAGAACAAAGCGAAAGGCATAACGCTCCTAGGCTTCAGACAATACTACAAAGCTACAGTAATCAAAACAGTGTGGTATTGGCACAAAAACAGACACACAGATCAATGGAACAGAACAGAGAGCCCAGAAAAAAACCCACATGCCTACGGTCAATTAATCTTCAACAAAGGAGGCAAGAATACACAATGGGAAAAAGACAGTCTCTTCGGCAAGTGTAGCTGGGAAAGTTGGACAGCTGCATGTAAATCAATGAAATTAGAACACAACCTCTCCTGTGGAGAAAAGGGAAACCTCCTACACTGTTGGTGGGAATGTAAATTGGTACAGCCACTATGGAGAACAGTATGGAGGTTCCTTAAAAAACTAAATATAGAACTACCATATGATCCAGCAATCCCAATCCTGGGCATATATCTGGAGAAAACCATAATTCAAAAAGATACATGTACCCCAAAGTTCACTGCAGCACTATTTACAATAGCCAAGACATGGAAGCAACCTAAATGTCCATCAACAGAGGAGTGGATAAAGAAAATGTAGTACCTACATACAGTGGAATATTAGTCAGCCATAAAAAAGAATTAAATAATGCCATTTGCAGCAACATGGATGGACCTAGAGACTGTCATACTGAGTGAAGTAAGTCAGACAGAGAAAGACAAATATCATATGATATTGCTTATATGTGGAATCTAAAAAAAGGTACAAATGAACTTATTTACAAAACAGAAATAGAGTCACAGATGTATAAAACAAACTTATGGTTACCAAGGGGGCAAGGAGGGAGAGGGATAAAGTGGGAGATTGGGACTGACATATACACACTACTATATATAAAATAGATAACTAATAAGGGCCTACTGTATAGCACAGGAACTCTACTCAGTACTCTGCAATGACCTATATGGGAAAAGACTCTAAAAAAGAGTAGATATATGTATATGTATAACTGACTCACTTTGCTGTACACCTGAAACTAACACAAAATTATAAATCAGCTATACTCCCATTAAAATTTTTAAAAAAAGAACACACCCTCTCACCATACACAAAAACAAACTGAAAATGCCTTAAAAACTTAAACATAAGATGTGACACCATAAAACTCCTAGAAGAGATCATAGGCAAAGCATTTTCCAACATAAATTGTACCAATGTTTCCTTAGGTCAGTCTCCCAAGGCAACAGAAATAAAAACAAAAATAAATGGGACCTAATCAAACTTATAAGCTTTTGCACAGCAAAGGAAACCATAAACAAAACGAAAAGACAACCTATGGAATGGAAGAAAATATTTACAAATAATGCAACCAGCAAGGCTTAATTTCAAAAATACACAAACAGTTCATACAACTCAACAACAAAAAAACAAACAACCCAATCAAAAAATGGGCAGAAGGACTTCCCTGGCAGTCCAGTGGTTAAGACTCCATGCTTCCAATGCAGGAGGCACGGGTTTGATCCCTGGTCGGAGAACTAAGATCCCACATGCCACACAGCCAAAAAAAAAAAAAAAACGGCAGAAGACCTAAATAGACATTTCTCCAAAGACATACAGATGGCAAATAGGCACGTGAAAAGATGCTCAACAATGCTAATTGTTAGAGAAATGCAAATCAAAACTATAATGAGGTACCCCACCTCACACTGGTCAGAATGGCCATCATTAAAAAGTCTACAGATAACAAGCACTGGAGAGGGTGTGGAGAAAAGGGAACCCTCCTACACTGTTAGTGGGAATGTAAGTTGGTGCAGTCACTATGGAAAACAGTATGGAGGTTCCTCAAAACACTAAAAATAAAATTAACATATGACCCAGCAATCCCACTCCTGGGCATATACCCAGAGAAAACTATAACTCAAAAAGATACATGCACCCCTATGTTCAAAGCAGCACTATTCACAATAGCCAAGGCATGGAAACAATCTAAATGTCCATGAACAGATGAATGGATAAAGAAGATGTGGTACATATATACAATGGAATACTACTCAGCCATAAAAAAGAGAAGGGAATAATGCTATCTGCAGCAACATGGATGCAACTAGAAATTATCATACTAAGCAAAGTAAGTCAGAAAGAGAAAGACAAATACCATATGATATCACTTATATGTGGATCTAAAATATGGCACAAATGAAACTATCTACAAAACAGAAACAGACTCACAGATACAGAGAACAGATTTGTGGTTACCAAGGGGGAGAGAGGGTGGGAGAGGGATAGACAAGGCGTTTGGGGTTAGCAGATGCAAACTATTACACACAGAATGGATAAACAACAAGATCCTATTGTATAGCACAGGGAACTATATTCAATATCCTGGGATAAACCATAATGGAAAAGAATATTAAAAAAGAATGTATATATGTATATAACTGAGTCACTTTGCTGTACAGCAGAAATTAACACAACATTGTAAATCAACTATACTTCAATTAAAAAAATAATAAAGTGAAAAAAAATGTTTAAAAAATTAAAAAATATAGGGACTTCCCTGGCGGTCCAGTGGTTAAGACTCTGCGCTTCCAACGCAGGGGGCGCGGGTTCGATCCCTGGTCAGGGAGCTAAGATCCCGCATGCTGCAGGACCAAAAAATAAAATAAAATAAAATAAATAAATGAATATAAACACAAAACCTGTTTACATCCAGTCATTAAAGAAAAAAATTAGCAGTTTAGAACATACCTACAAAGGAAACAGAAGTTGCAGATTGTTTTACAGACAGGTTCACCAAGTAAGTAAAGGATTCATAATTCCATTTTGGGGGGGGGGGGTGCTGTTTTCCTGTGTATTTCCAAGACCAGAAAAGTACTCAAAACTCAAATATATGTGTATACACACATACACACATATATATATGAAAGATCTCATTCATATACACAAGAGCAAAATATTAAAATATTAGTACAGTCCAGAAATGAATAATGAAGATAATAATCACAAACTAAGTTCATTTCCTCCTAGGAATGAAGTGTGGTTAAAATGATTAACATAATTAAAATGATTAATATAATTCACATTAATAGAAAAAGATCATATGACTCATCCCCTTCGATACAAAAGTGACTGATCTCTATCAATATGCATTGATAATAATTTAACCCACTAGGACTAGAGGGAAATAGGCTTTAATTAGAAAAAATATATATTATTTACAAACACCTACAGCAAACATCCTATTTAATGGTGAAATGGCAGAATAATTCCTTCTGGGATCAGGAACAAGACGAGGATGCACTTAAATGCTATTCTACATTGAACTGAATGTCCTGGCAAACGCACTAAATAAATAAAAAGAATATAAGGTACAAAGAATAAGAAAACGCTGAAACTGACATATGATCACACTTTCGGTGTGAAATTCAAAAAAAATCTACAGATAAATGACTAACATTTAGAGCTGCAACTGGCAAGGGGGGTTAAAAAGATACTAAGTAATCACTTCACTTTTATGCAGGTGAATATAATGTAGCAAACTGATGCCCACAGGAAGAGAAAAAAAACATCACAGGTTAAGAATAATATCTCTCGCACCAGGAAGGGAGAGGTGGGGACGGAGTGAGGCAAATGTCACCCCATTCTCACGGAACAAGCTGAAATCCACAGACCTGCGCAGAGACGAGGTTGAGACTCGTCCCCGTGACCCGAATGGCAGGGATGCTTTTCCTTTCTGGAAAGAGAGCAGACGATGATTTTGGAGGCCGATTAAATACGAGGATGGCTCTCCAACTCTCGCCTGCAGCAGACTCACCCCGACTGCTGGCCCCTCACAGAGTTCCTGATTCAGTGAGTTTGGTACCAGCCGCGGCTGCTGGAGGCCCCGGGCGCGGGTGTCCCAGCGTGGAGCGGTGGGCACAGCCCAAGCGGCCGCCTTTTGGCCTCAGACCCCAAGGCCAAGCTCTCCACCTCCCGCGCACCGGACTTGGGGCGGGCTGGGCTGAACCAGGTAGGACGCGGACCGAGGCAAAATTTACATCAGATTTAGACGGGGCTGTAAGGGGACATGGCCGCCAGCTTGCGCACGAGCAGAAGTGCACGGCTGCTTCCGGTTTCTGCGCCACGCAAAGCGTCAGGGGCGGGGCCTCAGGAGCTGGGAAATTTGGGTTGGGAGGGGCGGTGGCATCTTCCAGCCGCAAGTGGAGAAGTGCTAATTTCCTTCCGCGGAGAGATGCGACTGGGTCTTGGGGTCGGGTCAACCTAGGACTTGGGGTTGGAGAGGGCCTGGAGCGGGACCAGGCTATGGGCGGGGCTTGACTAGGCCTGTGGGGCGGAGATGGGGCGCGACCAGGCCTAGGGGCGTGGCTTAGTTGAATATTCCAAAGAGCTGAGTTTAGGGTGGGATCAGGTCGAGGGGTGGGACTGTAGCAAGAGGAGGTCCCACAGTCAGGCTGGTGATATGGGGCACTTTGAGACAAGACGATGTCCTCATCCCTGGGGACCACTGTAGCAGGTTAACTAGCCAATAAGGCAGAAATGGCAAGCCAAGGCCGGTCCCCGAAGCACAGTTAGGGGAGGCGTCTTTGTCCACAGCCAGCACGCCTCTGCTGTGACCCAGTCAGATCTGCTATGAAGGACACCATCATCATTCTAGCTGCTCCCCAGAGGGATATTGAGACACCCCCCCCCCCAACTCTTGGGCTGGCCCAACTAAAACACTGCTTAAAGTAACTGAAGTCAAGGAAGTTTATATCCCTGCCTCCCTAGGAGCCCAAAGGAGGTGGCTTACCCTACTAAAAGAATGCTCCAAACCACGAGATGGGCGTTGGGCCCTGCTTAAGGGAGCTTCTCACCAGGAGGACACCTAGAGAGGAGGTAGGAGCCCAAACTCTTGGGGAGATGAGAAGTGATGGAGTGGAGGATCCTGGAAAAAAATGTCTGGTGCCCTCTACTGGAGAAAAAAAATTCAGCACGGTGTCCCACAATAGGAATACTGTGTAGAAAATGAGATACTTTATCCTCTGCTTTGCCAGTGACCATCCAAAAAGTAACAAAAGACAAAAAGAGCAAAAGGAGAAGGCCAGAAAAAGAGGGGCTGATTCTCTCTTGAAGGAGGAAATACACATCATATCTCTCCTTAAGGACCTCCCCCCAAGAAGCACTCCCCCTTCACCCCAGGAAGTGAATGAATTGGGAGGAGGATGAGTTAAAAGGGCAATTACCTGCTTAACTATTAAAATTGGCCCACTTTTGCTAAGAGATGCTTCTGTCCTGGTTGTTCCTCCCAGACTCTCCCTTTTCCCATTATTGGAATGGACCTCCTTGGTCAACCTCATGAAACAAGTCTAAAGCTTTTGCTATGGTGGGTGTCACCTGGTGGGAACCAGTTAACTTTCTCCTACCCATGTGGGTGACCAATATGCCACAGTACTGCTAAGGACAGGCGCTGAAGGATTACGGCCTGTCATAGCTGACTTACTGAAAGAAGGGGTACTGATTCCTACCATGTCACCTTTCAATTCCCTGGTGTGGCCTGAGCCAGTATGAATATATGGAGGCTGCCTACAGACTATAGAGGGTTAAACAAGACTACTCCCTTCATTATAACATCCCTACCAAATATCATCACCTTAATGGATGACATTCAAAATAACATGGGTAAATGGTTTGAAGTTATAGATTTAGCTAAATGCATTCTATTCAGTAAAAGTTTCACAGGAGAGAGAGACAGCCTCACCTACTGCCCATGTACTTTATCCTTTGCTCCACTAAAGGCAAAGTGGAACAAACTCGAACCTGCTCTGGAGACCCAGGAAGTGGAACTAAGAACCTTGGACTTGGGAATTTCCTGGCGGTCCAGTGGTTAGGACTCCACGCTCTCACTGATGAGGGCCAGGATTCAATCCCTGGTCCGGGAACTAAAATCTCACAGGCCGTGTGGCACAACCAAAACAAACAAACAAACAAAAAAACCAAAACCTTGTCTATTTTTTGCTGTTCAGTATCTGTATTTATTTATTTATTTTTTATATAAACTGATCTTTTTTTAACTTTTTATTTTATATTGGAGTATAGCCGATAACAATATTGTGGTAGTTTCAGGTGCACAGCAAAGCGACTCAACCATACATATACATGTATCCATTCTCCCCCAGACTCCCCTCCCATCCAGGCTGCCACATAACATTGAGCAGAGTTCCCTGTGCTATACAGTAGGTCCTTGTTGGTTATCCTTTTTTTTTTAAATTAATTTATTTATTTATTTATTTATTTATTTATGGCTGTGTTGGGTCTTCGTTTCTGTGCGAGGGCTTTCTCCAGTTGCGGCGAGCGGGGGCCACTCCTCATCGCGGTGCGCGGGCCTCTCACTGTCTCGGCCTCTCCCGTTGCAGAGCACAGTCTCCAGACGCGCAGGCTCAGCAGTTGTGGCTCACGGGCCCAGTTGCTCCACGGCATGTGGGATCTTCCCAGACCAGGGCTCGAACCCGTGTCCCCTGCATTGGCAGGCAGACTCCCAACCACTACGCCACCAGAGAAGCCCGGTTATCCTTTTTAAATAGCAATGTGTACATGTCAATCCCAAACTCCCTAATTATCCCTTCCCTCCACCCTTCCCCGCCCCCCCGAAAAAACCTTGTATTAGACCACACCATTTGAGCGATACCCTGGGGACAATCAGATCCTCTACTACTGGCTCCAAATGACCACCAACTTTAACCCCTAATCTGTGACTGGGCCTCTTCCCTGTAGTCGAAGAGCCAAATCTAGACACAGCTAAGCAGTTTTATATTCTGAAGGTGGCAGAGCAGAAAGCCTCTTACAGCATCAGAACCCAGGAGGCAATGAGAAACTCTCATGACAGGCCTCCCATCCTCTCACGTTCTGGGAGGATCACAGGGCCAACACCCAGATTCACCACAGGTCAAGTCTTTGCCTGCAGTCTATGTGGATAGAGGCAAAGTCTCAAGGGCACCATTTCTCCACACCCCTAGCCCCCAATCTTTCATGTATGTAGCTAAGAATTCTTTTTCGGTACTTTTTGTGGTAGGCAGAATAGCGCCCCTTGCCAAAATTACCCATGTCCTAATCCGCAGAACTTATGAATGTTACTTTACATGGCAAAAGGGACTTTGCAGGTATGCCTTAATTAAGGCTTTTGAGATGGGGAGATTACCATGGGATACCCAGGTGGACCCAATGTAATCGCAGGGATCCTTGTAAGTGAAAGAGGGAGACAGGAGTCAGAGAAGGAGATGTGAGGATGGAAGCAGAAGTCAGAGTGATGTAGAGCCATGACCCAAGGAATGGAGACAATCTCTAGAAGCTGGAAAGACAAGGAAATGAATTCTTCCCTCCAGCCTCTGGAAGAAATACAGCCCTGTGGACCCCCTGATTTTAGCCCAGTGAGACCCAATTCAGATGCCTGACCTCTACAGCTGTAAGATAAAATATTTGAGTTGTTTTAAGATACTAAGTTTCTGGTAACCTTTGATAAAAAGAAATGTTCACATACTGAGGTATGGGGAAGTCATTCTGGCCTATACCTGAGTTAACTTGCATTTTATGGTAACTAAAATAGCCTGTTTGTGGCCTATCAAACATACATTGTACATCTGCTTTAATTATTAAAGAAAAGTGTGCATTGACTAGAAGTAAAGAATGTCCATGCTAAAAATTAAGATTAAATGCCTCCCTTCCTGGGACGCCAGTGCTGGTACTCCTTCCATACTGACTCCCTTCCCAGGTGCCAAGGCCATACTGACTAGCTGTGCACGTGCTGATCTGTTTTTTTAAAACCTTAAAGGAATGTATCCCTGACTTGCTTGATGTTCTTTGTTCTCACAAGACATAAAGCTGTCCTGAAAACCAGGCTTCTCTAGAGCAGTTTCTCAAAGTAATCTGGGAAGCTGGCTTCCAAGCTATAGTCCTCAGTTTGGCTCAAATAAAACTCTTTTCTATTCCTACTGTAGATTGCTTATTGATAACTTTTGTCGACACCTATCATAGCAGCAATAGGGGACTAACACACAGATACCCTAACAAACTGTACTGATAGAGCTTGGACCAAAATGGTTCTGTTCCTTTTAGGGAACATCTGACAAGAGTGGCTGGGACCATGACTCCCAGTAGGGTGATTCGAGGTGAATGGAGGATATACCACAGCCAGGCTCCCCATCCAGAGCCAAGCCAGTTAAATATTAAGCCCAAATGCTGGCAGCCAAACACACCCTGCTTTGACTGGCCAGCAAGAAGTCCAGGGTAATATGATTGTTCATTACGGGATCCTAGTTCCCCGACCGGGAATCGAACCCACACCCTCTGCAGTGGAAGCTCAGAGTCTGAACCACTGGACCACCAGGAAAGTCCCATATACCAGAGTGTTTAGAACAATGTCATCATCTGTGGAAAATGTACAAAATAGGCACCAAAAATAATAGGATAAGGCTAAAGGGAATAATAGTGTCCAGAAAGTGAATTTTGTCCTGTCATTTCAAGTTCAATCTCAAGGGAGGCTGCTCCTTCCGGGAGGCTCTTTGAAGTGTCTACATGTGGGCATCCACTTCAGAGGTCACTGTGGGGCGCAGAGAGAAAGTTTGTGGAATGAGACCTTGTTAGAGTTTTACTGTGTTGATTACAAATTCAACATCCTCATTTTACTGCAATTAAACTGATACTTTCTCATCTCCAGAGACCCTGGAGACCAAAATGTTGAACCAATCTCATAAAAATGTTTGTTACCCTACAGAGCTTCTGTTTGGGATGATGGAAAAGTTTTGGAGATGGATAGTGGGGGTAGCTGCACAATATTGCGAATGTACTTAATGCCACTGAGTTGTACACTTAAAAATGGTTAAAATGATTAAATTTTATGTTATGTGTATTTTACCGCAATTTTTAAAAATGTTTGTCGTCCTTTGCTGTCTTACCTCATTGTTTGCTTTTGTCCCTGAGCAGCATGTCAGTTACACACTCTTTCTGATCTCCCAGGAGGAGCAAGGGAAGAAGCTGGAGAAAGTGGACGAAGGACTTACCCTGGGCCACTGTGCAGGGAAGCCCCAGATATTGGGAAACAGAGGCCCTATCCTTTCTGATGATTACATTTCAAAGGAAAGGCTCTCAGATCCTTAGAAACACTTCAGAGTTATAAGAGATATGTATTCACAATGGTAAACGTTTTCAGGAAATGCTCTAGGAACAAGAAGTCAGCGGCCTATCATCAGGTATTGGCTAAAACAGTAACTTTTCCTGGCAGTGTCGACCTTTTTCAGGCAGGCATTTTAATAGGGGTGGGGAGTGCTGGGGCCATTCTAGAGACACAACCTTATGCTGCTAGAAGCCACGCTAGACTTTGGTCAAGTTGCTTATTGCAGGAGTTTGGGTGGAATTGTTATGTGCCAAGGTAGTCCTCACTGCCTTCTACCTTCTTCCACTACCAATTCCATATTTCCTTTGACCTCAGTTGATCATGTTCTTTGCTTAAGAAGGTGACTGAAACCTTCATTCCTAAAGAGTCTGAGCCATTAGTAGTCCCACCTGCATTGGATTGTGGAGATTTCCATTGACTTTATTCATAGGACAAGGGAATACTAAGAGATGCCCTTGGATACCTCCTACATCCCAGACATATTCCCTCCTGCTCCCACTGTGTAGTAGCTACCCAATTTCCCCTTGGTAATCAGGATCAGACACCTCAACTGGTGCAGTAACCACCCCTCCCATCTTTGTTGATTCTTTGATGATCCCAAAGTTGCCAGGTGGCAGTCTTAACCTCCAGTTCAATAGAATTATTTTTATGCCTCCTGGTGGAAGAATTCTTCCCTTTGGAGCTAAGACCTCTAGATCAGCACAACCTATCATGGAGATGGAAGCAAAATTTTGCTAGTGGATCATTAGGGGTAATAGTAAGTGGAACCATTCCCATTTCCAGCCCTTGATTCCTAGACTCATGAATCCTGGCTATGGGAAACACAGCACCATATATTGGAAGCTGATTTAAATTATACACCACATCCTGGAGGTCATTGCCGCAGCCCTGCAAGCCTTTGCTATCTAGCTGCCACAACTGAATCTTCAAAAGGCTGTTCTAGAACAGTAAAATGATTCTCTAAATGTGTTAAAATTTGAGCATGAGCATGCTATGAAATGAGTTTCTTGGTTAGAAGTGATACTGTGTGGAGTAACATGAGGGTGCATAGGTATTCCTCAGTTGGTGGGTTTTGGCAGAAACACAAGACACAGAAGGCAAATTCATATGCACAGTTAAGTGTCTACTCCACTAAGAAACAATCACTTCCCTTTACATTACAGATGTGGTCCAATCAACCTGCCACCTGGTAAATGGCTGATTCTTCCAAGGAATGGTGCCATATCAGTGGCTCAGTATTGGTCTTGCTGTTGGCATACTGGGCGCCCAGCCTGGGCTTTAGCAGATCAGCCTTGGTGAGTAGTAGTGTTAGTGAACCAAACTTGGGTCCACTTGCCCTCGTGTAGTAAAGCCAATCTACTGACACCGGATTATGGTGAAGGAAAGTGCAGCATTTATTGCAGCGTGCAAAGCAAGGAGTCCAGGGCAGCTAGTGCTTAAAAGACCTAAACTCCTGAAGGCTTTCAAGGAAAGGATTTTAAAGACAGGGTTAGGGAGGGGGATTGTTGGGTGTGTGATCAGCTGGTGGACATTCTTCTGATTGGTTGGTGGTGAGGTAATCGGGAGTCAACATCATCAACCTTCTGGTTCCAACCAGTCTGGGGTCTACATGCTTGTGGGCAGCATACAGTCTTCTTCCACCTGGTGGGGCCTTCAGTATCTGCAAAACAGCTCAAAGGATGTAGTGCAGAATATTATCTAGAGCCCTTGAGGAGGAACTAAATGTCCTTGAATCTGTTTAATGGCTAAACTATTATTATTTTGTCTTGCTTGACTGTTTTCCTTTCTTTCTGCATTTTCTCACTTCTCTCATTAAATTTATTGACTAAAGGTTTTCTACAGACAAAAGGCAGGCAGAGGACATTGGGGGGAGCGGTTCCTATTCTGGGAAGGTCCCATAGGGTCCTGCTCAGTTACGGTAGTCCATATTGCTAAGCCCACACATAACTTCCTTCCCTGCCATCATGGCTACTTTGTTCAGGAGCCCACTGAGGAGACAAGAACAGCTGGAGAAGGAGGCTAATAGCCACAGAACCAGTTGTCCTATTGTCATGGTCACTCTGCTGATACAGAACAGATTCCCCACCCAAATTTTGTTTGGATGTCAAGACTGACTCTGCCACACACAAACACACACAGAGGGTATGAAAATGTTCATAACTTACATTACAAATGACCCTTGGTATATAAAATAGATAACTATTAAGGACCTACTTATAGCACAGGGAACTCTACTCAATACTCTGTAATGACCTATATGGGAAAGAATCTAAAAAAGAGTCGATATATGTATATGTAAATGATTCACTTTGCTGTACACCTGAAAATAACACAACACTGTAAATCAACTATACTCCAATAAAATTTTTTTTAAATGACCCTTGGGTCAGCAAGGTGAAATAACTCTATTTGTAAATAATGGCCATCAAATGTCAGTTTTTGAAGACACTGGAGACATACTCTCCACCATTAATTTCTCTCAGTCTTCCATGAACGTTCCTTGGAGCAATAAAAAGGTCTCGATGGTGAGACTTACTAACCAAACATATTCACATTCTCTCCTTCTCCCTCTCTTTCTCCCAACATTGCCTGTCTCTTTGGGACCCTTAATTCTCAACACGTCTTTCTCAGTTCTTCACCCCCACTAACCTTTAGATGGGAACTTTTGGCTCAATGAAGAGCCAATACTAGGTGCACACCTGAAAGATGTTGTTGTTGTTTTTGTTGTTGTTTAATCTCTCAGGCTCTGATGTCCTAATATACTAAGTTATGGTGGCTTTCCTTGAGGACTCTCCACTCTTGTGTCTCCAACTCACTTCCCCCTTATAATTACTTCAGTTTTCTGATTTACTTTCCTCAGTACCTGATATCTCATCTACAGAGGCAACCTCATCTACAGATGTGGGAAAAAGAAAGATTATAGAACCCTTATGAATCAATATAACAATGCCTCTGCAAATTGTGCCAGTCTCAAATCTCAAAGCACTAAAGGCAGTATGACCTATTGTTGCAGATTTCATAGTCAAGAGCTTACTCATTTCTTGTACTAGTATAATAATAATAATATCCTATCCCCTTAAAAAAATAAATAATAATGAGAGTTGATATTGTTTTGTAAAAAACTTAAGGGCTATAAATTTTACTGTGTGCCCACATTTCCTGTGGCCCCCAAACCAAATGCCATTCTGGCTTCTTTACCTCTGAAATCAACATACTTCACAGTAGCAGGTCTCTCTTCAGCTTTCTCCAGTATTCCTTTACATCCTGACTCCTAATACTATTTCAGTTTCATGAGACAATACAATACACCTGGACTGTTATGCCACAAGTCTTCACTAAAAGCCCCTAATACTTCTTCCAGTTTCTCAGCCATAATCTCCAAGACTTTCGACCTCCCTATTCTTCTACTTTGATTCTAGGTGTAGTCACCTGATCTAACCTCCTCTCAAGAGGAATCTCTTCATCTCTGGAAAACGTTGCTATCTAAAGCCATAAAGTTTCTGGGAATTCCCTGGCGGTCCAATGGTTAGGGTTCCATGCTTTCACTGCCAGGGCCAGGGTTCTATCCCTGGTCGGGGAACTAAGATTCCCAAGCTGCAGCGGCCAAAAATAAATAATAAAGATGTAAACTTTCTAAGGATAAATTACAATTCAATCAGATTTAGTAGGTTCATTATATAGTTCATGACCATAACGCTGGGAAACAAGTCCCTCACACCAGAGTGAATAACAGCCAGTAAAAATTCCCTTTCCTTTTACTGAAAGACGACTTATAAGATTCCTAAAACTTACTGTAGACTGTGCATTGACACCTTAACTATTTGCCTCCTTCTATGACATGATTATTAACACCCGTGAATCTCTACCGTGAGAGGTCACTGCACCGTTAGCCTTTGACTGACTCCAGGCTAATACTGAGAACTCCACATTTCTTGGTCTCCCAAATTACAATAAGCTGTTTTCGTTATCTGTCGGTAGCTAAAATGGATCGTCAAGCTCAAAAGCATAATGGAAACCAGAGTCCAACTGGGTATTACAGTCACTCTCGCAACTCAGTGGCTAAAGAATCTCCCCATTGCTTCAGGACAACAGCCTCAGCCACATAGTTAGCAGAAGCCATCTTAGATTTAAACTTAGGGTCACCTCTTCACCTCCAGTGTCAGAGGCCCCAGACTGAGATGCAGAAGCGTTTGCTCCCTCTCGCCCTAACTGCGGTTTGCAGCTCCCTTCCCAGGTAAGGGGAATCACAGAGAGGAAGCTAAACTATACTGAAAAAATGAATGGTGCACAGTGAATTTATGTTGCCATGTGAAAAGGTCAAGTACAGCTAGGCGGTAACTGTATACATACCTCCGTGGGGAAAGTGCAGCAAGAGTTGTGCAATGACAGGTATGATGCATTCAACTATGCACCAAAATTTAAAAGCAATTGTTATTCATGTAAGACATGTAAGACGCATGGGCTATGGAGGAAAACAAACCATTACGCAGTTCCTGGGCCACAGCCCCGCCTTCCGGGGCCTAACCCAGCACACCAGCACCAAACCGCGGGAGGAAAAGGGTAGCTCTCCTCTACTCCGAGATGAAAGAAAAGCGGCCTCCGGCGTCTGCCCAACCTCCGAGGCCCCGCCCCCTACGCTGTGCGAGGAGCCTTGAAGTGCGCGTGCGCGTTTGGATCTGCGCGTGCGCAAGGCAGCGGCTGTCCTTGCTTCGCGCTCCGGCGCGGGTCTGAGGTAAAATTTTCGCTTCTTGGTGTGTCCCTCCTCTGTGCGGTCAAGCAGGAGGGGAAGACACCAAAGAAGAGGCTTGAGGTCAGAGGACGCTGGCCTCGCGCGCTGACCTGGCCGCCCCGGCCTCCGGCCGGCGCTCCCGGGCGGCGGCCCTTCCCCCGAGAGCCCGGGCCCGCTCGGCCAGCCGAGGTCCGGGCGGCAGCTCTGGGAGGAGGCGGGTCGGCCAGGCCTTGTCTTCATCCGCGATGCTCCCGATTTCAAAAGGCTCCAGAGCAACCTTTGGGTTCTTTCTCCACAAGGAAAAGGAATAGCATCTCCGTCGTTCTCGTCACGGTGACTCCGGCCCCAATGGCCCCCTGTTCCCGGGTCCCTGTGAGCACTCGGTGGCTTTGTTCCGGCCGTGGGTGTCGGTTATTGAAGTTTGGTAAGTTATATTACGTTGGAAAGAGAAACCTTTGCAGGTTATTAGGCAGCACGTGTGTGTGATCTAAATAAATGCAGGAGTGAAGGAATTCATATAAATACTAAATTTACCACATCAGAGCCTGTATAGCCCCAAAGCTTCAAAAATATAGGAGTCTCTGGGAAGGAAGACGACGCAGGCTGGTTTCTGTTAGTAGCAGAAGTTGGAATTGAATTTACCGTAAGTAAGATGAGTTTTGACGGGTGGATTTTTCTTTCAGGTATTCATCTTGAAATTATTATTATTATTTTTTGTCCGCGCTGCGCAGCTCAGTGGATCTTAGTTCCCCAACCAGGAATTGAACCCCAGGCTCCTGCAGTGAGAGCGTGGAGTCCTAACCACTGGACCACCAGGGAAGTCCCTCATCTTGAAATTCTTATCTAAAGAAAATCTGTGGCGTCAATAAAACGAACATCCATGAACCTTTCATCTAGATTCACTAATTAAGATTTTGTCTCTCGTTATGTATATTATGATGAACCATTTAATGGGAAATTGCAGACATTCACTTCCGCCTTTAATCTTCAGCGTTCATCTCTTAAGAATGAGGACAGTCTCCTACTAAGAACAAAACTGCATTGTCCACCAAGAAAACCAAAATTGGGGCTTCCCTGGTGGCGCAGTGGTTGAGAGTCTGCCTGCCAATGCAGGGGACACGGGTTCGAGCCCTGGTCTGGGAAGATCCCACATGCCAGGGAGCAACTGGGCCCGTGAGCCACAATTACTGAGCCTGCGCGTCTGGAGCCTGTGCTCCGCAACAAGAGAGGCCGCGATGGTGAGAGGCCCGCGCATCGCGATGAAGAGTGGTCCCCACTTGCCGCAACTAGAGAAAGCCCTCGCACAGAAACGAAAGACTCAACACAGTCATAAATAAATAAATAAAAGAACGTGAATTTCTTTAAAAAAAATAAAAATTAAAAAAAAGAAAACCAAAATTTTTCCAGTTTTCCAAGAGTATCTTTTATAGTTGTCCGGTTTTTTGGAGAGCTAGGATCCAAATAAGATTTGCACGTTGCATTTTGGTTTTAGATTGCTTTTACCTAAAACATTTGCCTGTATTTTTGGTTCCTGCCAATTCCAGGATTTTTGTATTGTAAAATGTTGGCATTCTGATATGATGTTTTCCTGTGATTTCATTTAATTAACTTGTCTATCTCATACAGTGGACATTGGGTCTAGAGCAGTAGTGTCTAATACAAGTATAATGTGAAGTACAGATGTAATTTAAAAAATTTTAGTAGCCAAGTTAGGAAAAAATGAAGTTATTTTTAATAATATATCTTATCTAACCCAATTTATCTAGTTATTAATATATAATTATTGGTGAAATTAATGACTAATGTAGCTAATATAAAATTATTAATGAAAAATTTTACATTTCTTTTGTACTAACTGTTGGAATCTGGTATGTATTTTACATTAAGCACATCTCAGTGTGGATGCTAAATTTTTGTTGGAAATTCTTGATCTGTATTTAGTTTTCATAAAATTTACTGTTGAAAAAGTAGATTTGGAAACCCAGATTGCTCCAAACATGCTGAAAAGTTTTTTAGTAACTGAGCAGTTTTATTTCTAAACTTAATTAAAAGTAAGTAAAATTAAGAATTCAGTTCCTCAGTCACACTAGCCACATTTCATGTTCACAGTAGCCACATAGAGCGAGCCAATGGCTACTAAGTTAGACTGCAGGTTTAGAGATGTGAAAATTTCCTAGGTGATGTTGTGTACTTCATATTGTATCCCATCAGGAGGCACATAAATGCAAGTTGTCCCACTGCGTATTAGGAATGGAAAGCATTTAGTCAAGGTGCCCATCTCTCTCTTGTGTAGTCACATTTTTCTTTTTGGTAATCTGTGGGTGATACTTGGCAATATGGGAATAATCTCTTCCCCAATCCTTTCAATCAGTGGTTTTAACATCACTTGTTGATCTTCGCTTCAACCTGTTTTTACGTTGGGGGCTTACGAAATGGTATTTTTTTTTTCTAATTCTGTCATTCCTTCTGCATTCTTTAGCTGTCAGTCTTCTATAAACAAGAGCTTTCCCTCCCCACTTCCCCTGCCCTCTATATTTTTTTCCTTTCGGAGTGTCACAACATATCCCTGGATTTTTCTTTCATTCATCATATTATAAACAGTTGCTGTCATTTGATGCTCAAGCTGTCCCAAACTTGGCCAGGAGTAGTCCTTTTTTTTTTTTTTTTTTAAAGATTGTTTTTTTTTTTTAAATTTATTTATTTATTTTTGGCTGCGTTGGGTCTTCGTTTCTGTGCGAGGGCTTTCTCTAGTTGCGGCGAGCAGGTGCCACTCTTCATCGCGGTGCGCGGGCGTCTCACTGTCGCGGCCTCTCTTGTTGCGGAGCACAGGCTCCAGATGCGCAGGCTCAGCAGTTGTGGCTCACGGGCCCAGTTGCTCCGCGGCATGTGGGATCCTCCCAGACCAGGGCTCGAACCTGTGTCCCCTGCATTAGCAGGCGGATTCTCAACCACTGTGCCACCAGGGAAGCCCCAGGAGTAGTCCTTTTAATTTGATTCATGTGTCCGTTCAACACATACCTATTAGTCTTTGAGTGTAAATCCCCAGTTCACTTTGTACTTTCCAGTTACAGACCTGTAATCAATGATTTCTCCAAGAAGCCTCTTTCCTTATAGACACCAAGGTCTCTGTGATAGGCTCAGTGCTACTGGGGTATAACTGTATCTAGATCTTTCAGTGGTTATCTAAAATATATATATATATTTTTGAGACAAAATTGAAATCAGATTGTATTTATAATTTTATATCCTCCTTTTCATATAAATTATTATCATGAGCATACTCTCATATTGTTATTCTTCAAAAACCCAATTAAAATGTATATTTTCTTACATTGTAAGTTCATACTCATATTCCTAGTAAAAATTTAATCTGTGCTTTTTTCTTTATTTTATACTTGTATCTCTTTTCTCTTATTATAAAAACCTTGGTCTGTAATACCATTAATATATTGTTTTATCCAACAGTATGGGTACAGTAGTTTCAAAAATTATAATACCAGTATTACTACCAACGGTAGACTTGCTCAAGAAAGTACTAAGTTTCTTTGCATTTTTTTGTCCTTAATGGTTTATATTAAGTATATGCAGTTCATAGTACTGTGCTCAAATATTTGTATGAACTCTAAGTCTTTTCTCTCATGGTTTTGTTATCAGTTTGATACACTATTATGTGCATTTCTGTTTACATTTAGTTTTAAGGTTTGCTTCCTTTCTGAATTAACTTATTTTTTTAATTTATAAAACTTTTTCATGGTTCAAAGGTAAAACTGTATAAAAAGGTATATTCAGAAGTCTCACATCACATTACCACCAGTAGCTAACCATTTCCATTTTATTAGTTTCTGATGTAAACTTTCTCAAAATTCATATATATATATATATTCCTTCCTTCCTTCCTTTCTTTTTACCTTCACATGAATGTACTTCTTTCCCCAATTAAACTATATACTGGAAATCCATCTATATCAGTTCATAGTGATTTTCCTTTTTTTGTGGCTGCTGAGCCCTTTATTAGTGCATGTATGGTAGTTTAGTCAACTAGTGTTCTATGGATAGAATTTGTGTTACTTCCAATTATCCTAACCAAAGCAGCCTAATAACAGTAGGAGCAAACCTGTAGTGCAAAACAACCCAGATTTTTTGACTCATTGCAGTGAGGGAGACTGCATAGCAGAGGAACCGTGGATGTCTCAACCAAACAAAGCAAAATGTATACTTACTGGATTCTGAGAATTGTGACATTTAGGTGAAATTTAAATGAAGCAGTAATTTGATAGTCTCAAAGCAAAGCAGGACTGTGTTAAGGGGTTAACATCAGATCCATACTACAAACAACCCAGGCTCTTGTTTCCTTGGAAACAATAAAATTAAGATAAATGTGGAATATTGTGTCCAGAAACCCTTTATTTGAAGCTCAGTTCCAGGTTTTTAAATCAAGACTCCTTCTTGATGTCAAATATCAAAATAATGATATATATCTTCCAGGCAAAATTGGGATGTTTCAGTCTTACTGATACAATTTCAAACAGTGAATCTCTGATAGTCTCCGATTTTACAGAACAAAGTTTCTCAGTGAATAAGAAAGCAATAGTAGCTCTGTTACATATTCTTTCATGAGATGGTCAGTCAGGTGCTGCCACAAGGGGAGACTGGAGGCCCAGGAAATAACAAAGTTTATTATACTCTTAGGTCCTAGAGGCGAGGCAAGATGTAACCATGCAGGGTGATGTGGGAAAACACCAGGATGGTCAAGAGGCAGAAGGCACAGGAGAGAGGGGAAGGTTTAGGCCACTGCTTTTATTGGGGTTTCCATGGGAAAGGCAAGGCAGGGCAGAGGAAACAGCCAGGATTCACTGCTTTGAATAATTTTGGCAGGCTTTGGGTATAAGAGTGGTCTCTAGTTGCCGGCTACCTGGCCCTGGGATGTTTAAGGCAGAGAAATATTGCCTCCTACAGTGGATGGGTCTGCTGGAGATAGTATGGTTCTCTATTGGTTAGTTTGCATATCAAAGTCATGCTCCAGGTTGAATCCTTTGTTATTTCTCAGAGTTGGCTAGCCCCAAGAAGCAGTCTCTCCCCAGCCAGAAAGGATTTTTTCAGATGTCAAAAGTCATAATATACAGAAAAGTGTGTGTGTGTGTGTGTGTGTGTGCGCGCGCGTGTGAGTGTCCAATACAGTCGGTACTCGTGTTTTGATGAGAGTAAGGAAACCGGGGCAATGATAGTAGAGACTTTTAGACAGTGTGGCGTAAGTTCCCCTAACCAACACAGAAAACATTTTACTGTGATAATGGAAAGGAGAAACACAGGTAAAGTACGAGGAGTCCTTGTAGGCCAGCCCATAATTTAAGTTTCCCATTTATATTGCATTAGTCAAGAAAATAAATCTGAAATTTTTTGCAGTCTCTACCAATATCTTAGTGGAGTTGTAGAGTAGATTAGAAATACTCTCATATCAGGGTGACACATCTGGCAGTGGTGGTGTTGGAGGGGATGAGCTGATAAGTTAGTAAAGTATATGTAAAGGGTGGTGGTGTGTGGAACCAAGGGGAAGGAGTGCTGGTGGCTGCAACGCAGAAGGTCTTGGTGGAAAGTTGGAGGCGGTTAGTGGAAGAAAGCATCATGGAGTGGGTGGCCCTCTTCCCAGAGGGTCCAGGGGTTGGCCAATATGAGGCACGTGCCTCCTGGGAAAAGCAGTAATCTCCACTAATTCCTTTTCCTTTTTAAAATGAAAACTTTGTTTTTAGAGAGTTTCAGGTTCACAGCAAAATGGAGGGGAAGGTACAGAGAGTTCCCATCTGTCCCCTGCTCTCCCCCCAGCCTCCCCCATTATCAGCATCCCCCACCAGAGCAGTACATTTGTTACAGTTGATGAACCAACATGGACACCTCATAATCACCCGAAATCCGCAGATCACATTACAGTCCACTCTTGGTGTTGTACGTTCTGTGGCCTTGGACAAACACGTAATGACATGTTTCCCTCGTTACAGTATCATACAGAGTATTTTCACTGCCCTAAAAACCCTGTGTCCTGCCTATTCTCCCTGACCCCCACAACCGTTGGCAACCTCTGGTCTTCTTACTACTCCATACTTTTGCCTTTTCTAAAATGTCATGTAGTTGGAATCACACAGTCCATTAATTTTTGGAATGATATCGGTACTAGTAACCTCTACCAGATTTCCCTGTAGGCATGGAGTGTAGGGGTGTATGTTTTGGCAGAGAGCAAGGAGTATACCTGGATCGTGGGCTAAGCAGACAAGGAACTCAGAATCATAATAGAATTCCTAATATCAAAGGAAGAAAAGCACAAAGTGTCCTATGTCCAATCTGTGCGTTGGAAGAAACAGTCCCTGGGGTTTAGTGTCAGGGTCAGGTTAGCCCAGGGGGCAAAGTCATCTCCAACGGCGAGATCTCAGACTGGGGTGACGTCATCTCTGGTGGTGAGCTCCTGGGCCAGGGTGATGTTGCTGAGTGTGAGACTGGAGTATCCTTTTCAAGTGGGTACCTACTCCAGTTGATGTGGATCTCAGCATTTGCCATGTTGGTTGAAACACTGTCTTATTTGGAGGGTTTGGGCCTCTGGATTGTAAACCAATGAAAGCACCCAGACCAATAATAAGTCCACAGTTACCTAAACTGTGGTGTGTAGCTAAACTCGACAGGGTTTTTATTTTTTTTATGAAGTTTAGGCTCAAAGCTTAGGCTCCCATATCAGTAGAACAGCTGCCTGGTCTTTGGGACAATCTATGGTTAATAGATCCCAGTGGAGTACACCCCCTCAACCTGGCCTCCAGCCCTTATGGGATAGGGCAAGATAAAAAAAAATTATAAATACAGGTTAAGGTTTGGGGCAAAATAGAGACCTTTTCAGGTTTATTTGTTGGACTGGAATTTAATGAATAGGAATTGTTCAGGAGACTATTAAGCATCTCAGTTAAACCAGTTATTGGGGTCATGAAAGTTCTATGAATGCCTTTTCCGAGAGCCCAGCCTTGTGTATTCTAAGCAGTGAAATGCGTGTCTTTGTTACTAGTAGTAATGGCTGTAACTCCAAAGGGAATAAGGAGCATCCTGGCAAGGCCTTGTATTGTAGTCTTAGTTATATGTAAAGACATGTGATTTTGATTTATATTTTTGGTGCCTGTGAGGCAAGAGATTGCCAGAGTTCTGTACCATGAAATAGGACAATTTTTAGATAATAGCCCAACAGTTTATAATAAATGTGAGATGGGACCATTTGTTGGCTAGGGCATCCAGTGCTGAGATGACTGCCTGAAGTTTGACCAAGTGTGTTGCTTCTTGGGTCCCATCCTTTATTTAGGGACATCATGGCTAAGGGATGGAAAGCAGCAACATTCCATCAGGCTCCATCACATATGATGGTTAACAGTGCCATTTGTATAGTCCTCCAATTCCCATTGCTATTTACTCAGTTAATCCCAGGGGGCTTCCTAGGTAGTCAAGGGTCTGGGGGAGGGGTGACATCCTCCAGCACCATGGCATCTGGCAAGAGACAGGGGAGGCCACCCCTCCTGAAGGTGGAATATATCAAAGGGCCCAGATTTGGTTCCCTCCTCTCGTAAGGAGGCCTCAGCAGTCATGCTGAGTTTATGGGGTATTGTTTCCATGACCCAAAGTTTAATGGACAAGTGGTTATGGAGGGTCGCAGGCTCAAGGTCTGTGAGAATGTCTGTTTCCAAGAAAGTATGTTGACAGCAATTACAGTTTATAACGTAGAGGCATACCTTGTTTTATTGTGCTTTCCTTTATTGTGCTTAACAGATAATTGCATTTTTTTTTAATTGAAGGTAAATTCTCATATTGGAGAATAACAGTAACCTCAGGAGTTCAGGCTTTTGAGACAGAGTAACCTGCATTCAGACTCTGGCTCACCACTTCTTAATTGGTGATCTTGGGCCAATTACTACTCCTGTTTGAACATAAGTTGCCTCAACTATTGAATGACAGTAATAATAACTATGTTGATAATCATATGAGCTTCCACTGTTTCTGGCACATAATGAGTACTCAGTAAACGGCAATTATTATTTATATTCATGTGGTCTACAGTTTCTAATGACTTTCACATAATATAACTTCCATCTTCTACAGAGAGATGGCTAATGAATGATGCTTGATGACAGATGAGTAATGCCTCCTGCATAAACATTGATGGTATGAGGCAAGATTCCTACTTAATCAAGAGGAATTGAGATTAACTTATCCATTAAATTCAGAAACTGTCTTGAAGAGACTTTGGGAATAAGACATGTTAAGGCAGATTTCATTAACAGATTCACAGGATGCCAGCCATTGACTTTTCCCTTGTGTTAAGTCCTTGTTGATGCTCCTTTCAGAGACCGTGCTTTAACTGGCCTGTGAGCAGCCTGTCTTGTGGTCTGGGTCTATGCAGTCCTGCTTCTGGGCTGTCTAGAAGGGGGTTTAAGTATATAACAATATCCTTTTGTCTAAATCCTGGGACTTGGGAAAGAGGGGTAAGTATGCCTATTTTTGTAGGAGAGGTTCTGCTTAATCACATGGTGAGTTGTTATTGTTAGCCAAAAAAAAAACCCAACAGTTTTACTTCTCTGGACTTTAATTTCTTTATCTGTAAAATGAGATTAGATTATTAAACTCTTCTTCTTGTTTATCAAAGCCCCAAATCCCATTTCTGACTTCAGATGAGGCGGGCTATAGGGCATTTTATGGCAGCAGTGTGTGTGTGTGTGTGTGTGTGTGTGTGTGTGTGTGTGTGTGTTCATTTAGAATTAGTGTGGAGTGGCTGCCAGGCTTGTGAGTATGGAAACTGTGGGCAGCCTGGATTCTCAGGTTTTGTTTCTTCTCCTCAAGGTTGTCTTTCTCAAGACTTTTTCTCTTTTCATGAGGAGAAGTCAGAAGGGGAAAGGATTGTGACTGGGTGTCTGACAAATTATTTTCAGGTCAGTAGGAAATCTATTCTTTTATAAAAGCGCATGCTTCTTCCTACCAGGTGGATATGTTTCCTACTAGTGAAACAGAGCTTCTGTTTCAAATAGGGCCTGCTTAGGGACTGAGTCCCCAGTTAAATTTCCTCAGGTCTTAGGGCCTTTCATTTACACAGGAGAATGATACTATCACTCCAGTATTTACTAATTCATTCCAGTATTTACTAATTCAGTCCAATTCATCCATGCTGATTGTGTGCTCTCATTTTGCTCTGATAGACAGGGAGCCAACATGTGCTTCTGAGAATTTGTACTGTCACTGGAGGAATAATTCATTTACCAGCATTTACTGTGTCTGTAATGTGCTCAGGACTATGGCTAACCTGTCAACAGAGAAAAATAAGACCAGAAGAGGTCACAATCTAGTTGTGGTGAGATACGTTCAGTTAGGTGAGAGAGGTGCTCTTAAAGCTGCGTAATTGGATGAGGTCACCATGAATACGTCCAGGTAGAGAGGAGAAGGGGCTTGAGGACCATCAAGCCCTGGGGTTGATTATGGAAGAACATAAAACCTGTCTAGGCTTTGAGTCTCCCTTCCTCTTTCTCCAGGGAACATTGATGGAGATGGCAATTGCCTGATGCCAGGTTGTTCCTCTTAAAAATGAAGATCTGTTCATTGTATTGGCTTTAATTTTTCTAGGATAAAAGGCTTAGGCCTTCAAAATTATGTATATAAGCTTGAGCTTGGGTTTTAGGCAAAAGACTGACAACCCTTTTGGTGCACAATGAGAGAGAGAGAGAGAGAGAGTATGTGTGTGTTTGCATTTTAGTTTTATTTGAAAATTTACTGGTTTGATAAAGTTGACATGAACAATTTTGTTGCTTCTCAAATTATACCTGACAGTATTTGGTATCTGTGAAGAGCAGAGTCTTGGCCCCTTATTTGTGGAAGTATTTGTCATCCCTTGCATGCTCTTCTTACATCAGGCATCTTTCTCTGAGAGCAGGGCACCAGCTATGCAGACCTGGTCTGATCTTTCAGGTGGAACAAAGAGGAAAGCTGAAGAAAATGGAAGAGTTTTCCAAGTGAGGGAGAAGGCAGATGTGATTCTTTATGAGAAACAGCTGTAATCCATGAGAGCTGCAGTCCATTTGGAAATGTTAAACAGGAGGCTTTTGAAGAATTTTTTTTCTAAGGATGCTGAGGTCATTTGGTTTCTGAGGTTCCTTGGGTACCTCACACTTCCCTTTCTTTTCAACTTTTCATTCGCCTTCTTAAACTTCCTTTTGGCTTGACAGTAGGATCTGTCCCATTTTTTTCCTTTAAATTTTGCATTTGCATTAAGCTCTTTATCCATTTCCTTTCAATGTTGTTTTCCTGGTTATGCTGCTTTCTGTTCATTGTCAGTCTCAACATTTATAGAATCATTTCTTAGTAAATCACCTACCAATTTGACCACAGCACCTTATCATGCCAAACTCTTAGTCCAGCCAAACTTCTTATCTCTTTTTTTTTTTTTTTTTTTAAATAAATTTATTTATTTATTTTTGGCTCCGTTGGGTCTTCGTTGCTGTGTGCGGGCTTTCTCTAGTCGCGGCGAGTGGGGGCTACTCTTTGCTGTGGTGCACGGGCTTCTCATTGCGGTGGCTTCTCTTGTTGCAGAGCACGGGCTCTAGGAGCGCGGGCTTCAGTAGCTGTGGCTCGAAGGCTCTAGAGCGCAGGTTCAGTGGTTGTGGCGCACGGGCTTAGTTGCTTTGCGGCATGTGGGATCTTCCCGGACCAGGGCTCAAACCCGTGTCTCCTGCATTGGCAGGCGGATTCTTAACAACCACACCACCAGGGAAGCCCCTTTCTTTTTGTTTTAAAATATATCTTAAGTCAATGTTTGAAAGTAAATACACATTGGCCTTCATTTTTAACATCTTCCTTCCATTTATTTCTCCAAGAACATAATTTTTTTAAATCTCATTTCAGATTGGGAAATTTGTCTTAATGCCAGATGGTCATCACCTCAGTGGAATATTTTGGATGGGAAAAAATCCAGTGTGGTGGAAATGGTAAGATTCACAGGATATAATTCCTTGCTTTCCACACTAGTGGAAGATTAGTAGTTCCATAAGATAGGAAAGCAGCACGATAACTATGACAGATACTTGAGACTAGTGTCATTCACCTGTTTTTCATAGTCTCTGGGCATTGTGAATTTGGCAAAAACTTTAAACACCCCTCACGATATATTTCTTCACACAGATTCACTCAGCTGAATATTCCCATGTATGTCATTCAGATGAAGTTTTGATAAATAATTTCATCTTGATCAATTATCAGCTAAACTCTATAAAAATCCCTGTGAAAGTAAAGAATACAACAAAACTTTCTAGTAGAACGATCACTTCATTCTGCTTGAAAGCACTAAGGGTCTGGAACCATGCATTGCAGTGAAAATGGAAGAAAAACAAAAACAAATAAAAAACTTCAACCATACTAATTTGTTTCTTGTATAGAAAAACAGAATTCAAGGCAGAGGGGAAAATCTCTGAATATAACAAGGTTGGAAAACCTTTTAAGTCATCATTAATCTCTTCATCGACAGGAGAGAAACTACATTGGAGAGAAATCAATTTTAACCATTGTGAAGAAGCCTTGAGTGAACACTCATGCCTTAAGGCTCAAAGGAAAACTTACATTAGAAAGAAAACTTGTGAGTGTTATCAGTGTGAAAATGCCTTCATAAAAAACTGTGCCCTTGATCTACACAAGAAAACCCATTCTGGAGAGAATACTTCTGAGTATAATCGGTGTGAAACAGGCTTCAACCAAAATTTACACCTGGTTCACAAGAAAACTTACACTCAAGAGAACCCTGTAAATGCGCTGACTGTAAGAAAGGCTTACCTTCTTCCTCATACCTTAGGGAATGTATAAGAATTCATGGTGGAGAGAGGACGTATGCTTTTAAAGAACGTAGGAAAGCTCTTTCTCATTCTACAAACCTTTTTGTACATATGCGAACTCACTAGAGAAATACCCTATGAGTGTAAAGGATGTGGGAAGACTTTCACTCAATCTTCATGTTATTCAACATTTAAGAATGTAAGAAACTTGAAAAAGCCTTTTCTTATTCCCCAGATCTTGCTAAGCATATACGATTTTATACTAGAAACACTGTGTTTGTAAGGAGTGCAGCCCAGAGTTTACTTTCCTCAAAACAGTATTCACATGCGAATTCAAACTGGAGAAAAACCTTATAAATGTAAGGAATGTGGAAAAGCCTTTGCTAGTTCCTCATACCTTACTGTACATATGAAGAATTCACACTGGTGAGATGCCTTATCATTTTAAGGAATGTGGGAAAATATTTAGTATTTCATCTTGCTTTAAAAGGCACCTGGAAACTCACCCTGGGGTAAAACCTTATAAGCACTGTGGGAAAGCCTTTATTTGATTCTCATTTCTTATTTGACATTTAAGAATGCATGGTGTAGGGACTTCCCTGGTGGTCCAGTGGTTAAGACTACGCTTCCAGTGCAGGGGGCACGGGTTCTATTCCAGGTTGGGGAACTAAGATCCCACATATGCTGGCATAGCCAAAAATAAATAATTAAATTTTAAAAAATTTAAGAAATGAAGAGTGCACAGAAAGACCTTTTGAATGTAAGGAATGTGGTAAAGCATTTAGATAATCCTCATACTTTAGTCAACATAAAAGAAACACATACTGGAGAGAAGTGTATAAATGTAAAAAATGTGGGAAAGCCTTCACTATTTCATCAGGCCTTACAGTACACATGAGAACTCACACTGGTGAACAACCTTTTGAATGTAAGGAATGTGGGAAATCCTTTACTCGATCCACATGTCTTATTCAACATTTAAGAACTCACAGTGGGGGGCTTCCCTGGTGGCGCAGTGGTTGATAATCTGCCTGCCAATGCAGGGGACACGGGTTCAAGCCCTGGCTGGGAAGATCCCACATGCCGCGGAGCAACTAAGCCCGTGAGCCACAACTACTGAGCCTGCACGTCTGGAGCCTGTGCTCTGCAACAAGAGAGGCCATGATAGTGAGAGGCCCGCGCACCGCGATGAAGAGTGGCCCCCACTTGCCACAACTAGAGAAAGCCCTCGCACAGAAACGAAGACCCAACACAGCAAAAATAAATAAATAAATAAATTAAAAAAAAAAAAAGAACTCACAGTGGGGAGAAGCCATATATATGAGGAATATGGGAAAACCTTTAGTAATACTTCATGCCTTTCTGAATGTATACACATTCACACTTGAGAGAGAACTTACGCTTGTAAAGAGTGTGGGAAAGACTTTGATACTTTCACACTTACTGAACATGTACTAATTCATAGTGGAGATAACCTTATTGTAAGGAATGTGGGAAGCCTTTTGCTCTGCCTTATACTTTAATAGTCAGCTGTGAGTTCACAGGTGTGAAAATCTTACTAATGTAAAAAGTATAGGATTTTGTTTAGTTTTTTTTCTCTGCTTTGGGAAAGTATGAAATCACACATAATGAGAAATCCCCTGAGTGAAAGGGATATAGGAAAGCCTTTGATTGTTCTTTGTCATTAGGAAACATGATTCACACTGGAGAAGAACCATAAATTATAAATATAGGGAGTGTGGAAAAGGCTGTGTTAATTTATTGTAAAATTCACACTGGAGAGATTATGTATGAATGTAAAAACAATTAGAATGCTTTCAATGAATATCTTTTATATATTTTTATAAATAAAAATCCTAAAAAGTTTTTTTTTTTTTTTTTTAATGAAAAACCTTTGTTACAAAGAGGTTTTTAAATAAGACCTTGGGAAAGTTTTGGAGTACATGTTTTCACTTACTGCATACAAGAAAATTGATACTGGAAAAGAAAACCAAGTAAATTTTTATTTAAATGAGTTGCCTTTCTGTGTGCGTTTTTTTTTCAAGGTAGACCCATACTTTTAAAGACTAATGATGTTGAGCATAAATATGGTCAACTGATCTTTGACAGAAGAGAAAAGGAAATGGAATGTAGTAAATATAACTCTTTTCAACAGATGGTGCTAGAACAACCAGACACCCACATGCAAAAGAATAAATCTAGACACAGACCTTGCACTCGTCACAAAAATTAACTCAAAATGCATTGCAGCCCTAAGTGTTAAACACACAACTATAAAACTCCTTGAAGATAACATAGAAGAAAACCTAGAAGACCTTGAGTGTGGCAATACTTTTTAAAATATGACATGGAAGACATGATCCATAAAAGAAATAATTGATAAACTGGACATTATTAAAATTAAAAACGTCTCTAAAAAAGGCACTGTCGAGAGAGTGAGAAGAAAAGCACAAATTGAAAGAAAATATTTGCAAAAGACACAACTGATAAAGGACTCCTAAGACTCAGCAATAAGAAAATAAACAGCTGATTAAAAATGGATTAAGACCTTAATAGACACCTTACCAAGGAAGATACGCAGATAGCAAATAAGCATTTGAAAAATGGTCCACATGATATATCATCAGAAGAAAAGAGACCACTACAAATCTATGAATCTATGAGAATGGCCAAAATCTGGAACACTGATAATGATAAATGTTGGTGAAGATATAGAGCAACAGGAAATTTCATTTCATTGCTGGTGGGAATACAAAATTGTACAGCCACTTTGGGATACAATTTGGTGGTTTCTTACAAAATTAAACATAGTCCTACCGAGTGGTACAGTATTCACACTCCTTGACATTTACCCAAGTAAGTTGAAAACTTATGTCCACACAAAAACCAGTACATGCATGCTTTGGGGGTTTTTTGTTTCTTTGCACATGAATGTTTATAGTAGTTTTATTCATAATTGCCAAAACTTGGAAGTAGTCAAGATGTCCTTCAGAAGGTGAATGGATAAACTGGCACATCCAAACACAATATTATCCAGTGCTTAAAATGAATGAACTATCAGGCCATGAAAAGACATGGAAGAACCTTAATGCATATACTAAGTAATGCATATTACTAAGTGAAAGAAGCCAATCTGGAAAGATTACATACTGTATGATTCCAACTATATGACATTCTGGAAAAGGCAAAACTGTGGAGATCAGTGGTTGCCAGGGATTGGTGAGAGTGATGGGTGGAACGTATAAGCAAAGCACAGAGGATTTTTAGGGCAGTGAAAAATACCCTGTATGATACTCTAATGGATATACGTCATTACAGTTGACCCTTGAACAACAAGATTTTGAACTGCATGGGTCCATTCATATGTAGATTTTTTTCAATGGATGTACTACAGCATTACACCATTCATAGCTGGTTGTATTTGCAGGTACAGAACCCAGAGGGCCAACTGTTAAGTTGTACTGGTGTTTTCGACTTTGAAGAGGGTTGGGGACGCTAACCCCCATGTGTTTACAGTGGAGCTGAGAAAGGCTAGTGGGCACTTTACTTCTGCCTCAAAACACCATGCTTTTGTTGCTTGAGCAAAGCCTGGAGTCCACAGTTCACATGATACTGCCTTGTCAGGCTGTGCTCATTATGTGGTGAAAGAACCTAGCCTCCTTAAAATATTTTTGGAATGGAATATAGATTAATATTTTTCCGGTTTAAACACATGCTCCTAGTCTTTAATATTAGTAATTAAGTGCCTAAGATTTCTGGGCCCTTCTGTACATGGGCAGATATTTTATGGAGCCCATCTGCCTGAGAGGCATGGTCAGCCGCGAGGGGTTGAGCTTTTAAATACAGATCTCCAGATATGGGTGATTCCGTTAAATAATAAGGACCCTCCTAATGATTAAGTTTATGTCTAGGCAGATGTTTTATTCATGGGGGTGTCTAGAAAAGGCACAGAGAGGAAGTTATTGAAATTTTTAAAATCCTTATTTTGCGCTGTCTAACTGTAGTAAAAACAACCCCAAAGCACCGTAAAATCCGTCTTTTCTCTACTACCAGATTTCCGTTTTAAATCATGGGTTCCGGTTATGCATATTTAAGAATCAGCCCTCTTTTGGCCCTGATAAAATCCATTTCTTGGCAGGTAGCTTAAAGTGCTGATCGAGACTGTTTTTTGTTTTTAATACCAGGATAATCATTGTTTAAATTGGAGTCCGGACAAAAAAGTTCTCTGACTTCTGGGGGGCTTGCTTTGGTTAGGAAGAGGGGAGGGGCAGTGACCCCGCAAGAGAATCCATAATGGCTGAGTAGTGAAGTTTGGACTCCTTTTCCCTTCTGACTGCTCAGTCTCCTTTTCAAAACCTTGGGGACCTCTACTTTTTCCATCGAGGAGACCATATGGAGTCAAAGACCCGGGCTCAAGTGCCTGCGCACCATTTTACTTAAATGTGCAATCAAGAGTAAGTTACTCTACTTGATAAGCCTCCTTCGCTTAAAATAAACTTGCCTGCACTTCGCCTCAACTCTGTGCCCAGGCTCCCTGGCCAGGCCTCAGACACTCTCTCCGGGCCCGCCTCCCAGCCCCGCTCCCCCGTCGGAGTTCCGGGGGGTACTGAACTACTGGAGGCGGGAGCCTCAGGCCCGGGACCCAAAGCGGAGGTGCGCGTCCGCTGGCGGCTTGGTCCTCAATAGCTGCTTCGCGCATCTTGCCCGTTTCCATAAACGTTGGCGTCCGATCCGGCTGGGCCCAAATCCAGGTTCCGACCACGAGTCTGGAAGGGCCGTTTGATAGTGGGGAGGGGTCAAGGGTAAGGTTTATGGCGCCAGCTGCTCTCGGACCGCGGCGCCTCCTGCCGGGCTTCACGCGCGACTTCCCGCCCGGGGCCTCAGGACGCCCCGCTTGTCCTCCGAGCACCAACCCGCTCCATTCGTGCCTGCTGGGGCCGCGGCTTCTTCCCGTCTCCCGAACGACTGCTCCGGCGGTCTGTCCCCGGGAGGAGGAGGGTCTGGAAATAAAGGCAGGGCGCGTCAGCAGGGTCTTTTCTCCATCGCCTGTCCTCCCCTCTTTAAAAGGCCTCCCCCAAGTCAGACTTTACTTTTCCTTAAGAAGATGCCCTTTCTTGTACCTCATTTTCTTCCGTTATGACATTTTTTGAAGTACTCATCAGTTCACTGAGATCTGCCCTTTTTTTCTTTGAACTGGCTTACAGTTCTCTAGTGTGTGGAAGCAGCCTAGTTCCCTATGGTGGACGATTGAGTTGTTCCCATCTGAATAGGCTTGTGCGTGTTTCTTCATATTTCTGTACTTAGGACTTTAAGGTCGATTTTTAGAACTAAAGTTGTCGGGTCATGTGTAATATTCCTAGGTATTGCCAACTGCCCCCGTTCTATTTTGAGCGCTCAGAACGTGTATTTTGCATCCAGCAAGCTGCACACCTCTCTTAGTTTTCAAATAATCTTAACCTATAGATGCTTTTGGATGTTTACATATCATCCATGAATGACAGGTTTATTCTTCCTTTACAGTCCTCCAACCTATCATGTCTCCCCATCCTTTTTCGCTCTCCCCAACTTACTGCACTGTCTATATCATGATTAGTAGAAGGAGCCACTTCTTTTTCTGTGTCTCAAAGGCCTTCAGCTTGTATCTAGTAAATAGAAATGTTTGCTCTATGTTTTCGATACATTTTCAGGTTTAAAGACATTTCCTTCTATTCCTCTTTTCCTCGTTTACTATAATTAACATGTAACTAAAATGTACAATTCAGTGAATTTTAGTATATTCCCAGAGTTGTGCAACCATCACCACAATCTAATTTTAGAAAATTTTCATCATCCCAGAAATAAATCCCATGCTCATTAGCACTCACTCCCCATTCTTCCCTACCCTCCAGGCCCAGGCTACCACTCACTAATCTATTTCTTGTCTTTCTAGACTTGTCCATTCTGGACATTTCATATAAATGGAATCATACAATATTTTGTCTTTTGTGAATGGCTTCTTTCACTATGTTTTCAAAGTTCATCCACATTGTAATAAGTGTCAGTACTGATTCCTATTAATGGCCAAATAATATTCTTTTGTATAGATACATCACATTTTATTTATCCACTCATAATTTGATGGGCATTTGGGTTATTTCCACATTTGGGCTATTGTAAATAATGCTGTTATGAACATTCTTGTTAAAGTTTTTGCGTGGACTTACGTTTTCATTTCTCTTGGGTTTATACCTAGGAGTGGAATGCTGATTCATATGATAATCGTATATTTAACATTTTGATGGACTACCAAACTGTTTTCTAAAGTGGCTGCACCATTATTCTTTACCACCAGCAAATAAGAGTTCTGATTTCTCCACATACTCACCAATTGTTATTTGTCTTTCTGATTATAACTATCAAAATGAGTGTCAAGTGGTATCTTGTAGTTTTGATTTGCATGTTCCTGGTGGCTAACAATAAGCATATTTTCATATGCTTAATGGCCATTGTATTTTCTTTAGAAAAATCGATATTTTGCCCATTTTAAAAATTGAGGTTTTCTTAATAGAGTTGGCTAAAATTATTTTTAAATCATTATGCAATGTTGGGTATTATCAAACACTTTTACTGTATTATTGAGATGATCATACTGTTTTCTACTTTGATCTATTCATGAAACAAATTATATTAATTGATTTTCCAGTAAGCCTCTCTTGCATTCCTGGGATAAACTCAACTTGGTTCTGATGTATTATCTTTCTCATTTTTTGATGTATTTGATTTGGACTTATTTTCTATAGACTCTTTGTATCTATGTTTATTAATGAGACCTGCATATCATTTTGTTTTCTTATAATGGCTGTCATGTTTGATATCAGTATTATACCAATCTCAAGGAACATTCCTCTTCCTTTATCTACTTAGTCAAGGTAATCCCTTTGATAAGGCAAACTGTTTTGTGACGTCATCTTAAAAGTGGCATGTCCATCCCCTCCCCTTCTTTCCCCCCATGGTAATTATGTAAGGTACTGTCATAGATTAATCAAAATGCACACGTGACGTTTTGGATCGTGCACATTTCTGGAGTTTTGCATAAGTGTGTCTAATCCCTGAAAGATTTGAGTCAGATTGGAATTCTCTCTTCTTTGAATGGCAGAACTGATCTATAAAACCTCTGAGCCTGGTGTTTTCTTCATGGGAAAAATTTATATGCCTAGTTCTTTATTTTGTTTTTGCTTTTTTGGTTGTTGTTTTGTTTTTTAAAGAATCTATCTGGGCAGTGAATTATTTGGGCTGGAGAGACCTGGAGTCTCTCTGAGGGGGTCAGCAACAACCCAGATTATTCCACTTTTATACATTTTTTAAATTGTGGTAAAATATATACAATATAAAATTTGCCATTATAACAATTTTTAAGCATACAATTCAGTGGCATTAATCACAATCACAGGTTGTGCAACTCTCACTGTCCAGGTCATTTTTGATAATTATTTTAGGACTATTCAGTTTGTTATTTCTAGTCTTATTTCTCTAGGAATTGAGCTATTTCCTGTGACTTCTGAGCTTGATTAGCATACAGTCATTCACAATATCTTACATGTTTAATCTCTGCAGCATCTATAATTGTGTTCTTTTTTGCTTTTCAATTTTCTTTGCACCTTCTCCCTCTTTCTTTTCTTGAATAATCTTGCATGATTTTTCCTATTAATTTTCAAAGAATCAATATTTTTTGTTTGATCTTTTCTGGATTTTTGTTTTCTAGTTCATTATATTATTCTTTCTTTCCTTCAATTTTTTAAAATTTATTTTGAGATTTTTTTTCCTCTAAATCCTTTTTTTTTTTTGGCCATGCCGCGTGGCATGCAGGATCTTAGTTCCCTGACCAGGGATCGAACCCAGGCCCTTCGTAGTGAGAGTGCTGAGTCCTAACCACTGGACTGCCAGGGAATTCCCTAAATTCTTAAATTGGAAACGTAGACTAATTTTTAACTTTTTTCTAATATAAGTACATAAAGCCTAATTTTTTTTCCCTAAGGCCCACTTTAGCTGCAACCTACAAGTTTTGGTACTTAGCACTGATCAATAACCATAGTATTAATGTACTTTTTAATTTCTAATTTAATTCATTAATTATATCTTTTACCCATGAGTTATTCGTAAGTGTAATAATGTTCTCTAAACTCCAGATGTCAATGGCTTTTTTCTATTAGATTGAACTATGGTGAAACTGCTAACGTTCAACATTTTTTTTTAACCTATAAAAATGGCAGTTTCATATGGTTCAACATAATTTTCTTTTGTAATTAATATATAACTTAATTTCATTTTGGTCAGAGAACATATCTGTATACATCTTCTTTGAAAGACTTAAGACTAGCTTTATAGTATAGCAGTGGGGTCAGTTTTGTAAACATTCCACTTATGCTTGAAAAAGATATGTATTCTCTATTTATTGAGAGTAGTGTCTATAAGTGTTTTAGATGAAGGATGTTCATTTTACTATTCAGACCTTCAAATCCTCTTTTTTTCCTCTGATCTATCCATTACTCAGAATAGTGTGTTAAAGTCTCTTACACTGATGGAGGTTTGTCAATTTCTACTTTAATTCTGTTAGCTTCTGTTTATAACTTTTATGAAACTATGTTACTTGTGTATACAACTTCAGAATCTTTATACTTTCTCATTAATTGAATCTTATATCCTAATGTAGTTACCTGTTGTAGTGCCTTTTGTCTTAAAAATGTGTGAAATTAAGTTAGCCAAACAAACTTTATTTTGGTTAATATTTGCCTGGTATATCATTTCCATTTTTGAGATTTAGTCTTTCTGTGTTGTTTTGTTTTTAGGGCATCTCGTGAAACAGCATAGAGCTGAAATTTATCTTAATCTAACATGGCAGTCTTTGTTTTTAAACTATAGAGTTCAGTCCATTTATTTGTACATTTATTGTGATTATTGATAAAGACATTTTCTGCCATCTTACAACATGCTGTTTATTTTACTTGCTTTTGTTGTTTTTTTCCCCTGCTTATTTTTCTTACCTTTGTAATAATTGAAGTTTTTTCCTCATTCCATTTTTTCTTCTAGCCTGTGAGTTAAACCCACTGTGTTCTTCAGTAGTTGCCCTAGCTATTTTATCA
The DNA here is from genome assembly GCF_028023285.1 of Balaenoptera ricei. Taxonomy (NCBI): domain Eukaryota; kingdom Metazoa; phylum Chordata; class Mammalia; order Artiodactyla; family Balaenopteridae; genus Balaenoptera; species Balaenoptera ricei. The sequence continues at coordinate 175,976,445 of NC_082641.1, read as the reverse complement.
CGCACACTTAAAGTCTAAAGCTAATCAATACCTTTATTCTCTAACGGAAGAATACCAGGAGCATAAGACTACAGTCACATCCCTCCCAATTTATATATTTTTATTATTCGGTAGCATTCCAGCTTGCTTTTCCATCTCACAAATTAGATATTGCTATTATTATTTTATATAATCAAAGTTCACTTAACATTTCAGACATACAAATTCCTATTTCCTGGAATACTGAGAATTTACTTTAGTGATAATCTTTAGATGGGTAAGCTCTCTTGGGTCTTTACTTAAAAATGTCTTTATTTTACTCCCCTTTTAAAACTTTAAGCTTTTCATATGGAAATTTTCAAGCACACACAAAAGTAGAGAAAATAATATAGCGAATCATATCTTCAACACTCAGTTTTCACAATTATCAATATTTTACCATTCTTGGATCCCGTAGGCCTGAGCTGTCTAATACACTAGCCATATGTGGCTATTCAAATTTAAGTTAAAATGTAAATTACTTAAATAACCCTAGCCTCATTTCAGGTGCTCAGTAGCCATATGTAAATGGTGGCTATTGTATTAGATAGTGTACATAAGAGTTGGACAGTGCTGGTAGCCTAGTCACCTGCTTTTTCTTTTTTCTGGAGTGTTTTTACAGCAGATTCTGGACATCATGTCCTTTCATCGGTACTTAAGCATGCGTCTCTGGCTGGTACATAACCATCACCGCATTTTCCCACCTGGCAAACTCCAAAGTTCCCCAGTTGTCTCCAGAATATCTTTTTACAGTTTGTTCAAATCAGGATCTTAACAGGGTACCCACCTTGTTTTTTTGAATATGTATCTCTTAAGTTTGTTTTATCCCCTCCTCCTCCTTTTTCCTTTTTTTTTTTAATCCACTGACTTATTGGAGATATCAAGGCGTTTGTCCTACATTATGGATTTAGCTGATTGCTGCTGCTTTGTGTTATTTAACTTGTTTATCTCTGTATTTCCTATTAAAAGTAGTTAGTCCAGAAGCTTGATTAGATTCAGGGTTTGATTTCATAAATTCACCCTTGAACCTAAAGAAGATATTTTAACTGGATTTAGAATTCTAAGTTGATAAGTTATTTTTCTGTCAGCACACTGAGGGTGTCGTCCTTTCTTCTGACATACCTTGGTGCTGTTGAGACGTGAGACATCAGTTTGTCTTTCCTTTTTAGGTGACCTGGGTTTTTTCCCTGGCTACTTTTAAGATTGTGTGTGTGTTGGGGGGGGGGGAATCAAACACCAAAGAAGAAAATAAATGTAGGTGTGGATTTCTTTTTATTCTTTCAGCCTGGGATTTATTGTGCTTCCTGGATCCAAAGGTTAGTGTCTTTTACTAATTCTATGAAATTCCTAGCTAGTTTCTCATCAAATGGTGTAACAAAGTTCTAATCTGGTGGTTAATCCTTGCATTGAATTTCTAACTTCAACGAGTCTGTTTCATTTCTAAAAATTACGTTTGTTTCTTAAAACTGTTTCATCATTTCTAGCGTATCTTATTCCATATTCATCCAAATTTCTCTTAATTTCTTTAAGCCTGTTAAATATAGGGTTTTTTTTTACATAATGTCTAAAAAGTCTAATACCTGCAGTATTGTGCTTTCTTTTTCCTGCTGCCTGTGTTTTGACTGCTTCTCACTCATGGTACACTATATATTTTATATATTTGTGTTTCATAATTTTTTTAACTGTGACTTCCTCAGTTTACTTAGAATTTTATCTGTGGGAATCCTTTGAGGCCTGGCTTGAAGTTGAGTTTTCCAGAGATAGGTCCATTTGCTCACACTAATTGCCTAGGAGACCCTCTTTAATGAAACCTAGAACCTTCTTTAAATAAAATTATTCTCTTGAGGGAATAATTTTGGATTACACAAGTAATGTGAATTTGGACTAAAACGTAAGATTTTCTTTTTCTACTATATCTGATGCCAAGGTCTAGACCAGTACATTTTCTGTCTGTCTCCTTCTGTATGGAAAGTTATCTTTCTTTTCTTTAGAACTTTTAATTATGGATTTTCAAACATACTCAGGAGTGAAGAGTACTATGATGAAACCTCCCTGTACCCATTATCCAGCTTCAGTGATTACCACGATTTTGCATTCTTAATTCTTCCCCTTGCTTACTATAATAACTGAGTTTTGTTTTCCTGGAGCATGTTAAAACAAATATCAAACATCATGTCATTTCACCCAGAATTTGAGTTGTATCTCTAAAAGAAAAGGACATCATAAGGATACAACCAGCCTAACCCAGTCTGGGGGCAAAAGAGGAAGGAGAACTGTTACAGAGCAAGAGACTTACGAGACAATTCTTTTTTTTTAAAAACATCTTTATTGGAGAATAATTGCTTTAAAATGGTGTGTTAGTTTCTGCTTTATAACAAAGTGAATCAGCTATACATATACATATATCCCCATATCCCCTCCCTCTTGTGTCTCCCTCCCACCCTCCCTATCCCACCCCTCTAGGTGGTCACAAAGCACCGAGCTGATCTCCCTGTGCTATGCAGCTGCTTCTCACTAGCTATCTATTTTACATTTGGTAGTATATATAAGTCCATGCCACTATCTCACTTCATCCCAGCTTACCCTTCCCCCTCCCCGTGTCTTCACGTCCATTCTCTACGTCTGCGTCTTTATTCCTGTCCTGCCCCTAGGTTCTTCAGAACCTTTTTTTTTTTTTAGATTCCATATATATGTGTTAGCATACGGTATTTGTTTTTCCCTTTCTGACTTACTTCACTCTGTATGACAGTCTCTAGGTCCATCCACCTCACTACAAATAACTCCATTTCGTTTCTTTTTATGGCTGAGTAATATTCCATTGTATATATGTGCCACATCTTCTTTATCCATTCATCTGCCAATGGACACTTAGCTTGCTTCCGTGTCCTGGCTATTGTAAATAGAGCTGCAGTGAACATTGTGGTACATGACTCTATTTGAATTATGGTTTTCTCAGGATATATGCCCAGTAGTGGGATTGCTTGGTCATATGGTAGTTCTATTTTTAGTTTTTTAAGGAACCTCCATACTGTTCTCCATAGTGGCTGTATCAATTTACATTCCCACCAACAGTGCAAGAGGGTTCCCTTTTCTCCACACCCTCTCCAGCATTTATTGTTTGTAGATTTTTTGATGATGGCTATTCTGACTGGTGTGAGGTGATACCTCATTGTAGTTTTGATTTGCATTTCTCTAATGATTAGTGATGTTGAGCATTCTTTCATGTGTTTGTTGGCAACCTGTATATCTTCATTGGAGAAATGTCTGTTTAGGTCTTCTGCCCATTTTTGGATTAAGTTGTTTGTTTTTTTGATATTGAGCTGCATGAGCTGCTTGTAAATTTTGGAGATTAATCCTTTGTCAGTTGCTTCATTTGCAAATGTTTTCTCCCATTCTGAGGGTTGACAAGACAATTCTTTAATAAAAATAAACTTTTAATTTAATTCCTAATTTAAATAAATTAGGAGTTTGGGATTAACAGATACACACAACTATATATAAAACAGGTAAAAATTAAGGACCTACTGTATAGCACAGGGAACTATATTCAATATCTTGTAATAACCTATTATGGAAAAGAATCTGAAAAGGAATATATATATGTGTGTGTATATATATATATTTATATACACACACATATATAGCTGAATGACTTTGCTGTACACCTGAAACTAACACAACATTGTAAATCAACTATACTTCAATCAAAAAATTTTTTAAGTAAACTTTTAACAGAAGTTTTTAGCATTATCACAACACCATTATCACACACCCCCAAATTAACAGTATTTCTTGATGTTATCAGTGGTCTTTAGCTAAAGACCACCAGGGGCACACAGAGTTAAACAAGTTGGATTTATTACTTACTGCAGCAAGGCAGAATGCACACCATGGTGAACTGTGGGATATCTCAGTAAGAGAGTGTTAGAAAAGACTTATTAAGGAATTTGGTTTTGAACACGTGAAACTTATTTTTATAAATCATTGTTATCTCAATTAAAATAAATTTTAAAATTACTTTTAAAAAAGAAAGGGGAGGGACTTCCCTGGTGGTCCAGTGGCTAAGACTCCCAATGCAGGGGGCCTGGGTTTGATCCCTAGTCAGGAAACTAGATCTCACATGCTGCAACGAAGATTGACGATCCCACGTGCCACAACTAAGACCCGGTGCAGCCAAATAAATAAATAAATATTTTTTTAAAAAATGGGAACATTGCTCTTGATATAAATACTAGCAAATTGGCTAGTAAGTTTAATAAAAAGTCATACATCATTTTAACATTCAAAAGGTTGCTTTAAAGGGCATCCAGGATAAAACTACTGACTCAGAAGCATACTGCATATTGGAATTATAAAATGTCATTTCAAGGATCAAGAGTGTGAGTTGTGGGCTTCCCTGGTGGCGCAGTGGTTGGGAATCTGCCTGCCAATGCAGGGGACACGGGTTCGTGCCCTGGTCTGGGAAGATCCCACATGCCGCGGAGCGGCTAGGCCCGTGAGCCACAACTACTGAGCCTGTGCGTCTGGAGCCTATGCTCCGCAATGGGAGAGGCCGCGACTGTGAGAGGCCCGCGCACTGCGATGAAGAGTGGCCCCCGCTCGCGCAACTGGAGAAAGCCCTTGCACAGAAACGAAGACCCAACACAGCCAAAAAATAAATAAATAAATAAATTTATTTAAAAAAAAGTGTGAGTTGTAAGTGAATGTGATTTTTCAAGCTATAGTGATATTTCCCGAGAGATGGTGATATTTAAAATAAAATTGTAGTTTAATCCAACAACAATACCTTTTTTCCACTTTGGTAGAAATAGCTATTTTTGAAGGCAGATTCTCTAGTTTTCAAACTAATTTCTTTGTCAATGTTGGGCATTTTTTAGACTTTGTCAGTGTCTAGTTGACCTTTGTCAATTGAGAACCTAACATCATATAACTTAAAGGGATATATTTTTAAGATGCCAGCTGAAACCAGGAACTTAATAAATGCAACTACAAAGCCTTAATATAAAAAAACAAACGAACCCACACATTTTTCTAACCTATAAAAAAAAGAATTGGGGCTTGTATTAGGTGCTTTTGGGGTGAGTTCTGGATTGGATGTTGTAGGGTGCAAGGGTATTCTGTGTTGGGCATCTTAGTAAATGTTACCTACAAAGGGGGAAAACTATACTGAGACTAAAATTATAATTGATAAACAAGCAGCAGTCACTCATATTAGCCAGAAAAGGGGGATGTTTGGTCATTTTTGAGGTGTACATAATGTTTATATTTTGTCCATGTTCAGACACAATTACAGAGTGTTCTTGCTTTTGTCTCAATATATCATGGTCACAGAGTGACCTTGTCTTGTTGCTGTTTTGGGTGTTGAACAGGAGAACACCCAGACGTTGCTGTGAGTTTCAGGCCAGCTCATCACAACAGCAAGGCCTAGCTGAGAGTACCAGGTCAGCTCCTGCATATCAGGGGCTGCTTTCTCTCTCTCTTTTTTTTTTTTTTGGTGCTGAAACCCAGGATGCTTTTCTCTTTACCAATATCGTCTAATACCCTGTCTGTGTTCTGTTAACCCCAAGTATCTCAAATGTGTTTTTATAGTCGTTCGAATCAAGATCTAAGGGCCACACTTTACAATGGATTGTTACGCCTCTTAAGTCTCTTAATCAGGAAGAGTTCTCCCTTCCTCTTTCTCCTCCAAACTGGATTTGTCTGATTATGTCCTGTATATAATATCATTTAACATGTCCTCTGTCTCCTTCTCTTACCCTTCTATAAACTGCTAATTAAAGGATTTGTTAGGATTTTTTTTTGGCAAAAATATTTTATAATTGGTGTTATTTCTTGTTACATCATATCAGAACTAATGATGTCCAGATGTCTCTTTTGAGATGTTAAGATTTATCAGTTGGTCCCAGTGTGAGCTTGACCTTACTTTATAAAGTTCCCCAGCACATGTACTTAGTCTTAAATTATCTCCTTCAGATTTCTTGTTAATTACAAAAGAAAAAAAGGGTAACTTAATGGGGAAACATGCTGCATACCGCCTTAACCAAATGATCAAAGTTAATATCAATAATGAGACAAGACTGGCATCATAAGCCTCCTGAAGTGATGCAGAGAAGGACAAACATCAATCACATAATACGTCATCCAAAAATGAACTTTGTGAATCTAATCATGAGAAAACAACAGATGAACCAAAACTGAGGCTGTCTGTAAAACATCTGGCCTGGACTTTTCAAACCTGGGAAGATGAAGAAAGGCTGAGGGACTGGTCCAGATTAAAGAAGATTAAAGAAACATACTTTGAGGGCGTGATCCTGGATGGGAATTTTAAAAAGTGACTGCTATAAAGGATATTACTGGGCCAGTTGGTAAAATTCTGCATATGGATTGTATGTTAGATAATATTAAGTCCTGCTTTCAATCATTGTGTTTGTGTTAGAGAATGTTCTAAGTTCCTATGACACTCTGAAGAATGTAGGAGAAAAGGGTCATGACATCCGCAATTTCCTCTCAAGTAGATTCCTCTCAATATCATTCTTGATGAAACACCCACACCCCCACACACGCACACAACACACACACACACACACACACACACACACACACCCCTACAGAGAGAGGAGAAAGAAAGCAAATGTGATAGAACTTTAACAACTGATAAAAGAGTATAGGGAAGTTCATCATATTTACACTATTCTCACAACTTTTGAGTTTGAAATTTTTTCAAAATTAAAAGTTGAAAATAAACATCCCCATTCACTTTTCACCTAATATTTTAATAGCCATTTATTGTCATTGCCTAGGTCCATTAATTTACTAGTGGTTGCAGAATGGTGACTTTCTGATTCTAGCATTTTCTTCATAATAAATGAAGCTCCTAATAAAGTTTCTATGATTGTTCTATAAAGAGCTTTCCCTTATCGCAACTATTTGGTAATCATAAAATATTGTTCATAAAGGAGGGAGCGGGGTGATACATGCTTGATTCTCTTTTTTAATTACATTTCTTTAAATAAATTTATTTATTTATTTATTTATTTTTGGCTGTGTTGGGTCTTCGTTGCTGGGTGCGGGCTTTCTCTAGTTGTGGCAAGCAGGGGCTACTCTACTTTGCGGTGCGCGGGCTTCTCATTGCAGTGGCTTCTCCTGTTGTGGAGCATGGGCTCTAGGCATGCAGGCTTCAGCAGTTGTGGCACGTGGGCTCAGTAGTTGTGGCTCGCGGGCTCTAGAGTGCAGGCTCAGTAGTTGTGGCACACGGGCTTAGTTGCTCTGCGGCATGTGGGATCTTCCCGGACCAGGACTCGAACCCACGTCCCCTGCATTGGCAGGTGGATTCTTAACCACTGAGCCACCAGGGAAGCCCTACACGCTTGACTCTTTTCACGAATTTTCAGAGTAACAAAATTATATCCTGGCCACCTCCAGTAGTGACCATTGAGGGTTTTTTTTAGTAACACTATAGACTCATGGCTTTGTTTTACATTTGGTATATTTCAACTGATTGTAGTCATTATTCTTTATTAAATTGTTCCATCTTAAGCCAGTGGGAACCTTTTTAAGTTTTCTCCTGTGTGGTAGGTTCCTTGCTTTCTGGTATAAGCTGTTCCAGGCTCATCTTGAACATTTCTTGTTCCACATTGGACTCAGCTATTTACCAAAGGAGTCCTGGTTTCTTATACAGACAGATGGCATTTTGAGGAATTTTAACACTAGAGCGCTCATTGCTCCTGAGTTGTGAGTGACTCTAGGCATTTTTGGTGGTTCAGTCTAGGGAAAAGTTTAAAAAATAAGTACATACAGTATTCCCATTCCTAACTGTTCTTGGATAGGGAGATAAAATCTGTACTGTATTGTTTGTATGTATATGTGCATATATGTGCATTTGTGTGTGCATGGTTAAAGCTAGTGTGAGGAAGCTTCCAGGCCTGTAAGTGTTGAATATCTGTCAGGCCTTGACTCTCATGGCTTCTTTCTTCTTCTCTAGGTCTGCATGCTCCAGGCCAGGAGCCTGACCAGGAGGGAGACACAAGAGGAAGAATGGCTGCAGGATCGCTGACAACCTGGTCACAGGTATGTGGGAAGTTACTGTTTCCAAAAAAGCATTGCTGTTCCTAAAGGATACATCTCTTGCCCATGACCCACAGCTTCACAGCCCAAGCAGGCTGGCCTCAGGCTTCCCCAGTTCTCTGGGCTTCTCAGAATGGGAGATAGAGGATGTCTTAGGAAAGGCTTCAACATTTGTTAATTTTTTTTTTCCAGATAATCCTCCAGGGTGAGTATTAGTTGCATATTCTGCTGGGTGCCATGAAGGAAAATAAAGACTTTTTTCACTAGGAAAGACATTCATTCATTTTCTAAGCATTTTTCTCATTCTGCAATATGCTCAGTCTTGATCTTCAATAAGACTGGCAGATTCCTCACAACCTAGTTGTGGAAATATCAGTTCCACTGTGTTAGAAAAGCTGCTAAGCTGCTGGATGATATAGTCCAGGGAGTGAGGACAAAAGTGGAAATTTCCAAGAATTGAGTCTTGGGTCAAATAATGAGACCTCTGAAGCATGTCTGAGCTTCCTACACATTGGGTCTCCTTCCCAAATTCTGTCAGCCTCACTCGCCATCTTTCTGGTTCAGAGTTAGAGATGGTCCTTGGCTGAACCTGTGTACGTGTGATGTTTTAGGACTCGGTGACCTTCGAGGAAGTGGCAGTGGACTTTTCACAGGAGGAGTGGGCACTGCTGGACCCTGCTCAGAAAATCCTGTACAGAGACGTGATGCTGGAGAACTTTAGGAACCTGGCCTCAGTGGGTAAAGTTGACCTCATTCCTTCATATTCATTTGTTCATACACGTAATAGTTCTTCATCACATATCTGTTCCAGAAACTGTGAAAAGAATGGCAGTACATGGTAAACACAGAATGGATGGTTCCTGCCCTTGTGGGGCAGTCTTGTGGCTTCCCATGAAAATGCACTGATTGTATTTTCTCGATCCTTAGAAAATTTAGGTAATTTGCAGATCTTGGGCTTGGAATTCAAGGGTCAGGTCGTGTGGGACAAGGAGTGTGCGTGTCTGTTTTGGGGCCCTGTGAAATAGTTATATAATCTGATTGTTTTGCTGCTCCTAAAGCTGTACTTGCCTATCTTCAGAATCCTTTAAAACCAAAGTATTGGAATCAATTTTGTGGAAAGATTTCTTGTTTCTTTCACAGTCTCCCCACATCATGTGTCTTTCCCCATGAGCAGGGTATCATCTCTGCAAACACAGTCTGATCACTGAGGTGGAGCAGGAAGAGCTGAGGCCAGAGCAGAGAGGAATTCTCCAAGGTGCATATAGAGGTGAGCCCCAGGCAGAAAGGGGTCATTGTATGGAATAGCCACAGCCTGTGAGGGGTGATACAGTTGGGAATGTCAGTCATTGTGGGAAAGAAGGCAGAGGCCATTACATGAGCTTTTTCTTCTTTCACCATCTCTCCATTCATTCATACTTCCATTTGGTCTCAAAGAAAAAACTATTTTAATTACTCTTTCAATTTCACATTTCCTTGAATACTTTTTGTTCAGTTCTCCCCACTTGCTTTCCAGATAATACCTTCTCTTATTGTCTCAAGCCTCCAGAATCCTTAGTAAAATACCTCTCATTTCCATTGCTTGTCCCTATCATTGGCATCTTTTTCCAGAGCCAAGTTCCTAAATTAATTTCTCTGGTCACTGGTTGCATCTTCTCTTTCACATTTTCCTATATTTAGTGTTATTATTTGAAAACAAATCCATAGGGTGCCTGCCTCCTTTTTTCTTTCATCCCTCCTTTTTCTCCCAATAATTATAAAAAATTTCCCCATTCACTTTCAGACCGGGATACTCAACTTAAATCAAAAGACGCAATTCTTACGCAGAATGTTCCTGGGGAGAAAACTTCCAGTGGCATAAAAATGGTGAGATTCACTAGAAATGATTCCTGCTTTTTTAGAATGGGAGAACTCTGTGAATTTCAAGGAATTAAAACAGCAGCAGCACCCAAACAAGGGGAGACACTTGAGGCAAGTGGAATTCACTCATCAGAAAGCTGCTTCAGGAAAGCCTTTATGAATCCCATAAAATTGGAGAAATCTCCAAACCTACCTCAACACTTGCTGCCTTGCAGAGAATATCAAAAAGTAAACATTTACTTAAATGTGATTCAGTTATTAAGTATTTAATAAATAATTCATTCATTCTTCACACATGACTAGAAAAACGATATTAAGGATGCCCTTTGATGGGAATGAATACCATGGGGCCTTGGGAAGAGTATTCAGCTATTTCAACTTGAAAGAATAGCGCAAAAGGTATACACACACCCTGAAAATGGTAAAAATGTTAGTCATAATAATATGCTTCATATATATGGCAGAATCCACATGGGAGTGAGTTCCTCTGTGATGAAAGTGAGAAAGCCTTTAGTCACCACTTATTCCTTATTCTGTAGGCAGCAACTCACCCTGATGAGAAACCAATGGAATTTAATCACTGTGGAAAATTCTTCAGAAAGAACTGTCACCTTATTTGTCCAAGATATTGCAAGAGAGAGAAATGCTACAAATATAAAGAATATGGGCAAGACTTTGGCCATCCCTCAACTCTTAGGAGTCATGTGAGTACTCACACTGGAGAGAAAATTATTGAATTTAATGGTTGTGGAAAAATTTTCAATCAAGAGTCATCCCTTAGGAAACACTTAACTCTCACAGGAGAGAAATCTTCTGAGTGTAATCAACATCTAATGTCCTTCAACTTACACTCTTCCTTTTCAGTACATGAACAAATACCTACTGGAGAGAAACTCTGTGAATGCAGTGACTATGGAAAAAGATCTTCCCTTAGTTTCCACAAAAAAATGTGTATTGTGGAGGAAAGCTCAAAATGTAATGAACATGGGAAAGTTTTCACTGGCCCCTTGTCCCTTCAGATATGTGTGAGACCTCACACTGGAGAGAAACGTTATGAATGTAGCAATTGTGGGAAAGCCTTTGTTTTTCAGTCTTCCCTTAAGAAACATGTGAGATCACACACTGGAGAGAAACCTTATGAGTGTAATCATTGCGGAAAATCCTTCAGCCAGAGCTCTCATCTTAATGTGCACAAAAGAACTCACACTGGAGAGAAACCCTACGACTGTAAGGAATGTGGCAAGGCTTTCACTGTTCCTTCATCCCTTCAGAAACATATGAGAACCCACACTGGAGAGAAACCCTATGAATGCAGTGACTGTGGGAAAGCCTTTATTGATCAGTCATCCCTTAAAAAACATACACGATCTCACACTGGAGAGAAACCTTATGAGTGTAATCAATGTGGAAAATCCTTCAGCACAGGCTCTTATCTTATTGTGCACAAGAGAACTCACACTGGAGAGAAAACCTATGAGTGTAAAGAATGTGGGAAGGCCTTTAGGAATTCCTCTTGCCTAAGGGTACATATGAGAACTCACACAGGAGAGAAGCCCTATAAATGTATTCAGTGTGGAAAAGCATTCAGCACCAGCACTAACCTTATAATGCACAAACGAATACATACTGGGCAGAAACTATATGAATGAAATGACTACAGGCTAGCCTTAAGGGGTCCTTCACATCTCACTCATTTTAGAACTCACTCTGGAGAGAAACCCTATCGTGACCAATTTAGAAAGCCTTCAGGCACAACTCTTAAGTCACGTTGTACTGGGACCAACCTTATAAATGTTATGGTTCTGTGATTGTATTTATCAGTGAGTGTTTAATCTTTAAAGTGTGACAACTCATTAACTGATGAGTATTAAAGATTATACAGCACTCTAAATTCCCCTTGATCTACATCACAAAAGTTTTGATATATAATGTTTTTATTGTAATTAAGTACTAAATATTGTCCATTTCTCATCAAGATGTCTTGGACCAAACTATAGGTTATTTAGAAATACATATTTTAATGTGCAGACTCTGTGCAAATTTTAGTTATCTTTTAGTTATAGATTTCTAAATTAATTGCATTATGCACAGAATGCATGGTCTTCGTGATACAGATCCTATAAGACATAGATTCAAACAGAAAATTATTAGAGACTTGCTACATGGCCTAATGTGTGAGACACAAGAAGTTGCTGTCCCAGTATCCATTCCTCCCCTCCTTCTTTCAAGTAACAAAACTACAACTGTGTTCAAATTAGCAGTGTGGACAGTTCGTAAGGATTCATCTCCCAGCTTTCCTTGCAGCTGTGAGTGCCCATGAGCCCACAGTCCTGGCCAATGAGAAAGGAGGCAGAGGTCACTGCTTGTGGGTTCTAAAGAATTCCATGGAGATGGGAGCATCGCATCTGGCGTTTTCACTTTACCATTTGCCCTTTGTCTTATCTTTTCTTTTTTCCTAGAGAATAGACCAATAGGATGACAGTCATACACTACTGATTATATAATAAGGACATAAAATATTATTTAGCTATGTATAAGCAACTATGGGTTGCTTACTTCTGGACTTCTTGTAACATGAAAAAAATAAACTAACTGGTTTAAACCATTCTTGTGGGAAGAGTCTGTTTCAGTGGATTTCAGTCTCAACTGATACATCTCATATGGTCAAGTTTTAAGAATCCTTCAAGTATAGTTGAAAACAATGTGTATTCTATAATTTGTTGGGTATAACAGATTTTTAGTATATCTGATGGATAAATCTTATTGTGTTTTTAAAATCTGTATCATTACAAACCTTATCTCATGATCTCCCCTTTATTGAGAGAGGTATGTTAAAATGCCCCAGTATGACTGTGGGTAGTCAGATTGTTTTTTAAATTCTATCTTTTATTTTGAGGCAGTATAACTGGATGCATAAAAATGTAGTCATTTTGTATGTTTCTGGTAAATTGTCCTTTCATTCTTATATAGTGTTTATCCTTTTCCCCCTAATAATGATGTTCATTAATTCACTTGATATAAATGTGAGCTATTGACCTAGTGGATAACATTTAATGCCTACCAATTTTTAAGGACAACCAGAAACAACTTACCTTTCTTCATCACCATGTTAATTATGATGTTCCTTGCAACACCAAGAGAGATAATCCTCCATGACATCCCTTGTGGGAGACAAAGAGATCAGGAGTTCCCCAGTGGCTGTCCCCACCAAAGACACCAGCAACCCTCACCTGTCTCTCTGTTGCTCCTTGCTTTGCTTCTGTAGTGATTTATTCCCCAGCCTAGTGGGATATGAGGGATCTCATCCATAGAGACTGATGGCTCAATGTTTAATGAAAAAGGAAAAGGGGAAGGAACATTTTGTTCTTGCTCCCAAGAAACCTCAGAAGGTTTCTCAACTCAAATCAGTTTGTAAATCTCCTGGTCAGTGTGCTTGGGCTCTCTTGAGTGCCACTGCCTATCAACATGTAAGAGCATCCTCCTGAAAACCAAATTGTTACAAAATAAGGATTCCCCCACCTTGGATATAGACTCTAGTCCCTCTCAGGTTGATCGGGACAGCCTAGAAAGGGAGGCCACTGCTCACAGCAGGGGTCACTCGGGACCACCAGGAGCTTAGCAGGTAAATATCTAAAGAAAAAAGAAATAAAGAAATAAAGAAAAAACAGGGAAACACAAGAGACCAAAAGAAAAAAATTAAGTATAAAGGCTGGGGCTTTACGAGGCTACAAGCAATCCCCCCACCCCCTACCAAAAGAAAGGGGAAACTTTAAATCTTACGTGCCAAGTAGTTTTGAGGTCTAGCAAACGTAATGCTGTCTTCGATTGCTTACTGATTTAACAACAACAATGAAAAACCCCCAGATGCAGGGGACAGCATTAGAGTTTAGCACTGTGTCCTGCCTTGTGGAATTGACCGGAGGAGACAGACTACTTCATGGATTGGCAGGATTATCGATATGGGAAAATCACTGTTAGGGCTCTAGGAACGAGGGGAGAGGCATGTAGAAGACCTTTTGATGTGCTTGCTTGGGGTGGGTCCCTTCCCGCAGCCACGCCCTTCAGGCGCCAGTATTCAGCGATCTAAATACGCACAAGACGTATCCCACCTCCAACCCAGCCTCAGAAACAGGACGCGCCCCCCACCAGCAGCCCCGCCTAAGGACTGGTTCCAGCCTCGACCTTGTCTTTGGGGCTCATTCGGTCCCCAGCCCCCGCACCTAGCCCACCCGGAACCCATCTGTACCCACGCCAGAGAAAACTAGAATTTCTCCACCTGAAGGGATCGAACGTGGCCGACGGCGCCATCGCGGAAACCCCGCCTCTTCCGACCCCTCCCGAGCCGGAAGCGGAAGTGGCGAACTTCGTTCGCCGCAGCCTCTTCCGCTGCTGGCCGGGTGCTTCTTGAGCCGTTTCCGGTTGGTCGTGGTCCGGCTCAAGCCGGCGTCCGGTAGGCCGGCGCGTAGGAGAGAGAAACAGGTGGAAGGAGGAATTAGAACGAGTTTGTCCCGGGCCACCCTGGGGTCTGCTTAGAGAGGCCTACGCTGCTCACTTCCGCCGCGGCCTCGGGGCCTCCCGGAACGGCCAGGTCCAGAGGCCGCTCCGGCGAAATATCGTAAGGGTGCTTCCGTGGGGTCGTTTAGGTTTCATCCTGTGCTCCCCTCTTCAAAAGCCTCCAAAGCAGCCTTCGTTATTTTTCTTCGAGAGGTAAAGAATTTTCGCCTTTAGGGTCCGTTGACTCCAGCCCCGTGTCCTCGAGTCCTCACGCACGCGGCGATTCCGGCACATGCCGGTGAGCAGTCGGGGAAAGGGCCTCCGTTTCCTTTTCTATGCAAAAAAAGAAGTTTCGTCTGAGAATTTGGCGTTATCTTTGCGCGTTCTTTATTCTTGGCGCATTACATTCAGGTAGAAATGTACTTTCATGGATGTCTATGGGGTGCGTTTTTTGTATAGAAATGTAAGTTTATATAGGCCACAGCTCTTTCTACAAAAGAGAAGCAAGGATGCTCCCTTATCTCTTCATCTGAACTTCCTAAACCTGTACCTCCCCACAAAACTTCAAAACATGGGATTCCAAGAAAAACGGATGGAGGCTTTTTTGCCCTATATCTAGGATAATTGAACTTCTGATTAACAGGATGTTTGGTGTAAGTACTGTTTCCCCACATTTTTTGTTTGAAAAGTCGTAAACCTAAATAAAATGTGAAGCTTCGGTACAATTAATGTCCGTTGAAGTAGAGTCACCCATTTTGGACATTTTGCATGTTTGCTCTCTCTCTCTAGATAAATACATTTTTTTGGTGAGCTATTCGAGGGAGTAAGCTGAAAATAAATTGCAGCCATGTATTAATACTTGACCTTTAAATACTTGGTAATGCATCTCCTAAAGATAAGGACATTGTGCTAATTAAACCACAGTACTATTATTTACCCCAAGAAAATTTAAAGTAATAGTGTCACCTTCTATCTACTCTGTGAAAACTAAAATCCTCCACATTGTTCTGAAATACACTTCTGAGTGTCTTTGGATCTGAGATGCAATCAGGGTTTATATACGGCAATTTTTTTGTGTCTTTTAGTCTCCTTTAACCTAGAGCGTTGGCTGTTATTTCTCCATTATATTGATTTTTTGAAAAGTAACACGTTTTAAAAAGTCACACGTTTTGAAGTTTTTTAAAGTTGAGATATAATTGACATATATTAGTTGCAAGTGTACAACATAATGATTCAATGTTTGTATATCTATTCCGAATTAAGTCTAGTTAACATCCATCGCCATCCATAGTTACAGATTTGTGTGTGTGTGTGATGAGAACTTTGAAGATCTACTCTCTAAGCAACTTTCGAATATACACTACAATATCATTACCCATAGTCACCATATTGTATATTGCATGTACTCAGGGCTTATTTATTTTATAACTAGAAGTTAGTACCTTTTGACCACCTTTACCCATTTATCCCATCCCACTCTCACCTCCTCTGGCAACCGTAGATCTGTCTATCCATGCATTCTAGTTTGTTTTTTTAAGGTTCTACATATAAGTGAGGTCATATGATCATACGGTATTTGTCTTTCTCTGTCTGACTTCATTTAGCATAGCGACCTCAAGGTCCATCCATGTTGTTGCAAACAGCAAGATTTCCTTCTTTTTTTATCCCATTGTGTGTGTGTGTGTGTTGGGTATGTATATGTGTGTGTGTGCATGCAAACACACTATGTTTTCTTTCTTTATTCATAGATTGACACTTAGGTTGCTTCCATGTCTTGGCTATTGTAAATAACATTGCATTGAACATGGAGGTACATATATCTTTTGAGTTAGTGTCTTTGTTTTCTTCACATAAATACCCAGAAGTGAAATTGCTGTATCATATCATAGTTCTATTTTTAATTTTTTGAGGAACCTCCATACTGTTTTCCCTAGTGGCAGCCCCAATTTACATTCCCACCAGCAGTGCACAAGGGTTCCCTTTTCTCCACATCCTCACGAACACTTGTTATTTGTTGTCTTTTTGATACTAACCATTCTGAGAGATGTGCTGTCTCGTTGCATTGATTTGCATTTCCCTTAATAGTAACGTTGAGCACCTTTTCACATACCTTTTGGCCATCTATGTCTCGTCTTTGAAAAAACATCTATTCAGATCCTCTGCCATTTTTAAATTGCATTATTTGTTTTTTCCTGTTGAGTTGTATGAGTTCATATATTTTGGATATTAACCCCTTAGCAGATACATGATTTGCAAAAATTTTCTCCCATTCTGTAGATTGTCTTTTCATTTTGTTGATGCTTTCCTTTGCTGTGCAGTAAGTTTTTTACTTTCACATAGTCCCACTTGTTTATTTTTGCTTTTGGTGCCTTTGTTTTTGCTTTTGCTATTTTTGCTTTTGTTATCAAATACAAAAAACCATCTCCAAGACCAATGCCAACGGGCTTACTGCTTATGTTCTGTTCTAGGAGTTTTATGGTTTTAGGTCTTACATTCAAGTTTTTAATCCATTTTGAGTTAATTTTTGTGTATGGTGTAAGAGAGTAGTCCAGTTTCATTCTTTTGCATGTGGCTGTCCAGTTTTCCCAACATTACATGTTGAAGAGACCATCCCTTTTCCATCATATATTCTTGGCTTCTTTGTCATAAATTAATTGTATTTGTGTGGTTTTGAATTTCTGGACTCTGTGTTCTGTTCCATTGATCTCTGTGTCTGTTTCTGTGCCAGTGCCATACTGTTTTGATTACTATAGCTTTGTAATACAGTTTAAATTGGGCAGCATGATGCCGTAGCTTTGTTCTTTTTTCTCAAGATCACTTTGGCTATTCAGAGCCTTTTGTGGTTCCATACACATTTTAGGATTGTGTGTTCTATTTCTGTGAAAAACGCCATTGGAATTTTGGTAAGAATTGCATTGAATCTTTATATTGCTTTGGTACAGGGGACATTTTAACAATAATTCTTCCAATCCATGAGCCACAGAATATCTTTGCTTTTATTTCTGTCTTCTCCATTTCTTTCATCTACGTCTCATACCTTTCAGTGTACAGGTCTTTCACGTCCTTGGTTAAATTTATTCCTAGGTATTTTACTCTTTCTGATGCAATTGTAAATGGGATTGTTTTCTTAATTTCTCTTTCTAGTAGTTTGTTACTAGTGTATAGAAACCCAATTGATATTTTTTATAAGTTCTTGCTTCATTTATTAGCATAATTTCTTGTTTTTTCAATTTAATTTAGTTTTTAATTTATATTGGAGTCTAGTTGATTTACAATGTTGTGTTAGTTTCAGGTGTACAGCAAAGTGAATCAGTTATACATATACATATATCTCCTCTTCTTTTAGATTCTTTTCTCATATAAGTTATTACATATTGAGTAGAGTTCCCTGTGCTCTACAGTAGGTCCTTGTTGATTATCTATTTTATATATAGTACTGTGTATATGTTGATCCCAAACTCCTAATTTATCCCCCTGCCATGCAGTTGATTTTTGTATATTGATTTCGCATACTACAACTTTACTGAATTCATTTATTAGTTCTAACAGATTTTGGTGGAGCCTTTTGGGTTTTCTATATATAATATCATGTCATCTGCAAAGAGTGACACTTTTACTTCTTCCTTTCTAATTTAGATGCCTTTTCTTTCTTTTTCTTGCCTAATCGCTCTGGCTGGACTTCCAATGCTACGTTGAATAAAAGTGGTGAGAATGGGTATCCCTGTCTTTTTCCTGACTTTAGAGGAGAAGCTTTCAGCTTTTCACTGTTGAATATGATGTTAGCTGTGGACTTGTGATATATGTCCTTATTATGGAGCAGCATTCCCTCCATACCTGCTTTGTTGAGTTTTTAATCACGAATGGATATTAAATTTTGTCAAATGCTTTTTTCTGCCTTGTTGAGATTATGATATGATTTTTGTCCCTTTTTTAACTTTTCTTTTTAACTTTTTAATTTTTTTTTTTGGTTGTACCAGGTCTTTGTTGCAGCAGGCAGGCTCCTTAGTTGCAGCACATGTGCTCCTTAGTTGCTGCACGTGTGCTTCTTAGTTGCAGCTCACTGGCTCCTTAGTTGTGGCATGTGTGCTCCTTAGTTGTGGCATGTGAACTCTTAGTTGCGGCATGCATGTGAGATCTAGTTCCCCGACCAGGGATCGAACCCATGTCCCCTGCATTGGAAGGCGGATTCTTAACCACTGCGCCACCAGGGAAGTCCCCAATTTTTGTCCTTCATTCTGTTACTGTGTATCATATTGATTGATTTGCAGATATGGAACCATCCCACATCTCTGGATATATCCCACTTCATCATGGTGTATGATCCTCTTAATGTATTATTGATTTGGGTTTGCTAATATTTTGTTGAGGATTTTTGAATCTGTGTTCTTCAGGGATAGTGGCCTGTAATTTTCTTTTCTTGTAATGTTCTTGTCTGGTTATAGTATAAGGATAACACTGGTCTTATATTTGGAAGTACTCCCTCCTTCCTGTTTTTTTGGAAGATTTTGAGAAGGATTGATATTCATTCCTCTTTAAATGTTTGATGGAATTCACCAGTGAAGCCTTATGATCCTGGACTTTGGTTTGTTGGGAGGTTTTTTACTACTGATTAATCTCCTTACATGTAATCAGTCTGTTCAGATTTTCTGTCTCTTCCTGATTCACTCTTGGTAGGTTGTATGTTTCTAGGAATTTATCCATTTCTTAGGTTGTCCAGTTTTTTGGTGTACAGTTGTTCATAGCAATCTCTTATGATCCTTTGTATTTCTGTGGTATCAGTTATAGTATCTTTTTCATATTTAATTTTGAGTCCTCTTTCTTTTTCTTGGTGAGTTAGCTAAAGGTTTGTCTTATTTTGTTTATCTTTTCAAACCTCTCAGTTTTATTGGTGTTTTCTATTTTATTTTTATTCTCTATTTCTTTGAGTTCCATTCTGATCTTTATTATTTCCTTTCTTCTACTACCTTTGGGCTTTGTTTGTCCTTCCTTTTCTAGTTTCTTGACGTGTAAAGTTAGCTTGTTTATTTGAGCATATTGATATTTCTGATTTTATTTTCATGGTGTGTTTAAATGTTTATTCTGTTTCGTGTATTTCTATCAACTGGTAATTGGATCCAGAACAACAGCTAGCACACACTTTGTCTGAAAAGGGACAGGGGACTTTCCCGGTGGTCCAGTGGTTAAGACTTGCACTTCCAATGCAAGGGGCACAGGTTCGATCCCTGGTGGGGGAACTAAGATCCCACATGCTGCAGGGCGTGACCAAAAAACAAAAAAAGAAAAGAAAAGGGACAGATAGGAAGTACTTTATGCTTTCCAGGCCACAAGGTCTCGAATTAGTCCATTCTACTTTTGTTGTGGGGAAGTAGCCATAGATCTCAGTAAACAAGTGTATATGGCTGTTTCTCCATAAAACTTTATTCACAAAAAAAGGCCTGTGAGTCATAGTTTGTCACTTACTTTTTGGTCTGCAGGCTTCAAAAGATCATTTACAAAATATATCATAGATGATGTTGTATATCTTAAGTTGTATTTCATCAGGAAGACCTAGATTTATATCATTCTTCTGTTAGTGATGCTACATTTGATTACTTAAGGTAATGATCACCAGAGACCTGTATTTTAAAGGTAAACTACTTTTCTTCTTGAATAAGAAAGTAATATGTAGGGTAATATTTTGACACTCAGAATATCTTGTTTTCTAAGAACCTTTACCAATTATTCTGGCATCTGTGATTTAGCACTACTAACAGTGATCCTCTGTGTATGTTGTTTCACGTTTGTAGAGGTGTATCTTCAGGACTAGATTTTAAGGTTGGGTTTCTAGGTCAAAGGGCCAAAACACGGTTAATTTTTCTGGGTATATAAGTCCCTTCCATAAATCTTGTGCCATTTGGTAGTTTCCAAATCAACATTAAAATAGGATTAAAATTATTCTGGAGAAACATAAGGAACACATTTTAGTTTTGACTTCAAGGCACTTGTTTTCAAAAATGATATCCAGGGAATTCCCTGGTGGTCCAGCGGTTAGGACTCCATGCTTCCACTGCTGGAGGCCTGGGTTCAATCCCTGGTCAAGGAAACCAAGATCCCACAAGCTGCGAGATGAGGGGAAAAAAAAAAAAAGTCGATATCCAGTCCACTTTCTTCCTAAGAGTACTCAAATACGTTTTCAGAAGTACAGTGTTTTGATTTGTATTGTGCACAGACATTTTATATGATTCCTATTTCATTTTGTGTTGTAGTTTTTTGTTTGTTTTACTTCAATTTGTGCATATCTATGCTGTAACATTTGTGTGGGGATTGGCAATTCTGACAGTCCACCTAATGAGCTAGGCTGTCTTCGAGAAATAAGGAAACAATGGAGATCAAAATAAGGATAGTATTGCTTCTATGGGGTTTACAGTTTATTTAGGAAGACATTTTAAGTGATTGTTGGCAAGTTTGTTATCTGGACATAATAATGGCTTAATATGAGGGGAGAAGATATATTGGGAGGTGTTGATATTTAAGTTGAGAATGAAAGCATGGATATGACTTAGCTAATCAGGTTGTTTAGCTAAGGTGAGGAGGTGCAGAATGAATGAGAACATTTCAGATGAAGGAACTTCATGAGCAAAATTCCAGAGAAGTTGCGAATTCAGTGTATTTCCTAAGGTGAAGAAAGTGGGTTGTCTGAAGCAGAGCAGAACCAGAGAGTGTTGGGAGGTATATTGGAGAGTGGGGGACAGGGCCAAGGGAATTACTTACTCTGAATTATATTCTAAGGCCATGGGAAACTTAGGAAATATTTTAATCAAAGGAGTAATTTGAATCTACTTACAACTCCTAGTTTGAGAATGGTCTTCAGAAAGTGTGAGAGTGAATGCATGGAGTCAACCTAGAAGCTTATGATAAATAAGCTTTAAAACACGATGGTGGTAAATTACAATTGGATTATTATTATGGAAAAGGAAATAAATGAAATGATTTGAGAGTTTTATAGAAGGTAAAATTGAGAGAATTTTACTTGATGAAGTTATTCCTTCATCTGTTGATTTACTAAAGGATATATTATAGTCAGTGCTTGAATGATTAAGACATAGTGAAGAAAACTGAATTCCTCACATTTGTTCACAGACTTCCAGATATAGTTTCCTAAAGACTAAATGGTAATGTTAACCTCTAACACCTTATGTATAAAATTAAAATGGGGAAGAGATAGAAATGAATCGTTAGTTTATATAAATAAACATATGCATTAAATAAATGCATGCATATAATAAGCAAAGAGAAAATGTGCAAAACTACTACGGTTCTTGTTTCTCTAATTGGTCTTGAGGTTGTGGTTGACATCCATGGGTTACTTCTTCAACAATCAGTTTCACATTTCCCTTGCCCTCAATGAGACCCTCACCTGGTCTGGGTTATGTACCTGGTGGAGTGACCCAAATGTTCATTCCCAGGCACACAACTGTAGTGTTAGCTGGGTCATCCATGGAAAAAGGAAGTCCATATTGTTGAGCCCACAGATAGGCTTCATCCCCATTAGCATGTCCATTTGGTTCATGGACCCATTGAGGAAACACTGTTTTGGCTGGGAAAAGTAATTGACATCTATGGACTGTATCATTTTGTCCACCTGATTATTAATAGTCTTATTTATAGTGGATTGCTCTTGGTGGACATTCATATAGGGCACAAATAACTTTACAGTCTATGTGCATTCAGAGACATCCTTTCATATACCTTTTCCCAGACTACTTTTCTTGTCATCAACCTTCCAATCTTGTTCCATTCACATCTTTGACTCTACAGTCAAATGATTGACAACTGTTTGTGAATCAATGTGTATCCATACATATGGCAGTTTTTCACTCCAGACCTAGCGACAGCCAAATATACTGCTTGAATTTCTGCCACTGGGAAGATTTTTAATTACTACTGCCTTTCAGGGTCATTCCTTCAGTAAGGATATAGAGCTTCAGCTCTAAACTTCCAGGTGTAACTAGCTTACTATGCAGACCCATCTATAAACCAGGTTTTGTCTCAGCCAGCTGGGTGTAAGGAATACCACAGGAAGCCATAGACATGGACTGAGGAAGAGGAGGTAGTGCAACTGAACTCAGGTGTTGAAAGAGCCTTGGCAGCCTATCATACAATTTACTTGCACTCACTGGAACTGCCTGAGCTTAATCCCTTAGGAACTCCTAGGAGTTTACATGTTCACCAAACTCTTTTGATACACATTTGCAGAGTTGGGGTTATTTTGTATGTAAGCTGTTTTCTCCTACCTTATGTGGCATACTGTCTTGTCCCCTTGGATTTTGCACTAGTTGTGTGTCCAGAGGCAACGGCAGGTAATTGTGGTGGGTCTCAAGAATGAGCATTCCTTCCAAGGCATCTGCTGTAAGTGAGATTATCACACATTTGTCAAGCAGAGGAAGGCTAGTATCTTCAGAAACCTAAGAGCAAGCTACTTCCCTGATAAGGGAGGCTCAGAGTGTCTTGGGGGTTCAATATTGTGTCATCAGGGTCCCCGTAGATGTCCCCATTTCAAGTTTCCTGTCTCATTCTTCCCTGATCAGTGCCTCATTTTCACATGAAAAAGTACGTGAGACTGACTTTTAAGTATGGTTGAATACTTGAACTCTGCATTTGATTTTTAGCAATATCTTTCCCATGTGACCACATGAAATGAGTTTTTAACCTGTCATGGAATCTCTGGTTTCAGACTTTGACTTGAGATAGCAGATCTGAGCTTGTCATTGTCTGGGCAACTACACTCAAAAGAATCCATCTCTTACCACAACCATTATAATCACCGTTATTGTTGTACCGTTAAGTGTAGCATTCACCTGGTCTCCCAAGGCAAGAGCTGTACCATAATCATCATAGGTGATAGCTTGACAGTTGTAATTCTGTGAATGTCTTTCCCATTGGCAAGGCTTTTAGCTCTATGCTTGAGTCCAAAGGTTTGACCAAACATATCCCAAAATGTCATCTTTACTACTTTGTCTCCAGGAATCACCTATTTTCACTATTGTGTATAAGTCTGCATGAAATGAAGAGACAGAAATCATACTTTGATTTAAACGGGAAAAGTATAGTATAAAGTTGTAAAGAGAATTCTGTCATATATCCTAGAGTTCATGGAGAGTACCTAAGGAAGGCCAAACTTATAGTGGGGCCCTCTCCCCAAGATTGATTTCAGACCTTGTTAGAGAAGGTATCATGGCAACCCATTGAATGTGAGGAAATTTGCTAGGTTGCCAGGGCCAGAACTAGTTAACAGTCACTGGACAAGGAGGAAGCTCCCCTCTGGAATGCAGGCAAGCCATGACTGGTATGTAGATGTGGAGAGGGAATTGGGGTGCCACTGCCAGTGCAGGACCTAGAGCACTAAGTGTCCACGCAAGGAGGCTGTGGGAAACAAGTGACAGGTGTGCAGAGAAGCCGACGCTGGTGTGAGTGCTTGAAAGAAGATGGTGTTCCTCCCACCCTTACATTCTTAGAGTAATCAAATATATTTCTGAAAACAGATATATGTTGTGTTATGAACAGTTATTTAGGTATAATCTAGGTGTACTTGAAGAGTGATGTGAAGGAGCTCCACTCTGTCAGTCACCAGTCAGTGGGTGCCTTTGGTGTGCCAGACACCGTGCCACTCTTTGTACTGGCAGGCACTGGCATCCAAAACAGATACAGTGCTACCAATGATATGCCAGAAAAAGAAACTCTCCCCAAAAAAGCTGATCCTAATGTCAGACAACGTTGTCAAGAAGCATTACTACAGATACAGAGATCATGATAAACAAATCTGTTTCTCCAAAAATATAAAAAATCAAATGTGTATCCACTCAATAATATTGTTGTTTGCAAATACATAAAGCATTACTTGAAAGAAGTGGAAGAAGAAATAAACAATTTCAAAATTCTAGTGGGAGATTTTAATGTATTTTGCCCATAGTTTCACTAAACAGTACACGAAAAATCAGTTAGGACCTACATTTGAAAATGCTGTATTAACTGCCTAATATACATATATAGCATAATGTATCTAGTAACAATGAAATCAGAAAGTGCTTGTCTGAGCGCAAGAAGTAAGGAATGGATGGAAAGGGACAAGAAGGCTTTCCAGGGAAATAAATATGTTCTGTTTCTTGTTTAGGCTGGTGATTATACAAGTATATGCAATTATCAAAATTCATCCATTAAATACTTAAGATCTGTGTATTTGATTAGACATTAATTATATCCAACTACAAAATAAACAGAAAAATAAAACATTTTAGCAGATACCGCCTCACTAAACTTACTCAGCCTAAGGACTCCTGGTTTGAGACCCCTAGTAGTAAGTACAGTTACAAGGGAGTCTAGACACATGATTTTTTTTGACCTCATGTATGTATGGGTTTTAGTCTTCTCTACTGAAGAATAAGGACTGTGGGGACAGTGAGGATGAATATGGTTCATAGGTTCATAGGTAATAAACTGTGGAACTTCCATTGTCATCATTCGTATACCGTTTTGTAGACCAGCATTTGGCCTGGTGGTCTGTGTTTGATATATTAAAGGTCATTGATATTTAACAAAAAGAAGTTAACTTTTAAATACAGAATGTTAAAAGACAAGAAACATGAAGAAAGTCTGTGGAAGAAGTAAATAAACATAAAAGCAAAATTTTCAGTTCCATAAAAAAGGAACTGAAAAATAATATGAAAAGGTGATTGTCTGAAAAGATTCATAAAATAGACAAATGTTGGGCTAAGTATGACAGGGCCTTGCTCCTTGTCCAAGGCAAGGAGAGAGTACAGACCTGTTTGATTTGAGTGTTTCCAAACGGAGACCCATGGAGGCTTCCCAGTACGTTTATGTATTCTGAATTATTTTGTAAAAAGTTTGATAAATTTTTTTCTAATCTTTTTGGACCAAGTGTGGAAGACCTAATGATTTCCCCTTTCTTTCTTTATCTGGCCCAGGAACTAACAGAATATATGTGGGGTGTGTGTGTGTGTGTGCGCGTGTGTGTGTAGGATACCCTTTATTTTTTTTACCTGCTTGATTGTTCTCCCATGTTACTAATGAATTGATATATCAATTATTAGTTTATTGTCTATCTTCCCTAATAAGAATGGTGGATATTTAATGCCTAGAATATTTTCTGTATATGTTACTGCTCTCAACTGATTGCCTAGCACAAAGTCACTGAAAGAAAGGAATAATCCAGTGATAAGAACTAAAGGAGGCCTAGAGCTTCAAACTTCTCCAACATCCATCAAGAGAAGCTCAAGGATGTTGACCGAATAGAATGTTTTATTTTTTCCCTTCGTAAGCCCAGCAGCAGCCTACACCAGTGCTTTTCCAATACAAATATAATGTATAGATCACGTATATAATGAAAATATTTTCAGTACCCACAATAAACAAAAATGAAGATTACTTATATGAATATATTTTATTTTATCCCATATATATTAAAATATTACTTAAACATTTAGTCAATTTAAAAATTGAGATATTTTACATTTTTTTCATTTGAAGGGTTTTAAATTTACTGGACACTAAATTTTTATCATATATACTTAATTTCTGCTTAGAGCATACATAATTTACAGTTGAAAAAGTAGATTCCAATATTCAGGTTGTTCCAAACATATAGGTAAGCTGTAAGCTCCTAATGAGATATCTGGTACATAATGTCCTCAATGAATAATAATTGATGTTACTGATATTTTTGTTGTAGAGCATACTCTTTTAGTAACTATGTTATCTACATAGAAAGAGCTAATTTATGATGTTGTGTGTGAGATAACTAATATTTGTTGATTAATGATTGATATGAAGCAGGACTCCAGGTAACCCGATCTCCAGGGGGATGGAGATGTCCCTGTCCATTTGTATTCATAAGCTGCCTGACATGATCTTGACATCAAAGAAAGGAATTTTCAGGCAAATTTCACCATCATTGCAACATGACAGCTATATGTCCCATGAGAAGTCCTTGTTAATGTCCTTTTTCAGAGACTCTACTTTAGGATCTGCCAGTCCTTTGGTCTGGGCCTGAGCAGTCATGCTTCTGGTTCATCTAGGAATTGCTGAAGGGAGCCAGATAATGCTGTTCTCTAACTCGGCTTTCTGGTATACGCATTTAGGTAGAGTTGCTGCATAATCTTATTTGTGTATTTTATTGCCTTGACAAATGAAGAGTCACATTACTCAGGTCTTAAAGTTCCTTCCCTGCAAAATGAACCCATTACTCTTTTCCTGATGGGCAGCATGGCCCACCATCCCCTTTTCTGGCTCCAGGTGAGACAGGACTACTCTGGCATTTCACAGCAGTGATGTGTATATATGTGAGATTTCTTGAGTGTGCAAGGATAATTGGGAATTTCGAGCTAGAGTTGAATGACTTCCAGGCAGTGACTGTGGGAATTATGATCATCTCTGGGTACTCATGCCTTCTTTCTCTTCTCCTAGGTGTTCTAAGGACCCTTTCAGCTTCCTGAGGAAAAGATAGAGGCAGAAAGGATAATGGCTGAGTGTTTGAGAAGTTGTTCTCGGGTAAGAAGAAAGTCTCTCCTTCTAAAAAATGAGCTACTGTATCCACCAGATGGACACATTCTGTCTTGGTAGACCTGTGTCCAGAGCTTCTTAAAGAAATAAAGCCACTGCAGGACTCAGTCCCTGATGAATTCCCTCCCTAAGTGGAGGCTCATACTGGTGACACATTACCCTGAATAATCTCAGTATTTCAGTAATGACCTCCTAATCTTGCCTCTCATGATGGTGACTGCATATTTTTTGTTTTGCTTGGCGCTCTTACACAGTAAGAAAGATGACTGTGCATTTCTCAAAGAATGTATTCATTCATCAGCGTTTACAAGTGCTTCCAGTTGGCTTAGGACTATGCTACAGGAGAGAAACAAAACACTTTAAGGCTCATTCTATTGAGATAAGTTCATGTATTACACGTTCCATTAGAGCTGTAGCTGAAGGATATCAATCATGAGTGAGTGTAGATAGAAGAGAACCTAGGACCAGTGTGTCCTGGGGGAGATGATGAGAGACCTTGAATCATGGGTCACCCGTCTCCAGTCCTTACCATTGGTGGAGGGCTTACTTTACTGAAGCTAGTATGTGTGTGATGGTTTAGGACTCAGTGACCTTTGCTGATGTAGCTGTGGACTTCACCCAGGAAGAGTGGACTTTACTGGACCCCTTTCAGAGGAACCTATACAGAGATGTGATGCTGGAGAACTACAAGAACCTGACCACAGCAGGTAAGGCTGCCATCATTCCTGTAGCCTCTTAGGGAACAGATATATGTGATGCACTTACTGTGTTGCAGCATGGGTGATGTTACATATGAATATAATGGAAACTAACAGACACTGTTCTTCACGTGAATGGGTTTTAATTCGGTTGGCGTCTGAAAATGTGCTTCTAGGACTAGCATTATCACCATCGCTCTTAGAAATGTGCATTCTCAGACTCCATCTTTCACCTACTGAATGAAACTGCGGCATTGGGACCCAGTCATCTGTGTTGTGACAGACACTGGACTTGGTTCTCATGGACACCAAAGTTTGACACTCATTGGTATATTGGTTTCTCCATGTGAATGAACATCTTTTTTTGCACTTACTTTGTTTCCTGTATCGAAAAAAGTCTTAAGCTTTGTAATTGTTTATATCAATCTGAATGTGGGCTTCAGGGACCAGAGAGAAACAGTCTTTGTGGAGAACAGAAGGAGGTGAATTTCCTGTTTTATCTTTTCTGAAATAGTTTTACCACAGTTTTAGACATATAGGAGCTGATTCAATGGACAGTTTCTTCTATTTTTCTGGAGCTTCTTTCATTAATTTATCTTTCCTCATAAACAGGGTATCAATCATTGAAACCCACTCTGATCTCTTGGTTGGAACAAGATGATTTGAGGACAGTGGAAAGAAGAGGAGTCCTCCAAGGTGAGTGATTCCTGATCAATGAAAATTTCAGTGTCTTTGGAATAATGATGAGGAAACTTGTTAAGATGTGCTTTCTCACAGAAGGCTGAGGTCACTGGTCTCTGATGTTTCAGGATATATTCAAGTTGTCATACGTACATACTTCACATTTACTCACAATTTCTTATGAGCTCATAAAATGGCTTGTTCTTTTTTTTTAATATAATTTTATTGGAGTATAGTTGATTTACAATGTTATGTTAGTTTCAGGTGTACAGCAAACTGATTCAGATATATATATATATATATATATATATATATATATATATATATATATATTCTTTTTCAGATTCTTTTCTCATATAGGTTATTACAGAATACTTAGTAGAGTTCCCTGTGCTATACATTAGGTCATTGTTATCTATCTTATATATAGTAGTGTGTGTATGTTAATCCCAAGCTCCCGATTTATCCCTCCCTCCCACATTTCCCCTTTGGTAACCATAAGTTTGTTTTTGATATCTTTAAGTCTGTTTCTGTTTTGTAAATGAGTTCATTTGTATCATTTTTTTAAATTAGATTCCACATATGAGTGATATCATATGATATTTGTCTTTCTCTGTCTGACTTACTTCACTTAATATGATAATCTCTGGGTCCATCCATGTAACTGCAAATGACATTATTTCATTCTTTTTTACAGCTGAGTAATATGCTATTGTACATATGTACCACATCTTCTTTATCCAAAATGGCTTGTTCTGTTTCTTTTTTTAACTTTATCATTTTGATGTAGGCTATTTTTCCAAACATTCCTCTTTTCCTTCACTGATAATATTCAGGTTTTTTTCCGCATCATATTTAATTTTCATAGAATTGTTTTTAATCAGGTACTGAATTTTGACTCTGCATTCCTATCATTGTTAAATATTTGGCATAGCCAAACTCCTCAAATCTAGTATGTATGTATTGATATTTTTAACATCTTTAATTTGGAAGCCAATACAAACGAGTATTATTATTTTTAACTCCTTCAGCCTCCTGTTTCTTTCTACAAACTCTTATATTTGTTATTCTTTTTTTATGGGAAATGCAACTTAAAACGAAAGGCTCAGCAATTCAGCAGGATAATCTTGGGGGAGAAACATCTGTTGAGATGGAAACAGTAACATTGGTAAGTTTAAAACATCATATTTCTCTTTTTCCACATTCAGAAAAGAAAGGGAATTTCATTTATAGCATGAGCACAAGTGATAGATGTTTGCAATAGGTGGCAGTCACCCAGGGGAGAGCAATGTCTATGGTGAGATACTCTGAATAGGATGAATTTGGGGATATCCTAAACCTAGCTTGATACTTATTGCTTCAGAGTTCCCATAAGTCCTCATTTCCACATATGTAACAGGACACTTGAGATTTTACAACAATCCATGAAGCTGTACAGGATTATTTGAAGGTTGGAGTAGATGGAACATCATTCTGGCAGAAGGATTCCATCATTCAACCTGAAATAAATCAACAGGGCAGAGGTGTACGAATGTAGTAGAAGTGGTCATCTTCATCGTTGTAATGATGTTTCAAGTTTGAGATGAGTAGGATCAATTAATGAGTCTGAGCAATCTTTGCATCATCATTCATCTATCCATCCACAGGCAAGAATCCACAATGGATGGAAACTCTGTAATTGTGAGCAATATAGGAAAGACTTCAGTGAACACTTGAGCCTTAGGACAGGCAGGAGAACTCAAAATGGAGGTAACACTTACGAGCATAATGAGTATGGAAAAGGCTTCCTTACTCTGCAGAAGAAAACCTCTACGGTTGCGAAGCATTTTGTGTTTAATCACTGTGGGAAAGCCATCATCCTGACTCCAAATATTGTGAACGGGAAAACCAGTGTGGGAGAGAAAGCCTTGGAATGCAGTGATGGTGAGGAAGCTTGTGTGAATCAGCCTTCTCTTCAGGCACAAGTAGTAACTCAGAATGGGGAAAAACGCTGTGAACAGAGGGAACATGGGAGAGCTTCTGTTCACTCCACAAGGCGTGGTA
This sequence comes from Balaenoptera ricei, assembly GCF_028023285.1. Classification (NCBI taxonomy): domain Eukaryota; kingdom Metazoa; phylum Chordata; class Mammalia; order Artiodactyla; family Balaenopteridae; genus Balaenoptera; species Balaenoptera ricei. Next base: position 175,946,035 of record NC_082641.1, on the reverse strand, counting down.
TACCTCTACGAAATCACACCACAAAAAAAAGTTATGAATGTAAGGAGTGTGGGAAAGTCTACAAATATCATATATCCATTAAAATTCACATGGGAACCCACAATGGAGAGAAACCCTATAAATGTAAGGAATGCGGGAAAGCTTTCGTTATAGCTTATGAACTTAAGAGGCATATAAAATCTCATACTGGAGAAAAGCCCTTTATATGTAAGGAATGTGGGAAAGCCTTCATTAGAGCTGATCACCTTAGGAGCCATATAAAATCTCATACTGGAGAGAGGCCCTTTATATGTAAGGAATGTGGGAAAGCCTTCATTAGAGCTTATCACCTTAGGAGCCATATAAAATCTCATACTGGAGAGAGGTCCTTTATATATAAGGAAAGTGGAAAATCCTATTTTTATCCCTTATTCCTTAATGATCACATGCAAAATTATAGTGAAATAAAAGTGCATAAATGTAGGGAGTGTGGGAAAGCCTTCCTAACTTCCTATAGACTTAAAGAACATATAAAATCTCATAGTGAAGAGAGGCCTTTTCCATGTGAAAAATGTGGAAAATTCTTTAAAAGTTCTTCATATCTTAAGATTCACAATCGAATTCACACTGGAACAAAACCATATAAATGTACGGAATGTGGTAAAGCCTTCATGAGGCCTTTTGTACTTACTGAACATATGAAAACTCATGCTAGAAAGTTTTTATGTGAAGATTGTGGAAAATTTTTTGTCAGATCTCAGTTTAGGGACCATAGAAAATCTCACATTGGAGAGAGGCCCTTTCTATGTGATCAGTGTGGAAAATCCTTTAAACATTCCTTATACCTTCATCGTCACAAGACAATTCACTCTGGAATAAAACCTTACAAATGTGAGAAATGTGGGAGAGCCTTCACTTGGAAATCAGACCTTTCTAAACATGTCCAAACTCATGGTGGAGAGAAAGAAACCTGAGGATGTAAACAATGTGAGAAATCCTTCAGTTATTCCAATTCCTCAGGAAAAACTCACCCTCTAGCAAAATCCTGTAAATGAAGAATATGTGAGAAAGCCTTCAATTCTCTTAGTTCGTTTGTCTTGAAAGAAATCACTTTGTCTAACTGATGTCAGGTATGTGGGAAAGCCCTCAGTGGCCCTGATACACTTGACGTGAAAAGAGCACACTGGAGAGATGGTCTTCAAGCATAAGGAATGTGGGAAAGCCATCCATCTCACAACCCAGCCTGTTAGGACTCACAGTGAAGCCATACGATTAAGAAACATGGAAAGCACTTTACTGTTTGCTAGGGGAAATATATATTCCCTAAATATGGGAGATCTTGCAATGCAGAGGAACTCTACTGATATAAGATTTCTGGAAAACTGTACATCTCTTGAGTACTTTGATGATCACTTGTGATCTCACTGTGGAGAAGAATATTAGGAATGTGAGAAATATTGTTGAGTCATCATTTTTTTCCATTAGATTGTTGCTCATGCTTAATAAACATGGGGTGATTCACAGGCCAGAGAAACGGAGTGTAGTAAATATGGGAAATGCTACCCTGAGTCTGAAATCTTAGGGTTTCTGAGAAAGGATAGTGTTCCAGGTGGTCCCAAAGATCTATTTTGAACATTTGTCATTTGGCCGTGACCTTTCCTGGGCAGTGATACGTCTTCCCCTCATCATCAGGCCAGGCCAGTCTAGTTGCTACATTTTCCAGGTCACAACCTGGCCAAAAGTGGGCCTACAGGATTCACACTTAATCCTCTTTGGACCCCCTGGTTTTTCCTGTTGGATGGACCTGGTCTTATATTGTGAAGACAGGAACTGCTTGACTATGTATGAGGCTCACCAAGTCCATCTACATCAAGTCCCAATGGCCAAAGTGGAGGATATAGTACATCTCTGTAAATCTTGTAAAGATGGCCTTGTCCTCTCTCACACCTGATCCTTTCAGGGTCAGGGTCAAGCATGGGATGAGTGGAGAGGAAGTGAGATTTCATCTACTAATGTGAGACACCCTGATTTCCTGAGCTTTGTGGGAGAACCAACACCCCAACACCTGTGGAGGACGTTCAACCTCAGGCCTTGCAGGAAGAGGGTGAGAGCAATGATTGTTCCTTTTCACCCCTATATTCAGCTCCACACCCATGCAAAACAATCATGTCATGTGTCTGGATCAAGCAACGTCTGCTGTAGGTGACATGTCCTCCCTCTGGGTTTGTCCTCCAATCCAAGTGCTTGAAAAGTGAAAAACTCATGTGACTGGCTGTTCCTGATAATGTGCGCTGCTTGATGCCGTGACTGGCAGTTCCTGAAGGTGGGCTTTGGGTTCAGACACAGACAAATGACTAGTACACCTATTATTCCTCTTAAAGATGGCTTTACGGAGGTTCATCTCTCCTCAGCTACTCCCCCATCTTTGTCACCACTGGGAATTACAGAAATTGAACAGGATCTGTCAGGATTTTTTATTGGCTCAATTCTACTAGCTGTCAGTAATGTCCTCAGTACAGGTGTACCAACCGCACCATTATTGCCACCAGAACTAGCCAGTCCCTCATTTATGTGCCACCAATGAACCCAGCTACTGCATTACCAGGTCTGATGCATTTACCAGCAGGTATGCCTAACCTCTGCACCCTCCCCAGTCTTAAGCTTCCTGCACCCCACATCATGCCAGGTGTCAGTTAGCCAGAACCCAGCTTCTGCCTTCCTAGGACTTTATCTAATAATAAAAACCTCATTTCAGCCTCTGATGAAAGATTACACAGTTCTCATGCTCGAGCAGCCTTGGGTTACATCATGTATAGCCAATCAGGGTACAGCTTTTTTTTTTTTTTTTTTAAGTATTTATTTATTTATTTATTTGGTCCTGCTGGGTCTCAGTTGCGGCAGGTGGGCTCCTTAGTTGTGGCATGCAAACTCTTAGTTGTGGCATGCATCTGGGATCTAGTTCCCTGACCAGGGATTGAACCTGGGCTCCCTGCATTGTGGGCGTGGAGCCTTAACCACTGCACCACCAGGGAAGTCACCAGGGTGCAGCTTCTTGATGACACTTTCTTGAGGCTAATCAAACCATTGTAATGATAATCCAAATCAAGCTTAAAACAAAGCCTGGACTGGAATTAACCTCTGAACCTTCATTTATACATATTTATATGTGGAGTAATGTGTCATGTTTGGTTCTTTTTTGTGTATGCATATTGCTATTTGGCCTATCTGTTGACCTCTTTAATTATTGGCAGTGACACTGAATTATCAGCAGGTTAGTCTTAACTCCCTTGAATGCAGTGTAATGGATTACATACTAGCCCTGGATGACATTCTGATTTTCTGAAATAAGACCTATATTTCCAGCAGAATTTGTTGCAGTTGCCTGAGTCTGAGACCTCATGGGTCATGTTAGAGGTTTAAATGCAGGTTGGCCTTATTCTGCTGCTTGGATTCCTAGTGATAGTGTCATCAACAAGTGCTCACTGAGATCCATGAAGCAGATTTCGTCCCAACTCTTGTTCTTTAGTGGTTGACAAGGTGTCATTTTCATGTGAAAATTCTCCAAAAGCCAAGTTGATGTGTGAACCAGGAGCTTGCTGAAGATCCTCCTCCGTGCATCGCTCTTGCTTCTGCTGATCATGTTGTACATGTGAATACAAGGCTGTGATCCCTTTTTTTCTCAGAATTGAGAAATGCAGTGAGGGAAGTGGAAAGATGAGATCATCTCTCCCATTGAGACAACAAGCAGGCTTGGTTACTACTGCAAAGAAACTGAAATAAATTCCACAACCTCAGCATTCCTCTCCTGTAAGACAACCCAATGTAGTACAGACTCGACATGGGCCCTCTGTGTCACCCCTGAGAGACTCAGGGACAAAGGGACAAAGGGAACCAATACAAACAGGCTAACTTTCCTTGGAGGAAGGGAATAATCAAGTCACTGGTCCAACAGTTTTGGTGATGGAGACGTGGCTTCCTGGAAGAGGCAAAACAGTAGTGGCCAGGCTGGGTGGAAAGACAGAAAAGCATCTGGAATCCAGTAATGAAAGCTCTTCCCCAGACATTTGCCCATGTTTGGGGCAAGAAGAGGGAACAAGGATACCTGCTGTCCTACTTCTTAATGAGGCTCAACAGTAAGTGTATCAGTAGTTATATCAGTTTGCTTTTCCTTAATTTCTCAATCTTATACTACGCTTAATTTTTTTTTTTAATTTTTGATTTATTTTTTGGCTGCATTGGGTCTTCGTTGCTGTGCTCAGGCTTCCTCTAGTTGCAGCAAGCGGGGGCTACTCTTCGTTGCTGTGCGTGGGCTTTTCATTGCAGTGGCTTCTCTTGTTGCAGAGCATGGGCCTAGGCCCACGGGCTTCAGTAGTTGCAGCATGCAGGCCCTAGACTGCGCAGGCTTCAGTAGTTGTGGCACATGGGCTCAGTAGTTGTGGCTCGAGGGCTCTAGGGCACAGGCTCAGTAGTTGTGGCGCACGGGCTTAGTTGCTCCAGGGCATGTGGGATCTTCCCGGACCAGGGATCAAACCCATGTCACCTGCATTGGCAGGCGGATTCTTAACCACTGTACCACCAGGGAAGTCCTATGCTTAATTTTTTAATGTCACTTTATACACAGAAGTTATGTGGACTTTAAAAATACCTACGTTTTTGCTATCCAATCTTAAAATCCTTTTCTTTTACTTGGAGCATTTACTGTATAATATAATAAATTACTAATAAATTTGGGTTTGTGTGTATCATCTTAGTTTTCCCATATTTATCTCATTTTCCATCTTTCTCTACATTGTTAGTGTATTTTCATGCAGATGATTTAACTGTTGATGATTGAAATTTATATGCTCCACTACTTTTCCTTTAGTTGCTACCCTGAAACCTTTTAAATTAACGTCTTTCATTGAATTATTTTTTTTTTTTTTTAATTCATTGAAGTCTTAATACCTTTTCCCTTGTACAAAGTGTACTGGGACTTGTGAATACCACAATGCCCATTGTCAACTCCTCAGCAACACACTGACCCAGCGACCCAGAAATCAGTCTGTAGTCAGAAGAGCCACAAAACAGGCCCAGGTGACAAAAAGAGCCAAGTCCCCCCAGGGAAGTGGCAGAGCCGCCCCTGTCTCATGAGAGGTTATGTTTGACAGGGAATGGATAACCCCAGTGGGGAAGTGCTAAGTATCATCAGAAACAGTGAAATTAGTGCACTATCATGAAGTAAATTGACCACCACCATAAGGGGACACAGCTGTGGAGACTGACTGCATGATTGCCCCGCTGTGGCCAAACAGTAATGATGATGGGAATGGCTGTGACTGTTCCCCAGCTTTCCTGAGTACTTCATGTTGGCCTTTTCTATCCCAGACGACTTTGGAGCTGGCTGTCTGCCTCAGCCCCCAGTGGTGCCGTCCATTGGGTTTCCCATTGGCTTTGTCCCCTGGCCTTTCTGGGACCCTGCAGTCAATGCAGCTCTGGTCCTTTCTTCACTCTTTACCCTGACCTGCCGCTCTCACAGGCAGCTGTCTTCCTGTCTCCTTCTCTCCCTCTGACTGCCCTGTCACTTGTCACATAAAGGGTGGCTTGTGGGTCCCTGGTGATGGGGACATTATATAAGACGTTATTGCCCCTGAGCAGTATGTCTTTCCACATAACAGCAGAAAGGCATCTCTTTAGTACAGGAGCTTTGAGGCGAGGAGTGGGGAAGATTATTCATCAGAGTGAAGGGCGGAGCAGGGTCAGCTTGTGTTTGTGCTCCATGAGGGGAGGAGAGAGCTGCACCCTGAGCTTCTGAACCAGTTCACTTGTGACCCGTTGGAACACAGTGCCTTTCACCACTACGAATCACTTTCGTCAGTGGAATCAGTTTCATCATTCTTATCTCAATGTTAATGGAAAAGTTAAGGGACAGGTTGGGGATATCCTTCCGCCTGAATCTATCACGTCTTGTCTCTAGAGCAAAGCCCAGAGTTCTTGGTCACGGAACATGTTTAGACAGGTACACCGTTCAGCCCATGGTGACTCTGGGGGCACCAGGCCCCTGCGCTGGCCTGGAAGGCCATGTGGTGCCTCAGCAGCCAGGCAGATTGGAGCCCAAATATCTACAAGGGCAGCTCCAGGAACTACTGAGCTCCCCTCAGCTGGGAATACAGAACACTCTATTGTGTGGGCTTCTTCCTTGAAGCACTTCTTGGTGGCTGATTTGTGTCAAAGCCCACCTTCCTTCCCCAACCACCGGCTCTCAGTGATGTGTGTCCGATGCTCTCCCTGCATGACCCACTGCATTTGGCCTACCCTCTGGTGCCTGCCTGGGAACAGGGCGTTCCTGTTTCTGAATGGCTGAGGCAGCTGTGCTTGTGAGGCTACTGACCTCCCTGTGCCGGCCGCCTACAGGAGTGACACTGCATGTGGGCATTTAAAAATACTGTTTTGTGTTAGGTGTTTTGTTCAGTGGTTTAGTCTTTGAAATAACAGCTAAACAGTTTGTTTTTTTATATTCACTTTTTTTACACTCTACATTTCTCCATTTGGGGTCTGAGTTTAGTAGTTTAAAAAAATACTAGCCTTTTTAAAATATCTGACTTTTGATTTGCAAATTGATTTAAAATGTCCATTTTAAATAAACAGCTGATATATATACATTTAATATTACTAAAGGAACCTGTAGCACTTTACTGTCCTTTTATGGGCAGGTTTTTATACAGCTGGGTCTCTAAGAGAGGCACTGCCAACCAAACTGGTTTAAAAATTTTTTTTCCCCAGATCTATTACCTTTGGAGGATCCATTAAATACTACTACTAATCCTCTACTCAGTTTTCTACTACTGTAAATACACATCAAGTAAAATTTACTGTCTTAACCATTTTAAGCATACAGTTCAGTGGCATTAATTATACTCTTTTTTTTATTTTTTTATTTTTTGGCCGCCATGTGGCATACAGGATCTTAGTTCCCCAAGCAGGGATTGAACCCGGGCCTTGGGCAGTGAGAGAGCAGAGTCCTAACTACTGAACCACCAGGGAATTCCCAAATACACTCTTATTGTTATGCAACTATTGCCACCATCCATCTCCAGATGTTTTTCATCATCCCAAATTGATGCTTGGTACTTATTAAATAACAACTTCCTGTTGCCCCTTGCTCTAGTCCTGGTAACCACCACCGTACTTTCCATCTCGGTCTCTATGAAATAGATTCCTCTAGTTACCTTACCTTGTGTATGTGGAACTGTATAGTTGGCCCTTGAACAACATGGGTTTGAAATGCGCCGGTCCACTTATACTTGGAATTTTCCTCAGTAAATAGTACGGTGCTACATGATCCATGGTTGGCTGAATCCATGGTTGCAGAACCTCGGATCCAGATGGCTGACTCTTGGACTTGAACATCCCCAGATTTTGTTGTCCCTGGCAGGTCCTGTAAACAGTCCCCTGCAGATACCGATGGACAGCTGTATTTGGCTTTTTGTGTCTGGCTTATTTCATATAGTAGAATACCTTCAAGTTTCATGCATGGTGTTGCATGTGACAGAATATTTCTTTTTAAGGCTAAATAATACCCCATTGGATATATATACCACATTTTGTTTATCCAGTCATCCATTAATGGACACTAAGGGGACTTCCATCTTTTGGCTACTGTGAATAATGCTGCTATGAACATGAATGTGGATAGAACTACCAAGTTCTTTCAGTTCTTCTGGGTGAAACTCAAAGGGGAAATTGCTGGATACTGTGCTAAGTCTCTATGTATCCTCGTTCACTTTTAAATCTTACCTTATCTTGACAGGTGTGTTATTCATAGGGATGTTGGGGAAAACTACAAAATGGGAGCTTTTGACAGAGAAATTTTGTCAGTTGGGTGTAAAGATGTAGTAAGAGTGTCTATAGCACTAGAGCACTTTAAATTTATGTTTTTGTTTCCTGCATTTGCCTCTACAGGGATATTTATTATATCCCATGGGGGATTGTGTATTACATCAAGCAACGTAAGAGCCAGTGATTTTGCTATATCTAGGTATCGTTTAACAATCGTAAGAAGAATTGCAGTTTTGTGTTAGTCACAAGTCACTGGATTCCTTCAGTGAACAAGGCTGTCTGCAAGGTACTATGCCATTGGTAACCAAAAGACATAAAATGCCCACAATGTGCAAAAACTCTCCAAAAGAAGGCAGATCCTAATGTCAGACAATGTAGAATTTAAAGCATTTCTACAGATAATCGATAAAAGATTCCAGTTCTTCAAAATAGGAAAAGTTGAGATGTGTCTCCACTTAAAATATTTCTGTAAAATATATAAAGGAATGTTTGACAGAAATAAAAGGATGAAGAGATAATACACAGGGACTCCCCTGTTGACGCAGTGGTTAAGAATCCGCCTGCCAGTGCAGGGGACACAGGTTCAAGCCCTGGTCCGGAAAGATCCCACATGCCACGGAGCACCTAAGCCCATGTGCCACAACTACTGAGCCTGTGCTCTAGAGCCCGCGAGCCACAATTACTGAGCCCACGTGCCTAGAGCCTGTGCTCCACAACAAGAGAAGCCACCGCAATGAGAAGCCCACGCACCACAACGAAGAGTAGCCCACGCTCGCCGCAACTAGATAAAGCCCATGCACAACAACAAAGACCCAACGCAGCCAAAATAAATAATTAATTAAAAATAAATTTAAAAAAAAAAGAGAGAGTACACAGTTCCACGGGGGGACTTAATCACCTTTCTCCCCATAATGTTTCTGCAAACAATAGAGAAAAATGAGTTAAGCCATATATGTGAAAACAGTGAGCGAAGGCTTAATATATGTGTACTGAATACTGTCTCTCTAATAACTTACAAATCAGAAAGTGCTTGTCTGGGGATGAAGGTGAGGGGATGGACTAGAACAGGCAGGAGGGCTTTGGAGGAAAGATAATTATGTTCTGTATCTTGTTTCAGCTGGTGATTACTCAAGTATGTGCAGTTTTCCAAAGTCATTCCCTGAATGCTTACATGTGCTTTTCATTGTACACTAATTGTATCTTTTTAAAAATTTATTTATTTATTTTTGGCTGCATTGGGTCTTCATTGCTGTGCACGGGCTTTCTCTAGTTGTGGCGAGCGGGGGCTACTCTTCATTGCGGTGCACAGGCTTCTCATTGCAGTGGCTTCTCTTGTTGCAGAGCACGGGCTCTAGGCACACGGGCTTCAGTAGTTGTGGCACGCAGGCTCAGTAGTTATGGTGCACAGGCTTAGTTTCTCTACAGCATGTGGGATCTTCATGGACCAGGGATCGAACCCGTGTCCCCTGCCTTGGCAGACGGATTCTCAACCACTGCACCACCAGGGAAGCCCCACTAATTGTATCTTAACAACAAAAAGTAAACATCCTATGCAGTCACCAGGAAAATAAACAGATTTCTGGCCCTGTTCAGTACAGGGTTTCCCAGTTTGAGGAATGTGGTATTAAGTAGAATCTCTACTATGAGATAGATAGCTGGTTTTCACCTGTGACCATATATGACTGCAGGGTTAACAAAATAACATTGGTAAACAAAAGACACATAATGCTGCCCAGGACATTTAAAATCTGTCCAAAAGAAAGCAGATCCTAATGCCGGACAATATAGACTTGATGTATATGGTTTCAGGCTTCAGGCTTCTCATCTGTGGGGTTATCATGATGGTGGATTTTGTTCATGCATAAGAACTGTGGAACTTTCCACCTTTGTCATTCGAATACTGTTGTGAAGATTACCATTTAGGCTGCTCTTCAGTTTTAGACTGTGATTGGGCACGGCACCCTCTTGCCTGCCCACTTGTAAGCCTCACAAGTGTCCTATTGTAATAAGTCGCTTCTTATCAAAAAATTAAAAAAACAAAGACTGTGATTGATTTTAACCAAATAGAGTTGACCTTTAAAACCACAGAATGTTAAAAGATATCAAATGGTTGAACATGAAGGAAATCTGAAGAATAAATGAATAAAAGTAAAACAGAAGAACTGATAAATAATTCCCAGTGGTGGTTCTCTGAGAAGACACACATCCAGGGAGACTCATACAATACATAGATGTTGGAGAAAGTCTGACTTGGCATTTCCCCTTTGCAAAGGTGATGGGGAGAGCACAGACCTGTTTCAATTGAATTTTCCCAACCAAGACTTTCTTGAAGTTACCCAGTACTTAAAATTTATTTAGAGAGTTTTGGGCAAAATTTATTTAGAGGGTGTTGGGTGGGGGGGGAATCATGACATTGTTTTTCTAATCTTTTTTGGTTCAAGGTATAATAGTCAATATTTATTTTCCTTTTCTGCCATTATCTGCCCCAGAATATTTATGCCACTGTGGGTGTATATGTAGGACCTTCCCTATTTTCTTGCCTGCTTCATTTTTCCCATATCACTTTTGAACTGGTATATTAATCATTACTTTATTATCTACCTCCTACCATCATATCAGATCGTCTAGACGGCGTACATGTTTTTTTAACTTTTAACTTTTTATTGAAATAAAATATTACATACAGGAAGTACACATGAGTGTTTAGCTTGATACATTTTCACAGTGGAACACACCCATGTAACCAACACACAGATCAAGACACAGGACGTTACCACCACCCCAATATCCTCTGGTGTACCCTTCCAGACACATGCCTCCCAGGGTAAGCACTTTCCTGACTTCTGATAGCACAGGATGACTTTTATGTCTTTGTATTTGACATTAATGGAATCATACAGTATCACATTTTTTAATATAAATATATTGTTAAATTTATTTAGTTGGCTGCATTGTGTCTTAGTTACAGCACATGGGATGTTCGTTGCGGCATGTGGAATCTTTCCTTGTGACACGTGGGCGTCTCCCTACGTGTGGCACACGGGCTCTAGAGCATGCAGGCTTAGTTGCCCCGCAGCATGTGGGATCTTCGTTCCCCAGCCAGGGATCCAACCCGCATCCCTGCATTGGAGGGCAGATTCTTAACCACTGTACCACCAGGGAAGTCCCCAGTATCACTTTTTATATTTAAATAAACTTCTAAATTTCGGAACAGTTCAGATTTTCAAAAAAAAAAAAAAAAAAAACCGTGTAGACGGTACAGAAAATTCCAGTGTACCCCACACCCAGTTTTTTCTATTGTTAGTATCTTACCTTGCAATTAGACCTCGTACATTTTTTGTATACGGTGCTCATGTCTTCTCAGTTTCCAGCACAGGGACATAATTATTTACTGAGAGATTAAAGGAGAAAACCAGAGAGAAGGACTTAAAAGGAGATACAGGTCTCCAGGCTTCTCCAGGCTCCTTCAAGGGAACGTCAACTATGTTGACTGAATATTTCATTTTTCTTTTCTTCATAATTCCCAGCTGCAGTTTATACTGTGTAAGCCACATATAGACTTAAAATTTTTTCAGTAGCCACAATAAACCAAAAAGAAATAACTGAGATCATTTTCTTAATAAATTTTATTTAACCCAACATATCCATAACATTTCAACATAGTAAGTGGTAATGGTGATATTTAAATCCTTATGGAGTATTCAAAATTCTCTGGTTACTATATATTGTTCAGATGTAACTGATACGTGTTTAGCTCTCAAAAAATTACAGTTGAAAAGGTAGCTTCTAATATCCAAAATATTTCCAATAATTGTCTACATACGGGTGTGAGGCCAGGAGCTCCCGGAGCCCTGGCTGCAGATTTAACCTCGGACCCCCGTGTCCTGAGTAGTCGTCACATGGCCCTCCAGACCCGCTTCATAATTGAAACAATGTCTCAAGTCTGGAAATCCAAAGACTGATTTGTGTCATCACAGTAGAAAATCACAGCCCACTAACCAATTTCCAGGCATACGTCAATAAGAAAGAACCTTTTCCTCAAAGGGAAGACCTTGCACTATCACCACAATCCATACTAAATCTTCTCTCAAACCGTCCTCAAAAGGACTTGCAGTCTTTGCTAGAGTGACTAGGCACTGGGGAGAGGAAATGCCTAGATGGTCTCAGATGACACGAATTTCTGGAAATCCAAACTCCCATTGTAGCCCTCCACCAGTAAAGCAGAGTGTTATGGTAGGATTCCTCCCGCATGGCTGTGGATGGGCCAGGGGTCCGCTAGTGGGGGGTGGGGTCCAGATGCAGCCCAGAGGACATGGTTCATTCATGTTGGCCTCGGTGGCAGAAGGGACTCTGCAGGTGTAATTAACTTCAGGATTTTGAGATGGGAAATTTATCCTGTATTATTTGGGTGGGCTGAATGTAATCACAAGTGTAGTTATAAGAGGAAGGCAGTGGGGTAAGAGAGAGATTTCAAGCTATATTTTTACTTTTAAGATGGAGGAAGGACCACCAGCCAAGCACTGCAGGGGGCCTCTAGAATTTGGAAAAGGCAAAGAAAGAGATTCCCCTCTAGTGCGTCCAGAAGTAAGCCCGTTGCTGATACTTCGTAGAATTCTGACCTCCAGAAGTGTAAGATAATAAACTTGTTATTTTAAGCCACTGGACTTAATAGCAATTTGCTACAGCAGCATCAAGAAACTAATACACCTCTCTTCCAAAATCTACCTGTCTTACTGCCACTGGCTTGGTCAGGTCCCCATCATCTTTCCCTGAACTACTTCAACAGCCTCCTAACTCTTCACTGTGCCTCCAATTTCCCCCGCTTATAGCAATACTAAAATCCTCATATTATGCCCATGATTACAGCATGGCCCTTGTGCTCAATTGCTTTTAGAATCCTTAATATGTCAAACTAGACTCTCAATAGTCTGTCTTCCATCTTCATATCTATGCTTATTTCTAATAAGTCAGACATAAGTTCCAAATATCTCACTGAAATGCTTTACTTGAATTTCCACATGCATGTGTGTGTGTGTGGTTTCTTCTTTCTCAAGTTCCCAATCTCCTATCCTGTTTTCTACCCAAACCCATTATCCAGTTAAATTTCTACTGATTATTTGTTACTCTTGGTCAAGTGTATTCTCCATTAGAAGTTTTTCTGAATCCTAAGTGTTGGCAAAAATGTGAAAAAACTGAAACCTTCATTCATTGCTGGGGGGAATGTAAAATGGTGCAGCCACTTGGAAAACAAGTTTGGCGTTTTCTTAGAAATTAAATACAAATTTACTGTATGACCGACCCACTAAATTACTCTGCAATACCTACCCCAAAGAAATAAAAGCACATTTTGGCACAGAGACTCATATGCAAACGTTCATAATAACATTATTCATATTAACCCCAAACTGGAAATACCCACATAGCTGTCAATTGGTAAATGGATAAACAAAATGTGGTACATCCATACATTTGAATACTATTCTGCAATTATAAGGAACAAAATACTGATGTATGTTTTCCACATGAATAACCCTGACAAATCATTATGCTAAGTGAAAGAAGCCAGATACAATAGATCATCTATTGTATGATTCCATTTATATAAAATAGCTAGAAAAGGCCAGTTTATAGAGAGAAAGAAGCAGATAAGTGGTTACCTAGGACTGAGGTGGCAGTTGATAATACCTGCAAATGGGCATGAGGGAACTTTCTAGGGTGATAGAAATGGTCTGTGGATTGTGGTGATGGTTGCATAACTCTATAAATTTACCAAAACTATTGAACTTACGCTTTCAATGGCTGAATGAATGGTATATAAATGATCCTGCAATAAATCTGTTAAATAAATTAAAAAAAATTTTTTTTCTGGACTTAATCAAGGTGATTTGAAAAGTTTTACCTTTGTTTTCAGCATGCCTTATTACACACCAATATTATTATGGTTACCACTCTGTATTTCAGTCATGTTTACCTCTTTGGTCCCCAGTTGAGTTTGTATGAAGTAGGCAATAAATACACTATGGATTAAACTTAGTAGAGTCAAATTTAATTAAAGCCACACTGAATATGTTTTTCCTCACTAAAAAATTATGATTTTCCAGTACTTTTGAAGATCTTAGTACATACCCGATACTTGTTTTATTTTGTTTTTGTTGTTTTTGCCCCCAAAGTCCTTAGTTCCATTCATGGTATTGTTTGGATACTCTTCACAGTCTTTATCACCTGTCTCAGCTTTGGTTCCCCAGAAGCAGATCCAAGGATTCACGTGCAAGTACTTTATTGGAAGGAGCAAGGACCATGGTATGTGGGTTGGAGAGAGGAGAAGTGATACAGGGAAGAAAACACATCCAGTAAAGTTTACCTTAAGTCAGCTCCCGCAGGAGTGAGCAGAGTTTCCATCCTGTAGGGAAATTCTGGAAAATGGCACAAAATCCAAACTTCAGAATTATTCCAGCTGAGGGGTGAAGAAGATGGTACACCCCACACCTGTCCATCAAGAACTGTCCCTGGTAGGGCATTATTCTATGTCACGTCTACCATCATGCGTTGGGAAAAGTAGGTTCCACCTGGTGGTGACAGTGGCAGTCAGGCTGGTGTGCAGTGGGGATGTGAAGGGATCCCAGGGAATGTAGGAGAAATATTGACCACTTCTACCATGCCATCCTTCACTGCAGACTCAGTTCTATCAATATTCTTCTCAAAAAGTGGACTAAGTTCTGAATACATTTCAGAAATGTGTAACTATCATTCCTGCTGGCACCTCCAGAGACATCCCTTCCCCAAAAGTAAACCACATTACAAAACAAGGTTTATTCTGTTGTATTCATTACTAGATGTTTTAGGATCTTCGGTGTATCTTCAAACTGCCATGATGGGAAATAAATGTCCAATAAAACAAGGAAAGGAAAGAGGAAGGGAAGAAGAAGGAAGGCAAAGAATGAAGCAATATAACAGAGTTATCTGATGCAATATATTACTATGAATCACCTGAACAAACTAGCTGTCAAAACATTCCCACCTAAATGTCCATCAACAGAGGAATGGATAAAGAATATGTGGTACATATATACAATGGAATATTACTCAGCCATTAAAAAAGAATGAGATAACGATATTTACAGCAACATGGATGGGCCTAGAGATTGTCATACTGAGTGAAGTGAGTCAGACAGAGGAAGACAGTATCATATGATATCACTTATATGTGGAACCTTAAAAAATGACACAAATGAACTTATTTACAAAACAGAAAAAGATTCACAGACTTCAAAAACAAATTTATGGTTACCAAACAAAGTGGAAAGATGGGGGATTGATAAATTAGGAGTTTGGGATTTACATATTCACAGTACTATATATATAATCAACAAGGACCTCTTGTATAGCATAGGGAACTCTACTCAATATTTCGTAATAACCTATATGGGAAAAGAATCTGAAAAAGAATGGATATATGTATATGTATAACTGAATCAGTGCTATACATCTGAAACTAAAATAACAATGTAAATCAACTTTAATATAAAATAAAAGTTCAATTAAAAAAAATTCCCACTCTTAAAGTTGAAAATCACGTCACTGTTTTCAGGAAAACTGTGATAGCAAAGTTAGCAACATGGGCTCAATGCCAGGTTTCCAGGTTAGCGTCCATCCCATTCTCATTCTCTTTTAAAAATGGGGTAAATGAGAGAAAATACCTTTTAAAATGTTGTCAAGATTACATAAAATATACACATAATACAATAAGAACAGACTTGATATATGAAGCAGTTTGGTCATGAGTATTGTGTGATTTTCATTCCATTTTTTTCCAGAGAAAGACAAACACAACCAAATTAAGGTGAAGAACATCAACATTTGAGAGGATAATTTTAGGGGGAAACCATGCCACATTTGATACAAATGCTACAAATCTAATGTCGGAAATCACTGGAATGGCTGTAAGAAAGCTGGCCCAAGATAGAAATGTATGGTCTGCAAATAGGAAACAAAAGTTAAAAAGGAATTACTGAGGAGGGTGTTGAAGAGAAACTAATACAAAAACAAATAAAAGCAAAGTCATAGGTGCTTTGAGAATAGAAGAAATGAAGCATGTCTTTCAGGGTCAAAAAAGAGCCAACATATTTAAATTCACAACATTTGTTTTTGAGCCTCACAATGTCCACTTAGTTCTGAGGCCAGTGACCCATCACAGACAAGGGGCACCTCGGCTGAGGAGCCTTCCCAGGGCCCCTTTCACATACATCCTTGTTCCTCAGGCAGTAGATGAATGGGTTCAGCATGAGGGTGACCACAGTGTACATTACAGAGGCAAAGGAGCTTCTCTGGGAAGAATGAGTCACATCGGTACTGAGATAGATCCCCAGGCTTGTCTCATAGAACAAGGAGACCACACAGAGGTGAGACCCACAGGTGGAAAATGCTTTATATTTTCCCGCTGCAGAGGAGATTCTCATTAAAGAGGAGACAATTCGAGAGTAAGAGAAGAGGATTCCAGTGAGGGAAACACACCCAGCAGGGCAGTGGCCACAAACAAGAAGATGTTATTGATGAGGGTGTCAGAGCAGGCCACCTTGAGAATCTGAGTCAGTTCACACAATAAATGTGGAATTTCAGTGCCAGTACAGAAGATCAGCCGCCTCAACAGAATATGAACCAGGGCAACCCAGAAAATGATGAACCAACACATCAGAACCAGGAGGCCACAGAGGCGTGGGTTCATGATGACCATGTAGTGCAGGGGGAGGCAGATGGCCACAAACCGGTCATAGGCCATCACAGTCTGAAGAAAACCATCCATTCCAGCAAAAATCATTTAAAAAAATACATCTGAGTGAAGCATCCTGTGTAGGAGATGTCCTTGCTCTGTGCCTGGATGTTCACCAGCACCTTTGGGACAGTGGTGGAGACGAAACAGATGTTAACAAAGGAGAGGTTGGCGAGGAAGAAGTACATGGGGGTGTGGAGGTGGGAGTCCGAGCTGACGGCCAGGATGATGAGCAGATTCCCCAGCACAGTGACCAGGTACATGGACAGGAACAGTCCAAAGAGGAGGGGCTGCAGCTCAGGATCGTCCGAGAGGCCCAGGAGGAGGAACTGTGATACTCCCGTGTGGTTTCCTGCTCCCATGTGGATGGTGCGTCTGCTGGGGAAGGAGGCAAAAGCAAGGTTCAGCTAACAGCCGATTGTGGGAAAGATTGGAGAAGAGGTAGTGATTCTCTGGGAAATAAGTCTTTGGAGAGAGGGTCCAGATTCCACAAAATGAGAGAAAGAAACAGAACTGGGTTCAGTAGAAACTAAAGTATCTGAAAACTACAGACCTCACTGTCATAGACTAAATACATATGGAACTGTCCCAGTCCCACTATTCTAGAGGTAAAGCCCAGTACCCACCCTCTCTCCTCTTTTCCTTCTTACTCCACCAGCCTTTACTGGGACACGGTCCCTGATGGTCATCACTGAAGCTTTCTCTTCTCTGCGGTCTATCTAGAGGAAACCCATTTGTGTTTCAACTGAGGCAGGGGTCACAGAATTATAGTGAAGGGACAACAGGGACATGTTGTTATCATCTCAAGGGTTGAATTCTCAGGGCTCCTCATTAAATAAATTGTTGTATTGACTTTCCTCTCTCCAAACAACTCAGCTCCCTTGAGGTACAAGGAAAAGAAAATGGAAACATTTCAGCCAACGCTGTGTGTGTGGAGGCAGCAATGGGGGAAGAAGGTATATTCTCCAAGGAGAAATTCTTCCTTCTTTGGTTTGACTTTAAAAGTGACAAGGTATCCCCTAAGGAATGTTTAATTTCTACAAGAACCAAAACATGGAAGCCTTTGTAGATATTATGGAGGGCTCCATTTATTACCTCTAAATAGAGGGGCAGGGGCAGCACTTAACCAGGTAGATTGGATTGAAGAGTGTGTATTGAGGAAATACATGTGGCAAATATAAATGATCTGTAAAGTTTGTCAAGGAAGGGGAGGACAGAGGTAAAACATAGCCTAAAGGGAGTATCTAATATGAGAGGGTTAAACCTAAGATTCAATGGAAGTTATGGGAACACATTTAACTTCAAGCAGAACGATGTTGTTTAGTGCAAGCATTTGAATACACAGGAATTTCTGGATACATAATTCATAGGATGCACTGTACACTCTAAACCAACAACAATCATAATGTGCTGTATCTCCAGTTTATAGGACATGGTTGCAGAAATCAAGGGTTGGAAGCAGAAGTGAACCCTTGTAATATCACTCCCAGTTAGTCATGTGGGGAGTTTGTGGTCCAAGCCTACACACTTCTGGCCTCTGCAGGTTTGGAGGCCTGGACACCTAAAAAGATAACAGTTCCAGAGACATGGCGAAAGTCCCATTGAACATTTTTTTTTTTTTTGGCCGTGTTGCCAGCTTGTGGAATGGTCGTGCTGCCGGCTTGTGGAATCATAGTTCCCTGACCAGGGATTGAGCCTGGCTCCGTGGCAGTGAAAGCTCCGAGTCCTAACCACTGGACCACCAGGGGATTCCCGCCATTGAACTTCAACCAATTCTACTGCATGAACATTTCAAGTTCTTTATGCTAAGAACAGGAGTCACCTTCAGGCAAGGGTAATTGACCCTAGTGATCAATGTAATTGTATGACCATGGCAGTGGACACTGGTACTCTGCTGTGCTCAGTCAATGGCTGGCAGCAAGAGCAATCTCAGGGCACAGTGGTGGATACAGATGGTGGTCAGTTATGCTCCCACAGCTAGAGATCTGAGTGGTGTGACCTTGGGTGAGGCAGCTTCCTTTAGCCGAGGACAGTTCTCAAAGAGAAGGCTCAGGGCTGTCATATGCTTGGAAAAATAAGCCTTTAATTCTGAAGAGAGAAGTGGGCAACACAACACAGGATTCGGCTACAGTGAATCCTGATGGCTGTTTGGATTGTGATCTGTAACAACATGGACAGTGTCCCATGAGAGCTTATCTGTGATGCATGGGGGGTCAGGAGTTGGGAAGGCCTTTCCTTAGGAAGTGAGGGCCAAACCAAGAACTGAAGCATCATGAGTAAGGCTCAGCTAAGCATAATCTTGTCTTTCTGACCTGCTTCTCTATAAAAATCCAATTCTCTCTACCATTACTGACATTAAGACAGAACACCAGACCAACACATGTCACTGCCAAGTGGAAATTAGTGGGCTGTTTCACAGGCATATCCAACCAAACCTTTCCAAGAACAAACCTACATTTTTTTCTTCCTTTCTTTTCCTCAACCACTTTATATCAGAGACAGTAACACCGTAGGGAAGGTGAACAGATCCACACGTGGAATTGTTCTAGATGGTTAAGTAATAATAAAGTTATATTAAAATAATTTTCCTAATTAGTCTTTACTTTTTTATTAGCATTTATCACAAAGTCTAGGTTTACCACTTATTTATATATTACTGTCTACCAATAGAATGTACACTCTATGAATTTTGGGCCTTTACTTTGTTCCAAATCTCATACCCATACCCAGAAGAAAACAGTTAATAAATATTTAAAGGCACGAGTCAGTGAATCAAACCATTGCTATTATTAGCATTTGAAATAAACTGGTTTCATCATCTGGAAGAAAAAGAAACGAAAAAATAGAAAAAAAAAAAGAACTTGGAAGCAGAGAAATGTTCCAATTTTTCTCTCTCTTTCCTAGTCTTTGCCTGATATTAAACTTCACCTACACAAATTGAACATTTGTAACTACCAAAAATTTGTATAATGGATGTAATCCATCTGTTAATCTCAGAATGTCTTGTTTTCCACATACCTTTTAATGACATGTAAATATTAGGTAATTTTTGTCTGTAAGGAAAAATTCCAGATCTAATAGTAGTGTAAAGGAATATAAAGGGGAAAAAAACCCTATGGTCAAGACAGCATCAGGTTCCTCTTTTTCAGCATGTTTTCGGTACGATTAACAAAAGGGAATAGTTACAGAAGGGTATATTACATATCTTGGGTACTATTATGGGCTGAATTGTGTTCACTCAAAATTCCTGTGTTGATGTCCTAATCCCGGTGCCTCATAATGTGACTGTATTCAGAGACAGTGCCTTTAAAGAGGTAATTAATTTAACATGAGGTCGTTAGGGTGGGCCCTAATCCAATTTCACTGGTGTTCTTATAAGAAGAGGAGATTAGGAAACAGAGAGATCAGGGCACACCTGCACAGAGGGATGACCATGTGCAGAGGCAGCAAGGGGATGTCCATCTTCAAGGAGACACACCTGAGAGGAAACCAACCCTGCCGAGACCTTGATATTGAACTTCCAGCCTTCACGATTGTGAGAAAATACATTTCTATTGTTGAAGTCACCCAGTCTGGTATTTTGTTATGGCAGCCCCAGCAAACTAATACAGGCACCAATTAAAAATCCTCTTGCGTCATCTTTTCCTTGAGCCAGATCTGCTGTAATTTCTTCTTTTTTTCCAACAATTTAAAAAATATTATTTATTTATTTATTTGGTTGCTCTGGGTCTTAGTTGTGGCAGGCGGGCTCCTTAGTTGCAGCTCACCAGCTCCTTAGGTGTGGCACATAGGCTCTTTAGTTGTGGCATTCGAACTCTTAGTTGCAGCATGCATGTGGGATCTAGTTCCCAGACCAGGGATTGAACCCAGGCCCCCTGCATTGGGAGTATGGAGTCTTAACCGCTGTGCCACCGGGGAAGTCCCTGCTGTAATTATTTCAATGGAAGCAGTGATACGCTTTGCCCAGCTCCAGCTGGACAGCACCTTCCCACACACCCATGCCAAATACCCCCTGCTTCCTGCCCTGAAGCTTCTCTGATACCACACTATGGGACATCTGAGGGAATCTGGTATATATTCAGAAGTGCGCAACTCAGAAATGTGGGGATGCTAATTTCTTTAGGACCACCTCTGGCCCATAGAAAGCATGAGCTGATGTCTCTTCATCTACTGAGTGGCAAGTTCTGAGACACATATCACGATGCACCTCAGAAGGGTTTGGTGGGATTTAGCACCAGTCATCAATAAAGGAATCAAAACGATAACGATTACTTTAATTGGTTGGGTTTTCCTTCCTTCCCTGGTAGATAATAATAGATATATACAACAAATATATATATATATATATATATATATATATATATATATACACATACATATATATGTATCTACATATGTGTATATGTGTGTGTGTATATATATATATGTATATGTATATATATTTGTTCTGTTTCTCTGGATAACCCTAATAACAATCCCCAAGAGAAATTAAAATATGTCTGAACAAAAGGACATACATGAATTTTCATAGCACCATTACTCATAATATGCACGAAGTGGAAACAACCCAAACATTCATCAACTGATGAATAAATAAAACATAACATATTCATACTATGGAATATCATTCTACAATTGAAAGAAA
The DNA here is from genome assembly GCF_028023285.1 of Balaenoptera ricei. Lineage (NCBI taxonomy): Eukaryota > Metazoa > Chordata > Mammalia > Artiodactyla > Balaenopteridae > Balaenoptera > Balaenoptera ricei. The sequence continues at coordinate 175,924,829 of NC_082641.1, read as the reverse complement.
TCATGTGCGACAACACATATGAGTCTTGAAAAACATACTACGTGAAAAAATTATACTGATGAAAGATTTTATGATTTGATTTACAAGAAATGTCTAGAAAAGGCAAATGTATAGAGACAGAAAGTGGAATCATGGCAATGTGGATGTTAAGTGTGTAGGAAAATGGTGTAACTAAAGGGTACTTTATAATTGAACCAAAATTCCATTATATTTTTACAACTAAATTTTCAAATAACATAAATCTATTGCTATCTAAAGAGTCTGATACAGACATAAGTAAATATTTCTGGCATAGAAGACTCTAAAGCCTGATATAAGTATATATAGGAATTTATTGTTTAATAAAGGTAGAATTTCAAATTCCTATGTCAAGGATAGATTATCACTAAACAATTGGCTCTCTTTCTGGAGGAAAAAAATAATTGGATCCACTACCCCACACCACATGCCAAAATACATTCTTTGAGGATTAAAGGTTAAAATGTCAGGGACTTCACTGGAGGTGCAGTGGTTAAGAATCCGCCTGCCAATGCAGGGGACACGGGTTCGATCCCTGGTCTGAGAAGATCACACATGCCGCAGAACAACTAAGCCCGTGCGCCACAACTACTGAGCCTGCGCTCTAGAGCCTATGAGCCACAACTACTGAGCCCACAGGCCGCAACTACTGAAGCCCACACGCCTAGAGCCTGTGTTCTGCAACAAGAGAAGCCACTGCAATGAGAAGCCTGTGCACCACAATGAAGAATACCCCCCATCGCCACAACGCCACAACGAGAGAAAGCCCACGCCCCTGCGCAGCAATGAAGACCTAACGCAGCCAAAAAAAGACAATGTCAGTAAAAATATTCAATTTTAGAAGAAAATTAAGAAATCTATGTAACCTAGAGTTGGAAGGGAATTTTTAAGGCTAGTAGGAAACCCAGAAATTATTTTTAAAAAGAAAAGAGTCCTTTGGCTACATAAAAAGTGAATATCTTGTTTGCAATAAATGAAACATTAACGTAGCAAAATAATTATCAATTTAATAGATGCATAAAATACATTTGATAATGCACATAAACAATTTTAGTAAAATGTGCTAGGAAACAAGATTTCAAAAGACCTTTATAAACTCCTCTGGGGCCACCCACTGAAATATACAGCAAACATGATTTTGGAGAAAATTTAGAACAATTCCTGAATGAGTGAAGAACGCCTGGTATCAGTGCTGTTTCTCAACTTAGTATGGGAGGCTCTGTACGGTATGGTAAGATCGGGAAAATAAAAAACAGAAATACACACTTGAAGAAGATAAATACAAAGGTTGCAGAAAAATGTCACTATGAATACTAACAGAAATCCATGATTAGAGTTTAGCGCGGTATCCAATGTAAATAACAAGTAATACGGGGAAATAAAGGTTAAATACAGGACTGAACGGAGGAGATAGACCATCTCATGGATTGTCAGGCTTATCAATATGTAAGGATCATTCTAAGGGCTCCAGGAAGTTGAGGACAAGCAGGTAGAAAAGCCCTTGAGGAGCATCCTGAGCGGTGAGTACGCAGCCCCATCCTCTTCTTCTAACCTCTAATCCTGGCGCTGGGCCTTGCACCGCCTCCCACACCACTTCCGGTTGTGGACCCCGCCCTCTGGCCGTAGCCCCGCCCACAGGCCTAGGTCCAGCCTCAACTTTGTCCGCTGGGCCTGTTCCTGCGCCCGGCCCCGATCCCGAATCGACCCCAGGCCCCTCAACCGCAACGTGGGGAGAAATGACAAGTTTCCTCCTGCAATGGTGGAACTTGGCTGACAGCCCCAACCTCAGAGCCCCGCCCCGCCACGACCGAGGTAGGAAGCGGAAGTGCGTCACTGGTGCGCGGCAGTCTTCTGTCCCGCGGTTGCGCGCCTCGAGGAGGGAGTCGCTTTGGTCGTCGTGCGTTGCAGCGTGTCCTTGGTGAGGCCCGCGTTAAGGGAGTGCTCTGGGATGTACGGAGCGCATTAAAGGACAGGTTTGGCTCGGGCTTTCAGAGCGGTCTCCTTAGGCAGACCTGGCCCCTTCTCTCACGTTCGCCCGGACCTGAGCCCCCGCCTTCAGCGAGGTCGTAGGTGCGGCAAGGGACGTCTACGGGTTTTGTCTTGCACGTGCTTCCCTGTTCGGAAGCCTGTGACTTTAGTCCATGAGGACATGAATATCCGCTGTTCCAGCCGGGTTGCTCAGGCCCCTGCGCCTTCTGGTTGTCATGAAGGTAGTGATCCTGCCGTGTTCGTGTGCGTATGAGGGTGTCCACTTGAAAATGCAAGAGTTGTGAGTTGAGTTTATTGAGTGTGTTAGTGAGGACTGTTGCCCAGGAGTCAGCCTCTGAGATGGCTCTGAGAAATGGTTCTGGAGAGGTAAGGGGGGATGTTAGTATATATGTGGTTTTGGAGAAGGCTATGTATAATTGTCCACGAAAAATTAATCAGTCAATCTAAGAAAGAATTGGAAAATTTTATTCAAGCCAAATTTGAGGATTACAACCCCGGAAGAGCATCTCAGAACGGTCTGAGAAGTGTTTCGCCTTTTAGAAGTCAAGACTCAGTTTATATAAGTTTTTTGAGACAAAGGGCTTTACATTAAATGACTTTTTCCCCGCCGCGCCTCGCAGCATGCAGGATCTTAGTTCCCAGGGATGGAACCCACGTCCCCTGCGCTTGAAGCGCGTAGTCTTAATCACTGGATCGCCAGGGAGTCCCTCAGTGGTGCATTATTGACAGTTTACATAATCCAGATTGAAGCGCCATCGTGGTGGATCATGTGACCCTTTACAAGCTTAAGAAGGGTTAAGGGTTAACCTTTTAAGTTGTCTTGATGCTAGGACAATGTTGCTGTTTATGGTTGAGCATGTATTCCTGTGGATGGGGGAGGTTTGGTCAATGCATAATGTGGGTACACAATACACAGTGGGGGGAGAGGGGAGGCCAAAGGGCATAGAAGAGTTTTTTATGGCTAAATTTTCCTTGTCTTGCCATAAATAAGGATTTTATTTCACATAATCAAGCATCGTGGTGCAAGGTTTCTGCTAGTCAGGAGGAACAGATACTTTAGTTAATGGTTTTAGTGTGTTTCTAAGTATAGGAGAATGCAAGAATTGGGGTTCATAAAATTTTCTTCTGAAAATATCTAACTATCTGAAGGCATGATCTGCCAGTTTTCCCAGAGCACAGAGTGCCTCATTCAGAACACATCTGAATTCCTTTCAGGATGTGCGAAGGTCAGCCACTGTGGTGGCACTGAGTCAATCTTAGTAGAACCAGATGGTGAGCAACATTCTTTGGCTGGCAAGGGAAATTGGCTCACAGGGCCTCCTCTTTTCTATTTTTGTTTTTTAATTTTATTTGTTTATTTATATATTTCTTTATGGCTGCGTTGGGTCTTCCTTGCTGCACACGGGCTTTCTCTAGTTGCAGTGAGTGGGGGCTACTCTTTTCTTATGCAAAGAAAAGAAAAGTGCCTCCCCTTATGCAAAGTTTCATTTGAGAATTTGTTTTCATCTTTGCATGTTCTTTATTTTTGAACAGTACATACAGGTAGAAAGATGAGATGCTTTCTTGGGTATCCATGGTGTGCTAATTTCTGTATATTAATATAAGTGTATGTAGACCACAAGTCTTTCACCTAAAGAAAAGCAAGGATCTTAGATGGCTGAACTTAGATCGGTACACGCGCACAGAGTTAAAACAGGGTCCTCAAGGAGAAAATGATGGGAGGATTTATGACACTGGTTCTAAAATAATTGAGATTACCATTAACAGGATGTTTGGAGTACATGTGTCCCCAACACACCTTTTTTTTTTTTTTTTTCGTAAAATCTTTCACCTAAAGAAAATCTAAACATCTAGTACAATGAATGTTCACTATAGTAGATACACTTATTTTTATTTAGCATTTTGCATGTTTGCTCTCTCAAATAAATAAATGCATTTTATGGTGAACTATTTGAGAGTCAGTAAGTTGAAAATAAATTGCATACATGATACTTAACCTTTAAATACTTGGTAATGCATCTTTTAAAGATAAGGATATTGTCCTACTAAAACCACAATACTATTTTGCTCACAAAAATTAAAAATAACATAATCTATTGTCTACTCTGTGTAAAAACTAAACTTTTTTGTGTTGTTCCAAAATATGATTTTGGTTGTTTTGGGATTTACGACCCAATCAAGGTTTATATGTAGCAATTGTTATGTGTTTTAGTCTTTTTTATACCAGATCAGTTCATATTGTTCAGTATATTGACTTTTTGAAGAGTCACACCCAGTCTTTTAGAAAGTCACACATTTTGATAGTTCACATTTTATTTTCAGGCTGTGTTTAAATGTCTCCTCCATGTCTTAAATCAATATTTCCTGTGAAATGGCAATTGGATCCAGAGCAGAGGTTGGCAAACCTTTTATCTGAAAAGGTCCAGATAGGTGTGGAATTACTCAGCTTTGCCTTTGTACTGGGTGAGCTGCCATGGGCATAGCTGTGTTCCAGAGAAACTTTATTTACAAAAACAGGCCTGTGACCAAAGGGTGCCAACTCCCGGTGTAGAGGCTCCAAGATAAGTTCAGGATATGTTGAGGGTGATGTGTCCATCAAATTGCATTCTGTTAGGAAGATATAAATGTATGCCATCCTTTGATTTGTGATGCTAAGTTTCATTACTTGCTGAAGGTAGTGATCACTAGAGCAGTCTGTTTTAAATATAGTTTTCTGTTTGAGGAAAAAATATTGTGGGATGATATATTGATGCACAGAATATCTTGTTCCTCAACAACCTTTCTAACAATTGACTTAGCATCTGTTAATAACTTGCAGTGAGTAAACTTGTGTATATCTTGTTTCACATTTGTAGGGGTGTATTTTCAGGGTGAGCTTCTCAGGTTGTTTTTCTAGGTCTAAGGGCAAATATACTTTTGCTGGATACTACAAATTCCCTTCCATAGGTCTTTTGCTGTTTTTCTGTTGCTCATCAACTTTTTAAAAGCATGTCTAAAATTTATTATGGAGAAACATAAGGAAAACCTTTTGCTTTTAACTTCAAGGCATTTGTTTTCAAAAAGAATATCCTATCCAATTTCATCGTGAGTAAAAATATCACAAATATTTTTCCAGAAGTACAGTGTTTTGGTTTCTATTATATTATGCCCAGACATTTTATGTGAGCCTTATTTGATTTTTATGTTGTAATTCTGTTTTTTGTGTTCCTCTTTTTGTGTGTACTGTACTGGAACATTTTTGTGGAGAATGGCAAATTGTCTGGCAATCCACAAATGGTCATTGAATTCCTTTAATGAGTTAGGCTGTGTGCCAGGGACAGGAAAGCAATGGCCATGAAAAGAGACATAGTACTGCTACCATGGGGTTTACTGTGTCTATCTAGGAGTTCCGATTGAAAATGAAAACTGGCAGTTTTGTAATATGGACATAGAGTGTCTTACTAGGAGGTGGTACTATGTACTGGGAGGAATTGATTTTTTTTTTTTTTTTTTTTTTTTTTGTTAATTAATAGCTACTTTATTTATTTATTTAATTTATTTTTGGCTGTGTTGGGTCTTCGTTTCGTGCGAGGGCTTTCTCCAGTTGCGGCGAGCGGAGGCCACTCTTCATCGCGGTGCGCGGGCCTCTCACCGTCGCGGCCTCTCTTGTTGCGGAGCACAGGCTCCAGACGCGCAGGCTCAGCAGTTGTGGCTCACGGGCCCAGCTGCTCCGCGGCATGTGGGATCCTCCCAGACCAGGGCTCGAACCCGTGTCTCCTGCATTAGCAGGCAGACCCTCAACCACTGCACCACCAGGGAAGCCCAGGAATTGATATTTAAACTGTGAAATAAAGCATGAGTAGGATTTACACAGTCAGGTCATTGAACTAGGGTGAGGATTTGTAGGTTGGGGAGAAAATTACAGGTGACAGGAACTTCATGAGCAAAATACTGCATAGTTGGGAGCTTATTGTTTTTATTTTTTAAACTGAGAAAGAGGTTTGGCAGAAGAAGAAGGGAGAGTCGGGGGAGTTAGAGTGGAGAGCTGGGACAGGACCGGGAATGAGGTACCCTGGACAATACTCAAAGGCCAAGGAAACTTCTGAAACATTTTAAGCAGGAAAGTGATTTGACATCATTTACAACTGAAATAGAACCCAATAACTCCTACTTTGGGAAAGGACTTTTGGAAAGATGAGAGTGAAGTCATGGAGACAAGATAGAATCCTGTGTTACATGTTTTAAAACAGAATCATGGTTATATAGATGTCACAGTTGTTACAGAAAGAAAATGATGAAATGATTTGAGAGTTTTTGTAGGAGAAAATGAAAGAATCTGGGCATTTCCTTCACCTATTTATTTCCTAGAGGATATACCCCCCAATTAATGCATGCTTGAGTAGCACTTAGTGAAAACATTCAACCCAGGGCTGTTCTTAGGGAACTTGTAAACTACTGGAGGAGGCAACCACCTTTCCAAGAAAATAAATGTATTATTAATAAATGTATTATTAAAATGTGTTAGGGTTCTAGAGCTAAAGTAGAGGACCATATTATTTTCTCTATCTTTATGTGAGAGTAGTTGAAGGTAAGAAAAGAATGATATTTAAGTCATAAAAAGACAAGGTGTAGGAATTATCCATGTTGGACGTGAGGGGAGTAGGAGGTAGGGAAAGCGTTCTGTATTTGGTTGATTACATTTCTAGGGTGACAGAGGGGAGTGCATGAAGGGTTACTCCCAGATTTGACAGTGCAGGCATTTTACTTGATTGGGAAAAATGCTGAGGGAGGAATCTAATCTTCAATGTACAACTGACAGGAAAAACAAGTAGTATCTTTTTAAAAAATTTTTTATTTATTTTTGGCTGCATTGTGTTTTTGTTGCTGTGCGCGGGCTGTCTCTAGTTGCGGCAAGCAGGGGCTACTTTTCATTGCGGTGCACAGGCTTCTCATTGCGGTGGCTTCTCTTGTGGAGTATGGGCTCTAGGCACATGGGCTTCAGTAGTTGTGGCACGTGGGCTCAGTAGTTGTGGCTTGCGGGCTCTAGAGCGCAGACTCAGTAGTTGTGTCACACGGGCTTAGTTGCTCCGCGGCATGTGGGATCTTCCCGGACCAGGGATCACACCCGTGTCCCCTGCATTGGCAAGCAGATTCTTAACCACTGCGCCTCCAGGGAAGTCCCAACAAGTAGTATCTTTTTAAATGCTGTGAATTGAGAGAAAATATGAATGTATTTTAATTCATGAACAACAAATTCATTCAACAGTTTAATTAGAATCAGTGGCTGAGGGCTTCCCTGGTCTGGGTCTGGGAAGATCCCACATGCTGTGAAGTAACTAAGCCCGTGTGCCACAACTACTGAGCTTGTGTTCTGGACCCCGTGATCCACAACTACTGAAGCCCGCGCGGCTAGAGCCCATGCTCTGCAACAAGAGAAGCCACCGCAATGAGAAGCCCGCGCACCACAACAAAGAGTAGCCCCCGCTCACCGCAACTAGGGAGAGACCACGCGCAGCAACGAAGACCCAACACAGCCAAAAATAAATAAAATAAAATAAAAAATTAATTAAAAGAAAAAAAGAATCAGTGGCTGAGCACTGAAAAATAGCTTCTCCATGAAAATTCACTTTGTTATTATAATCTGAGCAAATGCTTATCTTCATAAACATATAGTGGTTTTGAGATACCTTTTCCTACTCAAAGGAGGCCTCTTATTCCCTAAAGGTTCATCCATAGTAACCAGTCCTGTTTGACTCCTTATAGACACTGATGTATTAGGGGACTAGGATCACTCCATAGGTAAATGATGAGAAGGTTCCCCTGGCAATGTAGGTTGCCACAAAGCACTGAAGTGTCCATGTGATGTGGCAATTTCCTTATTACCGTGTGTATTTGCAACTTCTTTGTCCCAGTGAACTAGCTGTGACATAGTGAACTAATTGATGAAGGTTCTGAAGATAAAGTTGGTGAGGATGTGCATATGCTGTTGGTTGGGGAGTTCATTGGAAAACAGTTTAAAATTTATACATATGCCTGCACATGTGTATCAAGATAAAAGTAAAAACTTTTCATTCCAGTATTATCTGAAAGAATCCTAAGCTGGAAACAATTCAAATGAAGATTAACAGAATAATGGACAAACTGTGGTATGCTTATACCATTGGAAAACTCTAAAGCAAAAAAATGCAAAAAAAAATCTACCTGTCTTATTGCCACTGGCTTGGTCAGGTCCCCATCATCTTTCCCTGAACTACTTCAGCAGCCTCCTGACTCTTCACTCTGCCTCCAGTTTCCCCCGCTCATAGCAATACTAAAATCCTCACATTATGCCCATGATTATAGCATGGCCCTTGTGCTCAATTGTTTTTAGAATCCTTAATATGTCAAACTAGACTCTAAATAGTCTGGCATCCATCTACATATCTATGCCTACTTCAGTAACTTATAACTCAGTCATAAGTTCCATATAACCTCCTGAAATGCTTTATTCTTGAATTTCCCCATGCAAGTGTGTGTGTGGTTTCTTCTTCCTCTAGTTCCCAATCTCCTATCCTCTCTGCTTCCTACCAAAACCCATTATCCAGTTAAATTCTACTGACTTTTTGTTACTCCAATCTCAACTACACCCCTCCATTAGAAGATTTTTTTCTGAATCTCAAGTGTTGGTGAAAATGTGGAAAAACTGAAACCTTCGTTCATTGCTGGTGGGACTGTAAAATAGCACAGCCACTTTGAAAACCAGTTTGGTGTTTTCTTAGACATTAAATATAAATTTACCATATGATCCATCAATTACTCTGAGATATCTATCCAAAAGATATAAAAGCACATTTTAGCACAGAGACTCATATGCAAACATTCATAATAGCATTATTCATATTAACCCCAAACTGGAAATATCGAAATGTCTATCATTTGGTAAATGGATAAACAAAATGTGGTACATCCATACATTTGAATACCATTCTGCAGTTATAAGGAATAACATACTGATGTACGTTTTCCACATGAATAACCCTACAATATCATTGTGCTAATTGAAAGAAGCCAGATATGAAAGATCATACATTGTATGATTCCATTTTTATAAAATAGCTAAAGAAGGTCAGTTAATAGAGACAGAAGCAGATAAATGGTTGCCTAGGACTGAGGTCGCAGTTGATACTACCTGCAAATGGGCACAAGAGAACTTTCCTGGGGTGACAGAAATGTTCTAAAACTGGATTGTGCTGAAGATTGCATAACTATAAATTTAGCAAAACTGTTGATCTTATGCTTTCAAGGGCTGAATTTCATGATATATACATGATCCATCAATAAATCTGTTACATAAATTTTAAAAAGTTTTTCTCTGTAATTATTCAATGTGAGATGACAAGTTTTACCTTTGTTTTCAGCATGCCTTATTACACACCAGTATTTTTATGGTTAACCACTCTATATTGCAATCATGTTTACCTCTTTGGTCCCCAACTGAGTTTGTATAGACAATAAATACATTATAGATTAAACTTAGTGGAATCATATTAAATTAAAGCCCCACTGAATATGTTTTTCTTCACTAAGAAATTATAATTTTCCAGTAATTTGAAGATCTTAGTACATACCCACTACCTGTTTTATTTTGTTTTTGCTGTTTTTGCCCCTCAAAGTCCTTAGTTCCATTCATGGTATTGTTTGGATACTCTTCACAGTCTTTATCACGTGTCTCAGCTTTGGTTCCCCAGAAGCAGATGCTGAGCCAAGGATTCACATGCAAGCTGTTTATTTGAAGGAACAAGGACCATGGAACATGGGTTAGAGAAAAGGGAAGAGATACAGGGCAGAAAATACATCCAATAAAGCTTAAGTCAGCTCCCACAGGAGTGAGCAGAGTTTTCATCCTGTAGGGAAGTTAGGGAAAATGGCACAAAATCCAAACTTCAGAATTATTCCAGCTAAGGGGTGAAGAAGATGGTACACCCCACACCTGTCCATCAATAACTGTCCCTTGTGGGGCATAATTCTCCGTCAGGTCTGCCGTCACGCGTTGGGAAAAGTAGGTTCCACCTGGTGCTGACAGTGGCAGTCAGGCTGGTGGGGATGGTGAAGGGATCCCAGGGAATGTAGGGGAAGTGCTGACAGCTTCAACCATTCCATCCTTCACTGCAGACTCAATTGTATCAATATTCTCAAAAAGTGGACTAAGTTCTGAAAACACTCCACAGGTGTGTGACTACCACTCCTGCTGGCACCTCCAAAGAGTGCCCTGCCCCCAGAATAATCCATGTGAGCAAGAAGTTTTATTCTATTGTATTCATTATTAGATGTTTTAGGATCTTGGGGTATATCTTAAAACTGCAGTGATGATGGGAAATAAATGTCCAATAAAACAAAGGAAAGAGGAAGGGAAAGAAGGAAGGAGGAAGGAAGGCAAAGAATGAAGCAATATCTCAGTTACCCGATGCAATATATTACTATGAATCTCCTGAACAAACTAGCTTTCAAACCTAAGTTCCCACTGTTGAAGTTGAAAATCACATCACTCTTTTCAGGAAAAGCATGACAGCAAAGTTGGGAATGTGGGCTCAATGTCAGGTTTCCAGGTCAGAGTCCATCCCAATCTCAGTCTCTTTGAAAAATGGGGTAAATGAGAGAAATACCTTTAAAAATGTTGTCAAGATTACATAAAATATACACATAAAACAATAAGAACAGTCTTGGTATGTGAAGCAGTTTGGTTATGACTACTGCATGATTTTCATTCCATTGCTTCCAGAGAAAAACACACACACAAGCAAATTAGGTGAAGAATATCGATATTTGAGAGGATAACTGTGGTGGGAAATCATGCCACATTTAATATAAGTGCTTCAGATGTAATGTTGGAAATTGCAAGAATGCCTATAAGAAAGCTGGCCCAAGATAGAAATGTATGGTCTGCAAATAGGAAGCAAAAGTTAAAAATGAATTACTGAGGAGGGTGTTGAGGAGAAACTAATACAAAAACAAATAAAAGTCATAGGTGCTTTGAGAACAGAAGAAATGAAGCATGTCTTTTAGGGTCAAAAAAGACTCAAGACATTTAAATTCACAACATTTGTCTTTGAGCCTCACAATGTCCACTTAGTTCTGAGGTCTGTGGACCATCGCAGACAAGGGGCACCTCGGCTGAGGAGCCTTCCCAGGGCCCCCTTCACATCCTTGTTCCTCAGGCTGTAGATGAAGGGGTTTAGCATGGGGGTGAGCACGGTGTACATGACTGAGGCGATGGAGCTTCTCTGGGGAGAATGGGTCACAGCAGAAGTGAGAGAGATTCCCACGCCTGTCCCATAGAACAAGGAAACCACAGAGAGGTGAGACCCACAGGTGGAAAATGCTTTATATTTTCCCGCTGCAGAGGAGATTCTCATTAAAGAGGAGACAATTCGAGAGTAAGAGAAGAGGATTCCAGTGAGGGGAAACACACCCAGCAGGGCAGTGGCCACAAACAAGAAGATGTTATTGATGAGGGTGTCAGAGCAGGCCACCTTGAGAATCTGAGCCAGTTCACAGAAGAAATGTGGAATTTCAGTGCCAGTACAGAAGGTCAGCCGCCTCAGCAGTAGAATATGAAGCAGGGCAACCCAGAAAGTGATGAACCAACACATCAGAACCAGGAGGCCACAGAAGCGGGGGTTTATGATGACCGTGTAGTGCAGGGGATGGCAGATGGCCACAAACCGGTCATAGGCCATCACAGTCAGGAGAAAACTATCCATTACAGCAAAAATGATAAAAAAATACACCTGAGTGAGGCACCCTATGTAGGAGATGCCTTTGCTCTGTGTCTGGATGTTCACCAGCATCCTTGGGATGGTGGTGGAGACGAAACAGATGTCAACAAAGGAGAGGTTGGCGAGGAAGAAGTACATGGGGGTGTGGAGGTGGGAGTCCGAGCTGACGGCCAGGATGATGAGCAGATTCCCCAGCACAGTGACCAGGTACATGGACAGGAACAGTCCAAAGAGGAGGGGCTGCAGCTCAGGATCGTCCGAGAGGCCCAGGAGGAGGAACTGTGATACTCCCGTGTGGTTTCCTGCTCCCATGTGGATGGTGCGTCTGCTGGGGAAGGAGGCAAAAGCAACGTTCAGTGAACAGCCAAACGGCACCTCAGCTAGTCATCACTTACGATTCCACCTTTAGGTCGATATCCTTCACCTTCTATTAGTCCTTCCAATGACAGTGATTCACTCAGCCAAATGGTAGACCATTTCCATTTTACATGTATTTATTTAGCAGAAAAAATATTTTTATCTCCTACTCACTGGTTCTAATTTTTTTTTGTTATTGGAGTATAGTTGATATACAGTACTGTGTTAATTTCTGCTGTACAGCCAAGTGATTCAGTTATACATACATATATATATGTATATACATTCTTTTTTTTTTTTTTTTTTTTGGCTGCCCCATGCTGTCAGTCACTGTAAGACTGAGGAACAAGTCCTGACAGCAGGTGAGGGGATTAAGAAGAGACGGGGTCAGGAGGGTGGTGTACAAGCACACACACACTTTATTTCCTACCAAACCTCTTTTTATATATTGCAGTAGACAATACATGTTTTTGTTAAAATCACCAGACAGAATCATCAGACAGTATCTCCTTAATGTTGAAGTTATAGTACAAAACATTCTGCGAACCAGGATATAAACATGCGTGAGAACAGACTGTGACTACCGAAGCATGCCAAGGACAAACTATAGGTAGAGAAACCGCAAGCAACCTCACGGGCCAAGACTCATATCTTCTCTAATAACTCTTTCAGGTCCTGTCAGGAATTAAGCAGGACTTTGCCATGCTTTAAGCTGCAAGAACTGTGTCAGCTTGCAGCTGGTTCCCGACACCATGCAGACTTTGGGATCCTAGTTCCTCAATCAGGGATCGAACCTGGGCCCACAGCAGTGAAACTGTGATGTTCCAACCACTGGACCACCAGGGAATTCCCTATAAATTTTTTAAAATATTCTTTTCCATTATGATTGATCTCAGGATATTGAATTTAGTTCCCTGTACTATACAGTAGAAACAACTTGTTTACTCACTGGTTATAATTCTGTATGAAGCTATGGATATAATTCAATTTCATCGATGACATGACCCTTGTAAAATGACTGAAGACATTTAATGTCTTTTCTTTTTATTCTCCATACTTCCTTCACTCTAGTAACTCAGTAATAGTTACTGAGACATGGATTCTCAACTCAGACAAACAGTTCTATGACCTGATGCTCCCTATTGTTGGGATACTTTAACTCTCAAGTGTCTTAAGTGCCTTATTTTTTATTTCTAAAAGTATGGTTACTGCTGTTAACTTCTTTGTGAAGATTAAAAATGCCTTTGTGCACAGTAGGATCCCAGTAACTGATAGCTATTATTATTACTAATCTATTACTTTTATGACAATTATTTTTGATACGTAACTCTCCCACAGTATGATACAGAGATGTCACTTAGAAAATGGGATCTTGAGTTAGAATTCCTAGAGTAGAATTTTGATCCACCAAGGTCTGTGTGATGTTGACAAAGTTATTTAATCTCTCTTAGCCGCAGATGCCTTGCTTCTACAATGGGAGTTATAAATATTTCCTGCATTATAAGACTGATGAGTGAATTAAATGAGATGATGCATGTAATTTTTCTAGTGTGGTTCTTGTGACATACAGCAGACACTTGATAAATGTGAGCTTCTTAACAATAAATCTGTCTTGTGTGACTATCATTGATCATTATTACACTTAAACAGGGGCAGCCAACAAAGATGGAATTCTGATCATTATAAACACACCAGCTCTGTTAGCTCTTTGGACCGCAGTGCAGTACTTCTAGTTAATGACGATCCCTTTGGCTCCCTCTCTCAGATACCGTCTGCCAGGTGGATTCTTCCAAGAAGAGGGAAAAGTATGTGAACTACACACATAAGAGGGGTAAACAAAATCACAAGACCATAAAATAAAATGCAATGCCCATGTGAGAGTGTGAGCTCATATATAATGCTGAGTGGAAATGTGTTGTATTAAAAATCAGCACAGTTAATTGTAAAAGGAATGACTGACAGATTTGATTAAAAATATTCAAAGCGTCTATAAAATAAATCAAACAAATCATCCTTAAAAAGATAAAAGGCAAATTTAAGATGAATATAAATGTTTACATTCTCCATGACAGGAAAAAGCTCAGTATTATTATGCCTAGAGAATGCAATTAATATTCTTTTATATAAGCAAAGTGAAGATTTATTAAGCGATAGTACACTCGCAGGAGGGGAAGCGGGCAGGCTCAGGTGAGGAGCTGCCAAGAATGCATTTAATTAAGAGAAAAAAATAACTGGGCATCAATTTAGTCTGGGAAGGTGTATAGAAAATGCCTCTCTGAAATGAGAATATTGAGCTACGAGAGGAAGGATGGGTAATTGTTAACCAGAGGAAATAAGGAAAGGGCAAGCATTTTGGGCTGAGAGAACAGAATTCACCGTTTGCCTTGGGGTTGGTGAGCTTGGTAATGGAAGGGATGTGAGAGGCCAGTGACATGGAGAACAGAGTGAGGGTCAGAAGGACAGAGTATAAGGCTCACAAGTCGAGCATCCTGTACTGTTCTTGATGTGCCTCTCAGGTTGGTAATTTTATGTTTATTTGCAGGTGAGACAGAGGTTGTGACCGTTTTTGCTCATCGTCTTTCCGGGTACTTACATGGTGCCTGGAACATAGTAGGTGCTGAACACATGCAAATGTTAGGTATGTAATAAAGACTGAGACCAAAAGCATCGTTGTAACACAAAGAAAGAAACTTCCAAGTTCATCATACCTGAAGAGAGGCACAAAATAGAATAGTAAAATTAAACAAAGTGCATTCATATACATTTTAAAAGAATAATATATCATGAACAAGTAATTCCTACTCTAGGAATGGATATCTGGTTAGTTATAGGATGTTTGCTGTCATAATTCATCTCAAAAATAGGCTAGTGAAGAGGAATCATAACCATAATTACAGTAGAAAATACATTTGAGAAAATGTAACAGCCATTACTGTGGTTAAGAGCCAGGACAGAGCCTCTCGCTAAATAAGGAAACTTAGAACAATGTCTTAACTCAATAAAAAACAGGTATTTTAAAACTGCAGCCAACAGGATATTCTACATTAAAACACTAAATAATTGCTTTAAATTCATGAAGAGGACAAGGTAGTCTACTCCAAATTCAATCACTGGATATTCTCTTAACAATTTAAAGAGAATGGTAAAAACAAAGTGAAATTAGCCTGAATACCGAATGTCAGTAATAATTACACTGTTCTTAGATGATACTGTGGTGAAACAACAACATCAATAGGGAGATATCAGGTCCTATCATGAAGTCAAATCTGCCAGCAGAAAAAGGGAACCTAATAGAAAAATCCAAGCACATGAGGAACAAAATTGATAATACCTGTGCATAATAAATCTCCAGTGAGTAGTTAATGAATAAATCATTGGACACAGGATATCTAAGAGGAGCCTACAATTGTGGGAAAGATTGGAGAAGAGGTGGAGGATCTCTGGAAAATAACTCATTGGAGAGAGGGTCTACATTCCAAAAAAAGGAGAGAAAGAAACAGAACTGGGTTCAGTAGAAACTAAAGTACCCACAAACTACAGACTTCCCCGTCATAGATTAAATAACTATGGGACTGTCCCAGTCTCACTATTCTAGAGGTAAAGCACAGTACCCACCCTCTCTCCTCTTTTCCTTCTTACTCCACCAGGCTTTAGTGGGACACGGTCACTGAAGCTTTCTTCTCTGCGTTTTGTCCCAGGGAAACCCATTTGGGTTTTCACTGAGGCTGGGATCAGAGAATTACAGGGAAGGGGCAATGGGGACATTATTACCATCTTAAGGGTTGAATTCTCAGGGCTTCTCATTAAACAAATTGTTCTAGTGACTTTACCCTTTCTAAACAACTCAGCTCCCTTGAGGTACGAAGATAAGAAAATGGAAATATTTCAGCCAGTGTTCTGTGTATGTAGGCAGTAGTGGGGGAAGAACGTACATTCTCCAAGGAGAAATTCTTCTTTCTTTGGTTTGACTTAAAAGTGACAATGTATCTCCTAAGGAATGTTTAATTTCTACAAGAACCAAATCATGGAAGCCTTTGTTGATATCAGGGAGGGCTCCTTTTATTACCTCTAAATAGAGGAGTAGGGGCATCTATGTTCCCTTGCACAAAGTGTACTGAGACTTGTGAATACATAAATGCCCACTGTCAACTCCTCAGCAGCACACTGACCCAGAGACCCAGAAATCAGTCCAGTTAGAAGAGCCTAAACAGGCCCAGGTGGGAAAAAGAACCAAGTCCCTCCTGAGAAGTGGCAGAGCCACTGTCAGAGTCTGACAGGGACTTGAATACCCCTGTGGGGAGGTGCTTGGTATCATCAGAAACAGTGAAATTTTTTAAAAATTAATTTTTATTGGAGTCTAGTTGATTTACAATGTTGTGTTAGTTTCTGCTGTACAGTGAAGTGAATCAGTTATACATATGCATATATCCACTCTTTTTTAGATTCCGTTCCCATATAGGTCATTACAGAGTATTGAATAGAGTTCCCTGTGCTATACAGTAGTTTCTTATCTATTTTGTACATCGTAGTGTGTATATGACAATCCCAGTCTCCCAATTTATCCCTCCCCCCTTCCTCTCTTACCATAAGTTTGTTTTCCACATCTGTGATTCTATTTCTGTTTTGCAAATAGGTTCATTTGTCAGAAACAGTGAAATTAATGCACTAATGTGAAGTAAAGATTGGCCACCACCATAAGGGGACACAGCTGTGGAGACTGCATGATCGCCCACTGTGGACATAACAGTAATGATGATGGAAACGGCTGCGACTGTTCCCCAGCTTTCCTGGGTCATGAAGGCTTCCTGTTGGCCTTTTCTATCCCAGACGACTTTGGAGCTGGCTGTCTCCCTCAGCCCCAGGCGGTGCCATCCTTTGAGTTCCCCATTGGCTTTGTCCCCTGGTCTTTCTGGGTCCCTGCAGTCAGTGCAGCTCTGGTCCTCTCTTCACTCTTCACCCAGACCTGCCGCTCTCACAGGCAGCTGTCTTCCTCCTGCCTTTTCTCCCTCCTGACTGCTTGGCCACTTGACACATAATGGGTGGTCTGTGATTCCCTGGGGATTGGGACATTCCTGTTTTTGAATGGCTGAGGCAGCTGTACTAGTGAGGCTACTAACCTCCCTGTTCAGGAAACCTACAGGACTGATACTGCATATGTGCATTTTAAAATTCTATTTTGTGTTAGATGTTTATTCAGTTCTTCTTCTGTGAAATGCTGGCTGAGTGGTTTGGTTTTTTTCTTTTCATTTTTTTACCCAATACATCCCTCAGTTCAGGGTCTGAATTTAGTAATAATTTTAAAATCTAAGCCTTTTAAAATCTGAGTTTTCATTTGCTAGCTGGTTTAAAACGTCTGTTTTAGGGACTTCCCTGGTGGTCCAGTGGCTAAGATGCTACACTCCAATGCAGGGGGCCCGGGTTCAATCCCTGGTCAGGGAACTAGATCCCACATGCCACAACTAAAGATCCCACATCCCGCAACTAAGACCCAGCGCAGCCAAATAAATAAATAATGCAGGGGACACGGGTTCAAGCCCTGGTCCGGAAAGATTCCACATGCCGTGGAGCAACTAAGCCGGTGCGCCACAACTACTGAGCCTGCACTCTACAGCCTGTGAGCCACAACTACTGAAGCCCGCACACCTAGAGCCCATGCTCTGCAACAAGAGAAGCCACTGCAATAAGAAGCCTGCGCATTGCAATGAAGAGTAGCCCCCACTCGCCGCAACTAGAGAAAGCCGGTGCGCGGCAATAAAGACCCAATGCAGCCAAAAATAAATTAATTAATTTTTAAAAAAAGAAAAAAAAAGAAAAATGGTACTGATGAACCTATTTGCAGGGCAGGAATAGAAACGCACATGTAGAGAACGGACTTGTGGACACAGGGTGGGAAGGAGAGGGTGGGACAAATTGAGAGAGTAGCATTGACATATATACACTACAATGTGTAAAACAGATGGCTAGTGGGAAGCTGCTATATATAGCACAGGGAGCTCAGCTTGGTGATCTGTGATGACCTGGAGGTGTGGGAGGCATGGGGGGAGAGAGGCTCAAGAGGGAGGGGATATATGTGTATATATAACTGATTCAAGTTGTTGTATAGCAGAAACTAACACAACATTGTAAAACAATTATACTCCAAAAAATATATATATATATATAGTGCTGCCCATGACATGCAAAAACTCTCCATAAGAAAGCAGATCCTGGGGCTTCCCTGATGGTCCAGTGGTTAAGGCTCTGCACTTCCATTGCAGGTGGCACGGGTTCGATCCCTGGTTGGGGAACTAAGATCCCACATGCCGCAGCAAAAACAAACACACACACACACAAGAAAACAGATCCTAATGTCAGACAACATAGACTTATGCCATGATTACAGGTTTCAGGCTTCTCATCTGTGGTGTTATTGTGAGAGTGAATTTGGTTCATGCATAATGAAGAGTGGAACTTTCCATGTCTGTCATCATTAAATACCAGTTTTTAGATTACTAGTTAGGCTGGTGTTATGATTTTGATTTATTAAAGACTGCAATTTATTTTAAACCCAGAAAAGTTGACCTTTACGTAGGGTTAAAACACACCAAATACATGAACATGAAAGAAATATAAGGAACAGATTAATAGACATAAAAACAGGGACTTACCTGGTGGTCCAGTGGTTAAGATTCTTTGCTTCCAATGCAGTGGGCAGGGGTTCGATCCTTGGTTGGGGAACTAAGATCCCACATGCCTCTTGGCATGACAAAAAAAAAAAAAAAAAAAGGAAAGAAATAAAACATAAGAAAACCTGATAAACAGTTGTACATGGGTGAACTGTATGGTATAGGAATATTTCAATAAAGCTGTTCCCCAAAACAAAAGAGAAAATTATGATAGTGCCCATATCATTGAGTAGTTACATTTAAGAATTTTAATGTATGAAACACCTAGAACAATAACATGCAAAAACATTAGCTACCATTATATTTTTACTGCTAGTATTAAAACTTAAATTATTGTCATCAAAAGGAAATATAGTGATATTGGCATTAGTAAATATCTTACTGGCACAGAATAATCTGGGACTTGATTCAGGTATATATGTAAGAATTTGTTGTTTAATAAACTAGGGATTTCAAATCAGGCAGGCAAAGACAGTTCTTCAATAAGTGGTACTAAAAATTTTTTTCGTATTTCTGGAGGAAAATATATTGGATCTACCCCAGTCCACAGAGAAAAATACATTCCATGAAAATTATATATTTAAATGTTTTTAAAGCAGTACATTTCAGAAGAAATTTAGGAAATTTGTACATGATCAAGAATTTGAGGAGACTTTTTAAAGCAAGGTAGAAAAGCCAGAAATTATTTTTAAAAAAATTTTTTTATGTAACTGAAGAATTCTTTAGTTACATAAAAAATTTTACAGCAAAAGATGAAAATTTAATGTAGCAGAATAACCATTTGATAGATGTAAACACTCTTAATAATGTATGGGAACACGCCTCATAAAATGTGTTAGTAAATGAGGATTTTTTAAATTTTTATTAACTCTCAAAGGCCACTCACTGACACAATAAACAAGATTATCAGAGAAACTTTAGTACCATTCCTGAGCAGGTGAAAAATGTCTGGTATCAGCGCTATTTTAACATAGTAGGGGAAGTCCTAGCCTGTCTTGTTAGATATGAAAAACAAACTCAGAAGTATGTATCTGAAGAGAAAACAATTTTTCAAATTTACAGAATATATCTGTACATTGAAATCGCAAAGGAATCCACTATTAGACTTTAGCATGGTGTCCATATAAATAAAAAGCAATCAGGGGAAACAAAGGCCTAAAAACAGAATTGACTGAATGGACCACCACTTCAAGGATGAGCAGGCTTTTCAATATTGGAGAATCCCTATAAAGGGTCTAGGAAACTGGACAGGTGGTGGGAAAGCATCCTATGGGGTAGACCCTCAACCCCAGTCTTGCCCTTCCAGCCTCTAAACCCCGCCCTGGGCCTGGTCCCGCAGCCCCACCCCTGGGTGTGGGCAGGGTCTTCGTAGCCCTGGCTACAAGCCTGTTTCTAGCCTCTACCTCGTCCCTTTGGCCTGATCCTGTCCCCAGCTGCCGTGCTTAGCCGAGCCAAAGGCCCATCCGCATCCACTCCGGAGGGAACTATGTACAACTTGTGTGAAGTGGTCTAACCTGGCTGATGCCCGAAGCCCTGCCCCTCCTCTCCGAGGCAGGGAATGGAAGTGACACAAGCGGTTCAGTCTGTCTTTCCAGCACCGAGTCTGCGTCTCCCAGAGAGATTCCACTTTCGTGGGGGTCAGTCCCATCCCGGCTTGGTGAGGCCCGCGTGAACGAGAGGGTCCTGGGCTGGATGAGGGTGTCCAAGGACGAGTTTGTCCGAGGAGGCTTCAGGGGCCTCCTGGGGGCGGCCTGGCCCGCTCTGCTCGCGTGTGCTGGGGCCGCAGGTCCTCCAGGTCCAGCTGTGACCTAGAGATCACTCCTGTGATCAGCTGAACCAAGTTGGGAGATGCATCCAGAGAGTGTCCACCAGGTCTTTCCACCCATTCTCTACCTCTGTTCAGAAGTCTTCAGAGCCAAGTTTGTTCATTTTTCTCTGTAAGGAAAAGAATTTCTGCTGTTGGAGTCACGTTGACTCCGGCTCCGTGCCCTCATGTCCTCATGGATCTGGCGATTCCCCCGTATTCTGGTGAGCACTGCTGGAAAGATGGTTCAAGGGGTCCTTTATTACCTTTTATATGCAAAAGAAGGTTTCATCTGAGAATTGAGCTTTGCCCTTTATTTACTTTTGACACTTTCGGTAGAAAGAGAAGATACTTGAGTGTCCTGGGCATACTTATATCTATATGTAAGTAAAAACGTGCGTAGACCACAAGTCTTTCTTCTGACGAAAGGCAAGAATACTTGGTTTTCGTCATCTGGTCTTCTGAGACTTATACATCCCCACCAAGCTTCAAAACAGTCCCCCAAGAAGAAAGGATAGAAGATTTATTACACTAACACTAGATTAATTGAATTTGCCATTAACAGGATGTTTGGACTGTTTCCCTCACACCCCACCTCCCACATTTTTCTTTCAAAAAATCTTAAACTAACCAAACAAAAAATAGTAGAGTGAATCCCCATGACAGTAGATTCACCCATTTTTAACATTTTGCATGTTCTCTCCCCAGATAAATAAATTTATGGTGAACTATTTGAGTAAGTTGAAAACAGAGACTTGATTTTTGATCTTTAAATACTTGATCTGCATCTGCTAACGTTAAAGACATTGTCTTACTAAAAATCACAATACAGTTATAACACCCAAGAAAATTAAAAATAATATCATCTAGTACCTACACTGTGTAAAACTAAAATTCTCCACATTGTTGGAAAACATTTTTGGGGTGTTTTTAGATCTGCCATCCATTCAACAAAGACCCAACGCAGCCAAAAATAAAAAATAAATTAATTAAATTAAACTTTAAAAAGGAAGCAGAAGGAAGGAAATAATAAACATCAGAGATGAAATAAATAAAACAGATGACACCCCCCCCAAAAATAGAAAAGATCAGTGAAACCAAGAGCAGGTCTTTTGAAAAGATAAATAATGTTGATAAGGCTTTAGTCCGGCTCATGAAGAAAAAAGAGGACCCAAATAAACAAAATAAGAAATGAAAGACAGACTTCTCTGGTGGCGCAGTGGTTAAGAATCTGCCTGCCAATGCAGGGGACACAGGTTAGAGCCCTGGTCCGGGAAGATACCACATGTCACGAAGCAACTAAGCCCCTGCGCCACAACTACTGAGCCTGCACTCTAGAGCCCATGAGCCACAACTACTGAGCCTGCGTGCCACAACTACTGAAGCCCACATACCTAGAGCCCGTGCTCTACAACAAGAGAAGCCACCGCAATGAGAAGCCCACACACCACAACGGAGTAGCTCCCACTCGCAGCAACCAGAGAAAGCCCGCATGCAGCAACAGAGACCCAACACAGCCAAAAATAAAATCAATTAATTAAAAAATAGATTAAAATAATCTCATAAAAAAAATGAAAGAGGAGAAATTACAACTAATATCACAGAGATACAAATAATCATAAGAGAGTACTATGAAAATAAGAGAATACTATGAACCGTTATATGCCAACAAACTGGACAACCTAGAAGAAATACATTCCTAGAATCATACAACCTTCCAAAAGTGCATCAGGAATAAATAGATAATCTAAACAGACTGATTACTAGTCTTGAAATTGAATCAAAAACTCCCAAAAACCAAAAGTCCAGGCCAGACATCTTAACAGGGGAATTCTACCAACCGTATAAAGAAGACTTAAAGACCTTTTTTTTTTTTTTGGCTATGCCATGCTGCATGAGGGATCTCAATTCCCCAACCAGGGATTGAACCCATGCCCCTGCATTGGAAGCATGGAGTCTTAACCACCGGACCACCAGGGCAGTCCCTTAATACCTATTCTCAAACTATTCCAAAAAATTGAAGAGGTGGAAACACTCCCAAATTCTTTCTATGAGACCATTACCCTGATGCCAAAACTAGAAAAAGGCAGTATAAAAAAACTAAACTACAGGCCAATATCCCTGATGAATATAGATGCAGAAATACTCAACAAAATATTAGCAAACAGAATTCAACAATCTGTAAAAAGGATCATTCACAATGATCAAGTGGGATTTATTCCAGGGATGCAAGTATGGTTCGACATCTGAAAATCAAGCAATGTGATACACATTAACAAAAGGAATAAAAATCACACAATCATTTCAGTAAACAAAGAAAAAACATCTGATGAAATTCAACATCTATTCATGATAAAGACTCTCATCAAAGCTGATATAGAGGGAACATATTTCAGTATAATGAAGGCCATTTATGACAAGCCCACAGCTAACATACTCAATGGAATGCTGAAAGGTTTTTGTCTAAAATCAGAAGTAAGACAAAGATGCCCACTCCTACCACTTCTATTTAACACAGTATGGGAAGTCCTAGCCACCAGTATCAGACGAGAAAAAGAAATAAAAGGCATCCAAATTGGAAAGGAAGAAGCAAAACTGTCACTATTTACAGATGACACGGTACTATATATATAAAAAAACCCTAAAGTCTCCATCAAAAAACTATTAGAATGTATGGCTGATTCACTTTGTTGTGCAGTGGAGGCTAACACAACATTGTAAAGCAACCATACTCTAATAAAAATTAATTTAAGAAAAACTATTAGAACTAATAAATGAATTCAGTAAAGTGGCAGCATACAAAATTAATACACAGAAATCTGTTGCTTTTCTATATGGTAATAATGAACTATCAGAAAGAGAATGCAAGAGAACAATCCCATTTAAAAACATATCAGAAAGAATTAAATTACTAGGAATAAACTTAACCAAAAAAGACCTATACTCTGAAAACTATAAAACACTGAAGGAAATAGAAGATGATATTACAAAGAAGTGGAAATATAGTCCATGTCCATTGATTGGAAGAATTAATGCTGTTAAAATGTCCATACGACCCAAAGCAACTACAGATTTAATGCAATCCCCAGCAAAATACTCACAACACACAACTAGAACAAATAATCCTAAAGTTTATGTGGAACCAGAAAAGACCCTGAATACCCAAAAAAATCTTGAGAAAAAAGAACAAAGCTGGAGGTACCACATTCCTTGACTTCAGACTATACTACAAAGCTACAGTAATCAAAACAGTACAGTACTGGCACAAAAACAGACACATAGAACAATGGAACAGAATAGAGAGCCCAGAAATTAACCCACACATTTATAGTCAATTAATCTACAACAAAGGAGGCAAGAATACACAACGGAGAAAAGACAGTCTCTTCAATAAATGGTGCTGAGAAAATTAGACAGCTCATGTAAAAGAATGAAATTAGAACATTTTCTCACACCATGTATTAAAAAAAACTCAAAATGAATTAAAGACCTAAATGTAAGACCGGAAACCATAAAATCCTAGAAGAAAACAGGCAGAACACTCTTTGACATAAATCACAGCACTATGTTTTTGGATCTTTCTCCTAAAGCAAAGGAAACCACAGCAGAAATAAACTAATGGGCTTTAATTAAACTTAAAAGCTTTTGTACAGCAAAATAAACCATCGACAAAATGTAAAAACAATCTACTGAATGGGAGAAAATATTTTCAAATGATATGACCAATAATAGGTTAATATATAAAATATATAAACAGCTCATACAACTCAAGATCAAAAAACCAATCCTATTAAAAAATGAACAGAAGACCTGAAAAGACATTTTCCCAAAGAACACATACAGATGGCCAACAGGCACACGAAAAGATACTCAACATCACTTATCATCAGAGGAATGCAAATCAAAACTACAATGAGATATCACCTCACACCAGTCAGTATGGCTATCATCAAAAAGACCATAAATAACAAATATGGCGAGGATGTGAAAAAAAGGGAACTCTCATATTCTGTTGGTGGGAATGTAAATTGGTACAGCCACTATGGAAAACAGTATGGAGATTCCTCAAGAAACTACAATATGGTCCAGCAATTCCACTCCTTTGGGTATAGATCCAAAGGAAATGAAAACAATAATTTGAAAAGATACATGCACCCCAATGTTCACAGCAACATTATTTACAGTAGCCAAGATATAGAAGCAACCTAAGTGTCCATCAACATATGAATGGATAAAGAAGATTCACAAAATGAAATATTCAGCCATAAAAAAGAATCAAATTTTGCCATGTGCAATAATAGCATGGATAGACCTGGAGGGTATTATGCTTAATGAAACACGTCAGACAAAGACAAATACTACATGTTATCACTTATATGTGAAATCTAAAAAATGAAGGAAACAAATGAATATAATAACAGACTCAGAGGTATAGAGAACAAACTAGTGGCTATCAGTGGGGAAGGGGAAGAGGGGCCAGTAAGATCAGGGTAGGGGACTAAGAGGTACAAACTATAAATACTATGTATAAAATAAATAAGCTACAAGGATATACTGTACAGCACAGGGAATACAGCCAATATTTTGTAACAACTTTAAATGGAGTATAATCTATTAAAATATTGAATCATTATGTTGTATACCTAAAACAAATATACTATTGTAAATCAACTATACATCAACAAAAAATTAAAAAGTAAAAAATAAAATCAACATTGCAACTTTGGGATAAACACACACTAAAAACCAAAAGCTGGGACTTCCCTTGAGGTGCGGTGGTTAAGAATCTGCCTGCCAATGCAGGGGACACGGGTTCGATCCTTAGTCTGGGAAGATCCCACATGCCACGGAGCAACTAAGCCTGTGAGCCACAACTCCTGAGCCCACACACCACAGCTACTGAAGCCAGCATGCCCTAGAGCCCGCATGCCACAACTACTAAGCCCACATGCCGCAACTACTGAAGCCTGCACGCTTTAGGGCCTGCGTGCCACAACTACTGAGCCTGTGTGCTGCAACTACTGAAGCCCTCGCACCTAGAGCCCACGCTCCGCAACAAGAGGAGCCACCACATATAAGAAGCCCGCACACCGCAACGAAGAGTAGCCCCCACTTGCAGCAACTAGAGAAAGCCCTCGCACAGCAACGAAGACCCAACACGGCCAAAATAAAAAATAATAATAATAAAATAATAAAATAAAAACGAAAACCAAAAAAACTCACAAATACACATTACTGCCATGAAATAACAGAGTAGTCCTGTCTCACCTGGAGCCAGAGAGGTAAATGGTGTGCCATGTTACCCACCTGGCAAAGAATAATGGGTTCATTTCACAGGTTAGGAAACATAAGCCCTGAGTAATGTGACTCTTCACTTATCAAGGCAATAAAATACATGCATAGGATTACACATGCAGCAACTCTACCTAATGCATACAGATCAGGAAGCTGTCTTAGAGAACAGCATTCTCTGGCCCATTTCAGTTCCTCCTAGATCAACAAGCAGCATGACCACTCCAGCCCAGACCAAAGAAATCTGCATTGTAAAGGCAGAACCTAAAGCTGAGTCTCTGGGAAAAAAAAGCATTAACGAGGACTTATCATGGGACACATGATAGGCTGTCATCCTACAAAGCTGAAGGTGAAATTTGCATAAACACTCTTTTCCTGAACCAAGATCATTTCAGGGCAGCTTAAGAATATAAGTGGATAGGGCCATCTCCATCCCCCTGGAGATATCATTATCTGGAGCCCTGCTTCATATCAATCATAAATCAACAAATATTAATTATCAATCATCCAACATGATAAATTAGTTCTTCCTGTGTAGATGACATATATGAAAGCTACTAAAACAGTGTGCTCTATAACAAGAGTATCAGTAACATCAACTGCCATTTACTGACAACCATCACGTACCAGATGTCTCACAAGGAGTTTATAAGTCCCTTATATATTTGGAACAACTTCAGTATTTGAATCTACTCTTTCAACTGTAAATTTTGTATGATCTAAACACTAATCAAGGGACTCCCCTGGCGGTTGAGTGGTTGAGACTCCACACTTCCACTGCAGGGGTCACGGGTTCCATCCCTGGTTGGGGAAATAAGATCCCGCATGCCACGTGGCATGGCCAAAACATATATATAAATAAATACACACTAATCAAGTATAGCTGATAAAAATTTATGGTGCAGTGAATTTTGGACACTTTAAATGAAGAAAGTAATGTAAAATATCTCATTTTTAGTAGATTACATGTTTAAGTAATATTTTAGGATATATGGGGTAAAATAAAATATATTCTTATAAATGAGCTAACTTTTTTTCATTTGTCATTGTTGGTACTGAAAATATTTTCACTGTATAATCTATACACTATATTTGGTTTTTTAATTATTATTTTAATTTTATTGAAGTATTCACAATGTTGTGTTAGTTTCAGGTGTACAGCAAAGTGATTCAGTTATATATATACATATATTCATTCTTTTTCAGATTCTTTTCCCATATAGGTTATTACAGAGTATTGAGTAGAGTTCCCTGTGCTCTACTGTAGGCCCTGGTTGGTTATCTATTTTATATATATAGTAGTGTGTGTATGTTAATCCCAAGCACCTAATTTACGCCTCACCCTTACACACTATATATGTATTGGACAGCAAGGGTGTAGGCTGCTGTTGCCTATATGAAGAGAAAAAAATGAAGTGTTTTTATTTTTTGGCTGCACCACACAGCATGTGGGATCTCAGTTCCCCAACCAGGGATCAAACTCGTGCCACCTGCATTGGAAGTGCAGAGTCTTAACCACTGGACTGCCAGGGAAGCCCTGAAAAATGAAATATTTTATTCAGTCAACACACTTAAGCTTCCCTTAATAGACGCTGGAGAAGTATGAAGCTTTGGACCTCCTTTTGGGATCTTTTGACAGGCTTATTATTCCTTTATTCTTTTAGTAAATAATTAGGAAGTTATAAATAGTACTGTACAAAGAAAATGTCTAGGCATTATGATTCAACATTCCTACTGGAGAATACAGACAATAATAACTGATGTATCAAGACATCAGTGAGGACTTCCCTGTTGGCGCAGTGGTTAAGAATCTGCCTGCCAATGCAGGGGACACAGGTTCAAGCCCTGGTCTGGGAAGATTCCGCATGCCGCGGAGCAACTAAGCCCATGCACCACAACTACTGAAGCCCGCGCACCCAGAGCCCATGCTCAGCAACAAGAGAAGCCACAATGAGAAGCCCGTGCAACGCAACAAAGACCCAATGCAGCCATAAAGAAAGAAAGAAAGAAAAAGACATCAGTGATATGGGAAAACAAGCAGGTAAGAAAATAACACACACACACATACACACACACAGAGAGAGAGAAAGCACATATATTCTGCTGATTCCTAGGCAAAATAATGAAACAAAAGGAAAATAATCATTGGTTCTTCCACATCTGACTCAAAAAAAAAAAAAGAATTTCAAAGCTTTTACAAAAGAATTCAGAATACATGAAAGAACTGAGAAGCCCCCATAAGTCTCAGTTGGAAACAAATAGGTCTGCTGCCCTGTCATACATTGTTCAACATCTGTCTATTTTATGAATCTTTTCAAACAACTGCCTTTTCATATTATTTATCAGTTCCATTTTCTACCAATTCACTTTTATGTTTATTCATTTCTTCCACAGACGTCCTTCGTATTCCTTTCTCTTCTAACATTTTGTATTTAGGGTTAATTTCTTTTGTTAAATATCAGTAACCTTTAATATATCAAACAAAGACCAACAGACCAAATGCTAATGTACAAAATGGTATTCAAATGATGACAAACAATGAAAGTTCCACACATATAAATATCAGTGAAACAAATTCGCCCTCACTAACTCCACAGTACTTATTCTTCAGTTGAGAAGACTAAAACTCAAAACATAATGGTCATAAAAAAATATGTGTTTAGATTCTTAGTATAAATATACTTACTACTAGGGGTCTCAAACTACAGATCCTTGGTCTGAATGAGCCCAAAATGTCTTTAGTCAGGTGGCTTCTAATAGAATGTTGCACTTTAGGTATATTTTAATTGGATATAATTAATGTCTAATCAAATACACAGATATTAAGTATTTAGTGGATGAGTTTTAACAACTGCATATACATATGTGATCACCTTTCTATTCAAGATACTGAACAGTTATCTCCCTGAAAAGCTTTCTTGCCCCTTCCAGTCCATTCCTTCACACTCACTCCCAGACAAGCACTTTCTGATTTCACTCAGGTACTAGATACACAATGCAATATGTGTGTATTAAGCAGTTTCCACATTATTTTCAAATGTATATACTAGCTGATTTTCCTGTTTAATGAAAAATATGTGTGAAATATATTAAAATCTCGCACTAGAACTGCAGATTTGTCTACTTCTACTCCTGTCATTCAGTGTTTGAGATATTTGCAACAATATTATTGAGGGGATATACATTTTATTTTTTAATTTTTGGAGAAACAGAATCTTTTATACGATGACCTCAGTATTTGCAGCAATGCTTTTTCACAGTGTTGTCTAACATTAAGATCAGCTTTTGCTTGGAGAGTTTTTGTCTGTTTTTTGGTTTTTGCACATCACAGGTAACACTGTCTGTTTTGGATGTCAGCGTCTACCAGTACAAAGAATAGCACAGAGTCAGGCCCAATGAAGTCAGTGATTGGTGATTGAAAAACACCAGAGATCCTTCACATCACTCTTCAAGTACATCTACATTATAGCTAAATAACTGTACATAACACAACATATATTTCAGTCTTCAGAAATGTATTTAATTACTCTAAGAATGTATGTGTGGGGTGTTCCCTGGCGGTCCAGTGGTTAGGACTCCATGCTTTCACTGCTGAAGCCAGGGTTCAATCCCTGGTCTGGGAATTAAGATCCTGCAAGCCACAGTGTGGCCAAAAAAACAAAAACAGAAAGAAAAGAAAGAAAGAATGTAAGGGTGGGAGGAACACCATCTTCTTCTGAGCACTCACACCAGCCTCAGCTTATCTGCACACCTTTAATTTGTTTCCCACAGCCTCCTTGCGTGGACACTTAGTGCTCTAGGTCCTGCACTGGCAGTGGCACCCCAATTCCCTCTCTACACCTTCCCACAGTCATGGCTCTTCTGCAGCCCAGAGGGATGCTTCCTCCTTGCCCAGTGACTGCTGACTACTTCTAGCCCTGGCAACCTAGAAAACTTCTTCACCATCTAACAGGCTGCCACACCCCCTTCTCCAGCAAGGTCTGAAGTCCAGTCTTCGGGAGAGAACCCCCCTACAAGTTTGGGCCTTCCCTAGGTACTCTCCATGAACTCTAGGATATGCATTAGAATTCTCTTTACATCTTTATATCACAATTCTCCAGCTTAAGTGTGATTTCTGCCTCCTAATTTCATGCAGACTCATACAGAATTGAGTACAGTGATCCCTGGAGACAAAGCAGTAAAGATAAGATTTGGGATTATGTTTGGTGAAGCCTTCGGACTCGGGCATAGAGCTCAGCACCTTACCAATGGAAAAGGCATTCACAGAATTACAATGGTCAAGCTATCCCCTATGGTGATTACGGTATTCGCCTTGGGAGACTAGGCGAATGCTACACTTAATGGTACAACAATAACGATGATTATAATGGATGTGATGAGTGATGGATTCTTTTGAGTATAGCTGCCCAGAAAATGACAAGGTCAGATCTGCTACCTTGGAGGTCAAGTCAAATTCTGAGACCAGAGAGATTCCATGACAGGTTAAAAACTCTTTTCGTGTGGTAACACAGGAAAGATATTGCTAAAAATCATATGTAAAGTTCAATTTTTCAACACGGTTAAAGTCAGTCTCACATACTTTTTCATGTGAAAATGAGGGTACTGATCAGAGAAGAATGAGACAGGAAACTTGGCACGGGGACATCTACATGGACCCAGATGAAACTCACAATCCTGACCCCCCAAGAAACTCTGAGCCTCCCTTATCAGGGAAGTAGCTAGTCCTTAGGTTTCTGAGGAGACTCGCCTTCCTCTGCTTGATAATCTCACTTGGAGCAGATACCTTGGAAGGAATGCTCATTCTCAAGACCCACCACAATTACCTGCTGTTGTCTCTGGACTCACAACTAGTGCAGAATCCAAATGGACAGGTATGCACCATAAGCCAGGAGAAAATCGCTTACATACAAAAGAAATCCACTCAGCAGATATGTATCAGAAGAGACCAGGGAACATGTGTAGGAATGGATTCTAAGGTTGTTAGGCCAAGAAGATTGGAATATAATCTAAACAAGCCAACTGACTGACATGGTGTGCTTGCTAGTCTGGACTTAATATATTAGCTCATGGACTTGGAGATGGTTCTAACAGCTTGCTTTGTTGAATGACTGAAATTTGGACTCAGTGGTGACCTACATTTAATAAGGCTGATTTCAGTCACCAATACAGGAATTATATTAGAGGGCTGACTTCACCAGGCACAAGCCTAGAATTCTACAGAGGCTCCAGGCCCTCTCTGAGTTCAGACCCTCTGATAGCTGGCTTAATGAAGCATGTGACCATGTGTGTAGAAACTTTTTGTGGTCTCTAGGAGTCAAAGGTAGCCTCAAGCTGGCACCAGCAAGCTGTTCTACAGCTGTAAGGAAATGAATTTTTCAAGTTACCCAAGTGACTGTAGAACAAGTATCTTCCCTGGTTAAGCTCTCGTTAAGTTTCCCTAATTAAGCATGATGAAAAAGCAACTCAACAAATGCTTTCACTGCAGTGTGGAGAGATATCCTGAGAAGAGTACCTGCCTAAGTTATATCTGTACTCCTGACCCAAAGAAACTGTGAGATAATAAATGTGTGTTGTTTTAAGGCTCAAAATTTGTTTTAACATGTTAGGCAGCAATGGATAACTAATACATACACCTTCCCTAATGAGGTCTGCATCAAAGGGCCATGCTCTTTTTCTTTTCCACTATGGTTTATTACAGGATATTGAATATAGTTCCCTGTGCTATGCAGTAGGACCTTGTTGTTTATCTGTTCTATATATAATAGTTTGCATCTGCTAATCCCAAACTCCCAATCCATCCCTCCCCTACCCACTCTCCCTCTTGGTAACCACAAGTCTGTTCTCTATGTCTGTGAGTCTCTTTCTGTTTCATAAATAAATTTTGTGTCATATTATAGATTCCACATATAAGTTACATCATATGGTATCTGTCTTTCCGACTTATTTCACTTCGTATGATAATCTGTAGGTCTATCCATGTTGTTGCAAATGGCACTGTTTCATTCTTTTTTATGGCTGAGTAAAAGAGATATATATATATTCCATCATATAAATATAAATATATATAGATATCTATATCTATCTATATATAGATATAGATATATATGTATATCACATCTTATTTAACCATTCATCTGTCAATGGACATTTAGGTTGTTTCCATGTCTTGGCTATTGTAAATAGTGTTACTATGAACAGAGGGGGTGCATGTATCTTTTCAAATTATAGTTTTGTCCAGATATATGTCCAGGACTGGGAATGCCAGATCACACAGTAACTCTATTTTTAGTTTTTTGAGGAAGCTCCACACTGTTTTCCATAGTGGCTGCACCAATTTACACTCCCACCAACAGTGTAGGAGGGTTCCCTTTTCTCCATATCCTCTTCAGCATTTGTTATTTGTAGACTTTTTAATGATGGCCATTCTGGCTTGTTTGAGGTGGTACCTCATTGTAGTTTTGATCTGCATTTCTCTAATAATTAGCGATGTTGAGCATCTTTTCATGTCCCTATTAGGGCCATGCTCTCTTTTATGTCTGGCTTCTTTCACTCAACATTATGTTTGTGAAGTTTATCCACACTGTAGCATCTACCTTTGATTTATATATTCCTTCCATTTGCTTCAGAGTTTTCCAATGGTATAAGCATACCACAATTTGTCCATTCTGCTGTTAATCTACGTTTGAATTGTTTCCAACTTAGGATTCTTTCAGATAACACTGGAATGAAAAGTTTTTACTTTTATCTTGATACACATGTGCAGGCATATGTGCAAATTTTAAATTGTTTTCCAATGAACTCCCCAACCAACAGTATATGCACATCCTCACCAACTTTATCTTCAGAACCTTCATCAATTACTTCACTATGTCACAGCTACTTCACTGGGACCAAGAAGTGGCAAATACACAAAGTAATAAGGAAATTGCCACATCACATGGACACTTCAGTGCTTTGTGGCAACCCACATTGCCAGGGGAATCTTCTCATCATTTACCTCTGGAGTGATCCTAGTCCCCTAATACATCAGTGTCTATAAGGAGTCAAACAGGACTGGTTACTCTGGATGAACCTTTAGGGAATCGGAGGCCTCCTTTGAGTAGGAAAAGGTATCTCAAAACCACCATATGTTTATGTAGATAAGCATTTGCTCAGATTATAATAACAAAGTGAATTTTCATGGAGAAGTTATTTTTCAGTGCTCAGCCACTGATTCTGATTAAACTGTTGAATGAATTTGTTGTTCATAAAATTAAAACACATTCATATTTTCTCTTGATTCACAGCATTTAAAAAGATACTACTTGTTTTTCCTGTCAGTTCTACATTGAAGATTAGATTCCTCCCTCAGCATTTTTCCCAATCAAGTAAAATGCCTCCACTGTCAAATCTGGGAGTAACCCTTCATGCACTCCCCTCTGTCACCCTAGAAATGTAATCAACCAAATACAGAACACTTTCCCTACCTCCTACTCCCCTCACGTCCAACATGCATAACTCCTACGCCTTGTCTTTTTATGACTTAAATATCACTCTTTTCTTAATCTTCAACTACTCCCACATAAAGACAGAGAAAATAATATGGTCCTCTACTTTAGCTCCAGAACCCTAATACATTTTAATGATACATTTATTTTCTTGGATAGATGGTTGCCTCTTCTAATAGTTTACAAGTTCCCTAAGAACAGCCCTGGGTTGAATGTTTTCACTAAGTGCTAATCAAGAATGCATTAATTGGGGGGTATATCCTCTAGGAAATAAACAGATGAAGGAAATGCCCAGATTCTTTTACTTTCTCTTTCTACAAAACTCTCAAATTACTTCATCATTTTCTTTCCGTAACAACTGTGACATCTGTATTACCATGATTGTGTTTTAAAACTTACGCAACATAAGATTCTATCTTGTCTCCATGCCTTCACTCTCATCTTTCCAAAAGTCCTTTCCCAAAGTAGGAGTTATTGGGTTCTATTTCAGTTGTAAATGATGTCAAATCACTTTCCTGCTTAAAATGTTTCAGAAGTTTCCTTGGCCTTTGAATATTGTCCAGAGTACCTCATTCCCGGTCCTGTCCCTGTTCTCCACTCTAACTCCCCCCACTCTCCCTTCTTCTTCTGCCAAACCTCTTTCTCAGTTTAAAAAATAAAAACAATCAGCTCCCAACTATGTAGTATCTTGCTCATGAAGTGATCGTCACCTGTAATTTTCTCCACAATCTGCAAATCCTCACCCTAGTTCAATGACCTGACTAGGTAAATCCTACTCATGCTTTATTTCACAATTTAAATATCAGTCCCTCCCACTACATAGTACCACCTCCTGGTAAGACACTCTATGTCCATATTACAAAACTGCCAGTCTTCATTTTCAATCTGAATTCCTAGATAGACATAGTAAGCCCCATGGTGGCAGTACTATGTCTCTTTTGATGGCCATTGTTTTCCTGTCCCTGGCACACAGGAATTCAATGACCATTTGTGGACGGCCAGACAATTTGCCATTCCCCATAAAAATGTTCCAGTACAGTACGCACAAAAAGTGGAACATAAAAACAGAATTACAACATAAAAATCAAATCAGGCTCACACAAAATATCTGGGCACAATATAATAGAAACCAAAACACTGTACTTCTGGAAAAGTATTTATGTTATTTTTACTCAAGATGAAAATGGATAGGATATTCTTTTTGAAAACAAACGCCTAGAGGTTAAAAGCAAAAAATTTTCCTTATGTTTCTCCGTAGTAAATTCTAGTCATGCTTTTTAAAGTTGATCAGCAACGGAAAAATGGCAAAAGACCTATGGAAGGGAATTTATAATACCCAGCAAAAGTATATTTTCCCTTTGACCTACAAAAATAACCTGAGAAGCTCACCCTGAAAATACACCCCTACAAATGTGAAACAAGATATACACAAGTTTACTCACTGCAAGTTATTAACAGATGCTAAGCCAATTGTTAGAAAGGTTGCTGAGGAACAAGATATTCTGTGCATCAATGTATCATCCCACAATATTTCTTCCTCAAACAGAAAACTCTATATTTAAAACAGACTGCTCTAGTGATCACTACCTTCAGCAAGTAATGAAACTTAGCATCACAAATCAAAGGATGGCATACATTTATATCTTCCTGACAGAATGCAATTTGATGGACACATCACCCTCAACATATCCTGAACTTATCTTGAAGCCTCTACACCGGGAGTTGGCACCCTTTGGTCACAGGCCTGTTTTTGTAAATAAAGTTTCTCTGGAACACAGCTATGCCCATGGCAGCTCACCCAGTACAAAGGCAAAGCTGAGTAATTCCACACCTATCTGGACCTTTTCAGACAAAAGGTTTGCGAACCTCTGCTCTGGATCCAATTGCCATTTCACAGGAAGTATTGATACATGACATGGAGGAAACATTTAAACACAGCCTGAAAATAAAATGTGAACTGTCAAAATGTGTGACTTTCTAAAAGACTGGGTGTGACTCTTCAGAAAGTCAATACATTGGACAAACAATATGAACTGATCTAGTATAAAAAAGACTAAAAGACAAAAACAGTCACAACATATAAACTTTGACTGGGTCTTAGATCCAAAATCAACCAAAATAATATTTTGGAACAACACGGAAAAGTTTAGTTTTTACACAGAGTAGACAATAGATGACGTTATTATCTTTAATTTTTCGTGGGCAAAATAGTATTGTGGCTTTACTAGGACAATATTCCTATCTTTAAAAGACGCATTACCAGGACTTCCCTGGTGGCACAGTGGTTAAGAATCCGCCTGCTAATGCAGGGGACACAGGTTCGAGCCCTGGTCCGGGAAGATCCCACATGCCACGGAGTAACTAAGCCCGTACACCACAACTACTGAGCCCACGTGCCACAACTACTGAAGCCTGCGCGCCTAGAGCCCGTGCTCCACAACAAGAGAAGCCACCGCAATGAGAAGCCCGTGCACCACGACGAAGAGTAGCCCCCACTCGCAGCAACTAAAGAAAGCCCATGCACAGCAACGAAGACCCAACGCAGCCAAAAATAAATTAAATAAATAAATATAGTGATGGAATTAAAAAATAATTTTAAAAAAGATGCATTACCAAATATTTAAAGCTCAAGTATAATGTATGCAATTTATTTTCAACTTACTGACTTTCAAACAGTTCACTATACAATGCATTTATTTATTTGAGAGAGCAAACATGCAAAATGCTAAATAAAAATAAGTGAATCTGGGACTTCCCTAGTGGCACAGGGGTTAAGAATCTGCCGGCCAATGCAGGGGACACGGTTTCGAGCCCTGGTCTGGGAAGATCCCACATGCCGCGGAATAACTGAGCCCACGCGCCACAACTACTGAAGCCCGCATGCCTAAAGCCTGTGCACCGCAATGAGAAGGCCGCGCACCTCAAGGAAGAAAAGCCCCCACTCGCCACAACTAGAGAAAGCCCACACGCAGCAAAGAAGACACAACGCAGCCAAAAAAAAAAAGTGAATCTACTATAGTGAACATTCATTGTGCTAGATGTTCAGATTTTCTTTAGCCTAAAGAATTTATGGGAAAAAAAAAAAACTGCAGTGGGGACACATGTACTCCAAACATCCTGTTAATGGTAATCTCAATTATTCTAGAACCAGTGTCATAAATCCTCCCATCTTATTCTCCTGAGGACCCGGTTTTAACTGTGCGCGTGTACCGACCTAAGTTCAGATGACAAGATAGCTAAGATCCTTGCTTTTCTTTAGGTGAAAGACTTGTGGTCTACATACACTTATATTAATATACAGAAATTAGCACACCATGGATACCCAAGAAAGCATCTCATCTTTCTACCTGTATGTACTGTTCAAAAATAAAGAACATGCAAAGATGAAAACAAATTCTCAAATGAAACTTTGCATAAGGGGAGGCACTTTTCTTTTCTTTGCATAAGAAAAGAGTAGCCCCCACTCACTGCAACTAGAGAAAGCCCGTGTGCAGCAAGGAAGACCCAACGCAGCCATAAAGAAATATATAAATAAACAAATAAAATTAAAAAACAAAAATAGAAAAGAGGAGGCCCTGTGAGCCAATTTCCCTTGCCAGCCAAAGAATGTTGCTCACCATCTGGTTCTACTAAGATTGACTCAGTGCCACCACAGTGGCTGACCTTCGCACATCCTGAAAGGAATTCAGATGTGTTCTGAATGAGGCACTCTGTGCTCTGGGAAAACTGGCAGATCATGCCTTCAGATAGTTAGATATTTTCAGAAGAAAATTTTATGAACCCCAATTCTTGCATTCTCCTATACTTAGAAACACACTAAAATCATTAACTAAAGTATCTGTTCCTCCTGACTAGCAGGAACCTTGCACCACGATGCTTGATTATGTGAAATAAAATCCTTATTTATGGCAAGACAAGGAAAATTTAGCCATAAAAAACTCTTCTATGCCCTTTGGCCTCCCCTCTCCCCCCACTGTGTATTGTGTACCCACATTATGCATTGACCAAACCTCCCCCATCCACAGGAATACCTGCTCAACAATAAACAGCAACATTCTCCTAGCATCAAGACAATTTAAAAGGTAACAACCTTTCTTAAGCTTGTAAAGGGTCACATGACCCACCACGATGGCGCTTCAATCTGGATTATGTAAACTGTCAATAATGCACCATTGAGGGACTTACCTGGCGCTCCAGTGATTAAGACTCTGCGCTTCAAGCGCAGGGAACGTGGGTTCCATCCCTGGGAACTAAGATCCTGCATGCTGCGAGGCGCGGCGGGGAAAAAAGTCATTTAATGCAAAGCCCTTTGTCTCAAAAAACTTATATAAACTGAGTCTTGACTTCTAAAAGGCGAAACACTGCTTAGACCGTTCTGAGATGCTCTTCCGGGGTTATAATCCTCAAATTTGGCTTGAATAATATTTTCCAATTCTTTCTTAGATCGACTGATTAATTTTTCATGGACAATTATACATACCCTTCTCCAAAACCACATATATACTAACATCCCCCCTTACCTCTCCAGAACCATTTCTCAGAGCCATCTCAGAGGCTGACTCCTGGGCAACAGTCCTCACTAACACACTCAATAAACTCAACTCACAACTCTTGCATTTTCAAGTGGACACCCTCATACGCACACGAACACGGCAGGATCACTACCTTCATGACAACCAGAAGGCGCAGGGGCCTGAGCAACCCGGCTGGAACAGCGGATATTCATGTCCTCATGGACTAAAGTCACAGGCTTCCGAACAGGGAAGCACGTGCAAGACAAAACCCGTAGACGTCCCTTGCCGCACCTACGACCTCGCTGAAGGCGGGGGCTCAGGTCCGGGCGAACGTGAGAGAAGGGGCCAGGTCTGCCTAAGGAGACCGCTCTGAAAGCCCGAGCCAAACCTGTCCTTTAATGCGCTCCGTACATCCCAGAGCACTCCCTTAACGCGGGCCTCACCAAGGACACGCTGCAACGCACGACGACCAAAGCGACTCCCTCCTCGAGGCGCGCAACCGCGGGACAGAAGACTGCCGCGCACCAGTGACGCACTTCCGCTTCCTACCTCGGTCGTGGCGGGGCGGGGCTCTGAGGTTGGGGCTGTCAGCCAAGTTCAACCATTGCAGGAGGAAGCTTGTTGCTTCTCCCCACGTTGCGGTAGAGGGGCCTGGGGTCGATTCGGGGTCGGGGCCTGGCGCATAAACAGGCCCAGCGGACAAAGTTGAGGCTGGACCTAGGCCTGTGGGCGGGGCTACGGCCAGAGGGCGGGGTCCACAACCGGAAGTGGTGTGGGAGGCGGTGCAAGGCCGAGCGCCAGGATTAGAGGTTAGAAGAAGAGGACTGGGGTGCGTACTCACCGCTCAGGATGCTCCTCAAGGGCTTTTCTACCTGCTTGTCCTCAACTTCCTGGAGCCCTTAGAATGATCCTTACATATTGATAAGGCTGACAGTCCATGAGATGGTCTATCTCCTCCGTTCAGTCCTGTATTTAACCTTTATTTCCCCCCTTTCTTTTTTTTAAATTTTGATTCCGTTATTGATGGCTAGTGCTAAATCCCACCAAACCCTTCTGAGGTACATCATGATATGTGTCTCAGAACTTTCCACTCAGTAGATGAAGAGACATCAGCCCATGCTTTCTATGAGCCAGAGGTGGTCCAAGAGAGATTAGCATCCCTATATTTCTGAGTTGCACACTTCTGAATACACAGCAGATTCCCTCAGATATCCCATAGTGTGGTATCAGAGAAGCTTCAGGGCAAGAAGCAGAAGGTACTTGGCATGGGCGTGTGGGAAGATGCTGTCCAACTGGAGCTGGGCAAAGCTTGTCACTGCTTCCATTGAAATAATTAACAGCAGACATGGCTCAAGTAAAAGATGAGGCAAGAGGATTTTGCATTGGTGCCTGTATTAGTTTTCTGGGGCTGCCGTAACAAAATACCAGACAGGGTGACTTTAACAATAGAAATTTATTTTCTCACAATCCTGGAGGCTGGAAGTTCAATATTAAGGTCCCAGCAATGCTAGTTTCCTCTGAGGTCTGTCTCCTTGTGTAACCAAAAGTAGGGTCTGGCTGCTCACTGCTCAAAAGCCAGTAGACAGGCAAGGTTGGTGGACAGGAAAGTTTGCTTTACTTTGGATTCCAGCCACTGGGGTGGAGGGCAGATGCCTGTCCAAAGGCCGACTCCCCCCCCCACCACCACTGACAATCAGGGGGCAAGAGCTTTTATAGACGAAGGGAGGCGGCTACATGCAGAAACAGTACAGTCAGCTCTGACAGTCTTCTTGAAATTGGTCATGTGGTAATATAATCAGAGTCATCTTGATTGTTTTAAGTACAGTTAACTTCAGTTCCAGGGTCGGTTTGTTCCCATTTCCTTGATAGCAATTCTCAGAATCGTGGCAGCTTATGTCATGGCTGCAGTCTGGTCATCATGTAGTTAACTTCTTCCACTTGGTGTGGGGGTCAGTATGTACAAGACAGCTCACAGGATA
Organism: Balaenoptera ricei; assembly: GCF_028023285.1. Classification (NCBI taxonomy): domain Eukaryota; kingdom Metazoa; phylum Chordata; class Mammalia; order Artiodactyla; family Balaenopteridae; genus Balaenoptera; species Balaenoptera ricei. Next base: position 175,884,990 of record NC_082641.1, on the reverse strand, counting down.
TGACTCAGAATATTATCTATAGCCCTTGAGGAGGAACTAAAAGTACTTGACTCTGCTTAATAACTAAACTATTATTATTTAATAATAATAAACAATCTCCTTTAACTGTTTTCCTTTGTTTCTGCATTTTCTCACTTCTCTGATTAAACTTATTCTTTGGCTAAAGTTTTTCCACAGACAAAAGGGGGACATAGACCATAGGGTCCTGCTCCGTTTCACTTGGATTGCAGATGGCCACCCTCATGCTGACTCTGCACATGGTTATCCCTCTGTGCAGGTTGCCCTGGTCTCTCTGTGTGTTTTGATCTCCACTTCTTAGAAGGACACCAGGGTGACTGAATTAAGGTTCACCCTAAAGACCGCATGTTAAATTAATTACCTCTTTAAAGGCACTTTCTCCAAATACAGTCACATTCTAAGGCACTGGTAATTAGGACATCAACTTAGGAATTTTGAGTGAACACAATTCAGTCCATAATAGTACCCAAATAGGACTTCCCTGGTGGCACAGTGGTTAAGAACCCGCCTGCCAATGCAGGGGACATGGTTTTGAGCCCTGGTTCGGGAGGATTCCACATGCCGCAGAGCAACTAAGCCCGTGTGCCACAACTACTGAGCCTGTGTGCCACAACTACTGAAGCCCGCACACCTAGAGCCCATGCTCCGCAACAAGAGAAGCCACCGCAATGAGAAGCATAGCCCCCGCTCACCACAACTAGAGAAAAGCCTGCACACAACAATGAAGACCCAATGCAGTCAAAAATAAATTAATTAAATAAATTAATTTTTAAAATAAAAATAAATAAAACATAAATTAAATAAAATTCTTTTAAAAAAATAGTACCCAAATATGTGTAATATACCCTTATGTATCTATTCCCTCTTCTTAATCATGTGAGAAACATGCTTAAGAAGAGGAACCTGATGCTTCTTGACTATAGTTTTGTTTTCTTTTATATTCCATTATTTACACTACTATTAGATCTGGAACATTTCCTTAAAGAGAAAAATTACCTAAAATTTACATGTCATTAAAAGACATATGGAAAACAAGACATTCTGTAATTAACAGATGAATTATATCCATTATTCAAATTTCTGATAGTTACAAATGTTCAGTTTGTGTAGGTGATGTTTAGTACCAGGCAAAAACTAGGAAAGAGAAAAATTGAAACATTTTTGTCCTCCCAAGTTCATTTCTTTTTTTTTTCTATTTTTTTCCTTGTTTTCCCCCAGAAGCTGGAACTAGTTTATTTCTAATTCTAGTAATAACAATGGTGTGATCGGCTGATTTGTGCCTTTAAATATTTATTAGCTGTTATATTGTAGGTACTAGTATGAAGTTTTGTACAAAATGAAGGCCCAAATTTCATAGAGCGTACATTCTGTTGGGAGAAGGAAAATAAAATAACATATAAACAAATGGTAAAACTAGATTTTGAGATAAGAGCCAATAAAAAAAGTAAAGACTAATTAGGAAAACTATTTTAACATAATGGAAATAATACTTAACCATCTAGCACAATTCCACATGTGCATCTGTTCACATCATCTATGGTATTACCTCTCCAATACAACTTGTTTGGAGAAGAAAAATATGTTAGTTTGACCTTGGAAAGGATCATTTTAATGTGTCTGAGAAACACCCCACTAATAACTTCCACTTGGCAGTGGCATGTGTTAACAGGTCTGGTGTTCTGCCTGAATGGCAGTAGTGGTAGAGAGAATTGGATTTTTATAGCGAAACAGGTCAGAAAGACAAGATTATACTTGGCTGAGCCTTACTCATGATGCTTCAGTTCTTGGTTTGGCCTTCACATCCTAAGGAAAGTTCTTCCCAGCACCTGACCCCCATGCATCAAAGATAAGCACCCATGGGACACATTGCGTGTTGTTACAGATTACAATCCAAACAGCCAATGGGATGGACTGTAGCCAATCCAGTGCTGTGTTTGTTGCCCGCTTCTCCCCTCAGAAGTAAAGGCCTTTTTTTCCAAGCATATGGAGTGCAGGCATTTGACTGCCCTGAGCCTTCTCTTTGAGAAGTGCCCTCAGCTAAAGGAAGCTGCCTCACCCAAGGTCACACCACTCAGATCTTTTGCTGTGGGAGCGTAACTGACCACCATCTGTATCCACCACTGTGTTTGCCCTGAGGTTGCTCCTGCTTCCAGCCACTGACTGAGCTCAGTTGCATACCACTGCCCACTGCCAGGGTCATACAATGACATTGATCACCAGGGTCAATTACCCCTGCCTGGAGGGTGACTCCTGTTATTGACATGAAGAACCTGAAATATCAGGCAGTAGTATAGCTTGAAGTTCAAAGGGACTTTTCCCATGTCTCTGGAAGTGCTCTTTTTAGGTGTCAAGGCCTCCAAATCTGCAGAGGCCAGAAGTGTGGAGACCTGGAGCACAAACACCCCCATAGCAACTGGGAGTGATGTTACAAGGGTTCACTTCTGCTTCCAACCCTTGATTTCTGCAACCATGTCCTATAAACTGAAGATACAGCACATTATGATTGTCATTGGTTTAGAGTGTATAATGCATCCTATGAATTTTGTGCCCAGAAATTCCTGTGTATTCAAATGCCTGCACTAAATATCATCATTCAATTTGAAATTAAGTGTGTTCCCATAACTTCCATCGAATCTTAGGTTTAACCCTCCCATATTAGATACTTCCTTTAGGCTGAAAGAGATTTTATCTCTGTCCTCCCCTTCCTTGACAAACTTTACAGGTCATTTATTTTTGCCACATGTGTTTCCTCAATACTCACTCTTCAACCCAATCTACCTGGATAATTACTGCCCCTTCTCCTCCATTTAGAGGTAATAAACAGAGCCCTCCCTAATACCTACAAAGGCTTCCATGTTGGCTTCTTGTAGAAATTAAACATTCCTTAGGGGATATCTTGTCACGTGTAAGTCAAGCCAAAGAAAGAATTTCTCCTTGGAGAATATACGTGCTTCCCCCACTGTTGCCTACCTGTACACAAGGTTGGCTGAAAATTTTCCATTCTCTTATCTTTGTACCTCAAGGGACTTGAGATGTTGGGAGAGAGAAGAATCACTAGAACAATTTATTTAATGAGGAGCTCTGAGAGTTCAACCATTGAGATGATAATAACATGTCCCTGTTGTCCCTTTCCTATAATTCTCTGCTCCCAGCCTCAGTGAAAACCCACATGGGTTTCCCCTGGACAGACTGCCGAAAACAGAGAGCTCCACTGATGACCATCAGAGACCATGTCCCAGTAAAGTCTGGTGGAGTAAGAAGGAAAACAGGAGTGAAGGTGGGTACTTGGCTTTACCTCTAGAATAGTGAGACTGGGACAGTCCCATAGTTATTTAGTCTATGATGGGAAGTCTGTAGTTTTCAGATACTTTAGTTTCTACTGAACCCAGTCCTGTTTCTTTCTCTCATTTTTTTGGAATCTAGACCCTCTCTCCAGTGAGTTATTTTCCAGAGATTCTCCACCTCTTCTCTGATCTTTCCCACAATTCTAGGGTCCTCTTAGATTTCCTGTGTCCAATCACTTATTCATTAACTACTCACTGGAGATTTGTTATGCATGAGGTATTGTGTATTTTGTTCCTCATGTGATTGGATTTTTCTTTTAGATTCCCTGACTATTTCTGCTGGCAAATTAGAGTTCCTGACAGGACCCGATATCTCTGTATTGATGTTGTTGTTGTTTCACCTTATCCACCTTGTTGTGTCCACAATATCATCTACGAACGATGTAATTATTATTGACGTTTGGTACTCAGGCTTATTTCATTTGCTCATTTTACCATTCTGTTTAAATCGTTAAGAGAATATCACGTGATTGAATTTGGAGCAGACTGCTTTGTCTTCTTCATGAATTTAATGCAAATATTTAGTGCTTTAATGTAGAATAGCCTTTTGGCTGCAGTTTTTAAATACCTATTCTTTACTGGGTTAAGAAATTGTCCTTAGCTTCCTTATTTAGCAAGGGGCTCTGTCCTGGCTGCTAACCACAGTAATGGCTGTTGTTACATTTTCTCAAAAGCATTTTCTACTGTAATTATGGTTATGATTCCTCTTCATTGGCCTATTTTTGAGATGAATTATGTTAGCAAACATCCTATATCTAACCAGATATCCATTCCTAGAGTAGGAGTTACTTGTTCATGGTATGTTATTCTTTTAAACTATATATGAATGCAATTTAATTTTACTATTCTACTTTGTGTCTATATTCAGGCATATGATGGGCTTAGAGGGTTCTGTTTTTGTGTTACAGTTGACACTTTTGGTCTCATTCTTTATTACATATCTAACATTTGCATGTTTTGAGCACCTACTATGTTCCAGGCACCATGTAAGTCCCTGGAAAGACAATGATGAGCACAAATGGTCATGATCTCTGACCCACAAATAAATATAAAATTACCGACATGAGAGGCACATCAAGAATAGTACAGGATGTTCGACTTGTGGGCCTCACACTCTGTCCTCCTATCCTCATTCTGTTCTCCATCTCACTGGCCTCTCACATCCCTTGTATTACCAAGCTCACCAACCCCAGGGCTACCGTGAATTCTGTTCTCTCAGCCCAAAATGCTTGCCCTTTCCCTATTTTCTCTGATTAACAATTACCCACCCTTCCTCTCATAGTTCAATATTCTTATTTCAGAGAGGATTTTTCTATCCACTGTCCCAGACTAAATTGGTCCCCAGTTACTTTTTTCTCTTGATTAAATGCATTCTCAGCAGCTGCTCACCTGAACCTACTCGCTCCCCCTCCTGAGAGTGTACTATCACTTAATAAATCCTGCTTTGCTTATGTAAAAAAAATATTAATTGCATTCTGTAGGCATAATAACGCTGAGCTTTTTTCTATCATGGAGAATGTAAACATTTATAATTATCTTAAATTTGCCTTTCATTTTTTAAAGAATGATTTGTTAGAGTTTTTTATAGAAGCTTTGAGTATTTTAAATCAAATCTACTAGTCTTTTTTTTTTTTTACACTTCACTGTGCTGATTTTTAATACAACACACTCTGACACTTCCATTGCATTTTATTTTATGGTTTTGGGATTTTCTTTACCCTTCTTATGTGTGTAGTCCACACGGATTTCCATCTTCTTGGCAGAATGCACCTGGCAGGCTGTATCTGAAAGAGGAAGTCATAGGGATCATCATTAACTAGAAGTGCTGCATTGCAGTCCAAAGAGGTAACAGACTGGTTACCCCTGTTTAAGGGGAATAATGATTAATGATAGTCACACAAGACAGATTTATTGTTTTGTTAAGAAGCTCACATTTATCAAATGTCTGCTGTATGTCACAAGAACCACACTAGAAAAATTACATGCATCATCTCATTTAATTCGCTCATCAGTCTTACAATGCTGGGAATATTTATTACTCCCATTGTAGAGGTGAGGTATCTACAGCTAAGAGAGATTAGGTCACACAGACCTTAAGGTGGTGGACCAAAATTCTCTTCTAGGAATTCTGAGTCAAGATCCCATTATCTGAATGGCGTCTTTTTATCATACTTTGGGAGAGTTATGTATCAAAAATAACTGTCATAAAATTAATAGATTAGTAATAATAATAGCTATCATTTACTGGGATCCTACTGTGCACAAAGGCATTTTAAGTTCTCACAAAGAAGGTTATAGCAGTAACTACACTTTGTTGCTGTTGTTGTTTTTGGTTTTATAGATTTATTTTCAAAGGGCAAAAACAATTAAGACAATTTAAATACAAGTCTAAACAGAATTACTCTGTCAAAGTCAGCAATGATGCAGAAATGCGTTCTCACTTCCAGACACTTCCCAGCAACTTCTGAGTCTTCTCTCAGTGAAGAAAAGGGGTCTGATTTTTTATTCATATACATCCTTCTTATCTGCAATGTAATCTACAATTTCTTGTGGGCACTTTAACTTCTCTGCATCTATATCAGGAACTTCAAACCCAAATTCGTCTTCCATGGCCATGATAATCTCCACTTGGTCCAAACTGTCTAAGCCCAGGTCTTTCATAACATGGGAATTTACTGAGAGCTGTTCTGGGTCAGTCTTGTCATAGAGTTTCAAGACGTAAAGAACATGGTCCTGGATTCCCTCTAATGTCAAAAGGGGAGAGTCACTATACAGGCGGCACAGCTGTGTAACTCCACCTGGAACCTGCGCGAGCACCGAGCACCGAGGCCGGCTGCGGAGCCCCAGGCCTCGTCCGGGCCCCCACGGGGAACAGGGTGTGCTGCGCGCCCGGGCCGCGGCCAGCGTGGGGAGCCCGGGCAGCGGCACGAAGGCCGCCGGCAGTCGGCGGACACAGGTGCAAAGGACACGAGCCGCCATGGCTACGCCGACCCAGGATGCACTGCTACATTTTAAAAATAATAATAATAAATAATAATAAGGCACTTAAGGCACTTGAGAGATAACTATCACAACAACATGGAGCATCAGATCATAGAATTAAGTTTGTCTGAGTTGGGAATCCCCGTCTAAATAACTATTATTGAACTATTTGAAAGAAGGAAATATGGAGATCAAAAAGAAAAGATATTAAATGTCTTCATTCATTATGCAAGTGTCATATCATAAAAGAAATCAGTTAATGTCCATAGCTTCATATAGAATTAGAACCAGTGAGTAAACAACAAGGTCCTACTGCATACCACGAGAACTATATTCAATATCCCGAGATAAATAATGGAAAAGAATATAAAAAAGAATGTATATATGTGTATAACTGATTCACTTTACTGAACAGCAGAAATTAACACAACATTGTATATCAACTATACTTCAGTAACAAAAAAATTGGAACCAGTGACTAGGAGATAATAAAATTTTTTCTGCTAAGTTTTAAAACAGCTAAATATATACATTTAAAATGGAAATGGTCTACCATTTGGCTGAGTGAATCACTGTCATTGGAAGGACTAATAGAGGGTGAAGGATATCGACCTAAAGGTGGAATCGTAAGTCATGACTAGCTGAGGTGCCGTTTGGCTGTTCACTGAACGTTGCTTTTGCCTCCTTCCCCAGCAGACGCACCATCCACATGGGAGCAGGAAACCACACGGGAGTATCACAGTTCCTCCTCCTGGGCCTCTCGGACGATCCTGAGCTGCAGCCCCTCCTCTTTGGACTGTTCCTGTCCATGTACCTGGTCACTGTGCTGGGGAATCTGCTCATCATCCTGGCCGTCAGCTCGGACTCCCACCTCCACACCCCCATGTACTTCTTCCTCGCCAACCTCTCCTTTGTTGACATCTGTTTCGTCTCCACCACCGTCCCAAGCATGCTGGTGAACATCCAGACACAGAGCAAAGGCATCTCCTACATAGGGTGCCTCACTCAGGTGTATTTTTTAATGATTTTTGCTGTAATGGATAGTTTTCTCCTGACTGTGATGGCCTATGACCGGTTTGTGGCCATCTGCCATCCCCTGCACTACACGGTCATCATAAACCCCCGCTTCTGTGGCCTCCTGGTTCTGATGTGTTGGTTCATCACTTTCTGGGTTCCCCTGCTTCATATTCTACTGCTGAGGCAGCTGACCTTCTGTACTGACACTGAAATTCCACATTTCTTCTGTGAACTGGCTCAGATTCTCAAGGTGGCCTGCTCTGACACCCTCATCAATAACATCTTCTTGTTTGTGGCCACTGCCCTGCTGGGTGTGTTTCCCCTCACTGGAATCCTCTTCTCTTACTCTCGAATTGTCTTCTCTTTAATGAGAATCTCCTCTGCAGCAGGAAAATATAAAGCATTTTCCACCTGTGGGTCTCACCTCTCTGTGGTTTCCTTGTTCTACGGGACAGGCGTGTGGATCTATCTCACTTCTGCTGTGACCCATTCTCCCCAGAGAAGCTCCATTGCCTCAGTCATGTACACCGTGCTCACCCCCATGCTGAACCCCTTCATCTACAGCCTGAGGAACAAGGATGTGAAGGGGGCCCTGGGAAGCCTCCTCGGTTTAGGTACCACTTGTCTGTGAGGGGCCACTGGCCTCAGAACTAAGTGGACACTGTGGGCAGCAAAAACAAATTTTGTGAATTTATATCTCCTGATTTTCTTTTCCCTTAAAAGACATGCTTCATTTCTTCCATTCTCAAAGCACCTATGACTTGGCTTTTATTTGTGTTTGTATTAGTTTCTCCTCAACACCCTCCTCAGTAATTCCTTTTGACTTTCCCTTCCTATCTGCAGCCCATACATTTCCATCTTGGGCTGGGTTTCTTACAGCCATTCTGGCGATTTCCAACATTAGATTTGAAACACTTATACCACATATGGCATGGTTTCCCCCAAATTATCCTCTCAAATGTTCATGTTCTTCACGTTAATTTGTCTGTGTGTTTGCTTTTCTCTGGAAGAAGTGGAATGAAAATCATACAACAGTCATAACCAAAGTGCTTCACATACAAAGGCTGTTCTTGTTCTGTGTATGTTTTATGTTATCTTGACAAAATTGTCAAAAGGTGTTTTCTCTCATTTATCTCATTTTTCAAACAGATTGGGAATGGAACGGAGTCTACCCTGAAAACCTAACACTATGCCCACATTCCTAACTTTGCTATCCAACATTTTCCTGAAAACTGTGAGGAGATTTTCAGCTTCAAGAGTGGGAATCTAGTTTTGAAAGTTAGTTTTTTCACATGATTCATAGAAGTATATAGCATAGAATAATTATGAGATATTGCTTCATTCTTTGCCTTCTTCCTTCCTCCCTCCCTCCCCCTCCCTCCCTTCCTTTCCTCTTTCTTTTGTTTTGCTGGACCTTTATTTGCTATCATTGCAGTTTTAAGATACACCCCAATATCCTAAAACATCTAATAATGAATGCAATAGAATAAAAATTGTTTTCTCTTGTGGCTTATTTGGGGGGAAGACACTCTTTGGAGGTGCCAGCAGGAGTGGTAGTTACACACTTGTGGAATGTATTCAGAACTTAGTCCACTTTTTGAGAAGAATATTGATAGAATTGAGTCTGCAGCAAAGGGTGGAGTGGTACAAGCTGTCAGCATTTCTCCAACATTCCCTGGGATCCCTTCACCATCCCCACTGCACAGCAGCCTGACTGCCACTGTCAGCACCAGGTGGAACCTACTTTTCCCAACGCGTGACGGCAGACTTGATGGAGAATTATGCCCCACGAGGGACAGTTCTTGATGGATAGGTGTGGGGTATACCGTCTTCTTCACCCCTTACCTGGGATCATTCTAAGTTTGGATTTTGTGCCATTTTCCAGAATTTCCCTACAGGATGAAAACTCTGCTCACTCGTGTGCAAGCTAACTTAAGATGAGCTTTATTGGATGTGTTTTCTGCCCTGTATCACTTCCCTTTTCTTTAACCTATGTTCCATGGTCCTTGCTCCTTCCAATAATGTGCTTCCACATAAATCCTTGATTCGGCACCTGCTTCTAAGGAACCAAAGCTGAGACACGTGATGAAGACTATGAAGAATATCCAAACAATACCATGAATGGAACTAAGGGCTGTGGGGGCAAAAACGACAAAAACAAACACAAAACAAATACTGGGTATATAGTAAGATCTTCAAATTACTGGAAAATCGTAATTTATCAGTAAGGAAAAACATATTCAGTGGGGCTTTAATTGAATTTGATTCCACTAAGTTTAATCCATAGTGGGGTTTTTAAAATTTAATTTATTTTTTTCTGCAGCAGGTTCTCATTAGTTATCTATTTTATGCATATTAGTGTATATATGTCAATCCCAATCTCCCAATTCATCCCACCACCACCACCCCGCTTTCCCCCCTTGGGAAAAAGATATTCAGTGTGGCTTTAATTCAATTTGATTCCACTAAGTTTAATCCATAGTGTTTTTATTGCCTACTTCATACGAAAAAAACTGGGGACCAAAGAGGTAAACATGTTGCAATTCAGAGTGGTAACCATAATAATATTGGTGTGTAATAATGCATGCTGAAAACAAAGGTAGAACTTTTCAATTCACCTTGAGTGAGTCCAGAATAAAACTTTTTAAAATTTACTTAATAGCTTTATTGAGGGATAATTTATATATCATGAAATTCAGCCATTGAAAGCATAAGGGCGATAGTTTTGGTAAATTTTTACTTATGCAATCATCACCACAATCCAGTTTTAGAACATTCCTATCACCCTAGAAAGTTCCCCTATGCCCATTTGCAGGTAATATCAACTGCCACCTCAGTCCTAGGCAACCACTTATTTGCTTCTGTCTCTATAAGCCTTTTCTAGCTATTTTATATAAATGGAATCATACAATAGATGATCTTTTGTATCTGGCTTCTTTCACTTAGCAGAATGATTTTTCATAGTTATCCATGTGAAAAACACACGTCAGTATTTTGTTCCTTATAATTGTAGAATAGTATTCAAATGTATGGCTGTGCCACATTTTGTTTATCCACGGATATTTGGATATTTCCAGTTGGTCAGTAAACGTGTTCAGACACACACACCCTTCACTGATGCACTGTATTCATCCTGTGGTGACTCTTGGCACTCTGGGTGAGAGGGTGGGTCTGGAGGCCATGTGATGACTACTCAGGACACTGGAGTCCGAGGCTAAATCTGCACCCAGGGCTCTGGAGCACCTGGCCTCACACCTGTATGCAGACAATTATTGCAAATATTTTGGGTATTGGAAACTATCCTTTCACCTGTAATTTTTTGAGATCTAAACACAAATCAGTTACATCTGATGAATATATAGTATCCAGTGAATTTTGAATACTCCATATGAAGGATTTAAATAGCTCCACTACCACTTACTATGTTGAAATGTTTTGGATATCTTGGATTAAATAAAATTTATTAAAAATGATCTCAGGGGCTTCCCTGGTGGTGCAGTGGTTAAGAACCCACCTGCCAATGTAGGGAACACGGGTTCAAGCCCTGGTCCGGGAAGATCCCACATGCCACGGAGCAACTAAGCCCGTGAGCCACAACTACTGAGCCTGCGCTCTAGAGCCCACAAGCCACAACTACTGAGCCCACGTGCCACAACTACTGAAGCCCACGCACCTAGAGCCTGTGCTCCGCAACAAGAGAAGCCACCACAATGAGAAGCCCCCGCACCACAACGAAGAGTAGCCCCCGCTCACCACAACTAGAGAAAGCCTGCGCGCAGCAACAAAGACTCATCGCAGCCAAAAAAAGAAAAAGAAAAAAAGAAAGATCTCAGTTATTTCTTTTTGGTTTCTTGTGGTTATAGAAAAAATTTAAAGTCTATATATGGTTTACACAGTATAAACTGCTGCTGGGCATTATGAAGAGAAAAAGAATGAAATATTTTATTCAGTTGACTCAGTTGACGTTCCCTTGAAGGAGCCTGGAGAAGCCTGGAGGCCTGTATCTCCTTTTAAGTTCTTCCCTCTGGCGTTCTCCTTTAATCTCTCAGCAAATAATTAAGTTATGTCCCTGTGCTAGGAACTGAGAAGACATGAGCAATGTATACAAATAATGTATGAGGCCTAGACGATCCCATATGATGGTAGGAGGTAGATAATAAAGTAATGATTAATATATCAGTTCAAAAGTGATATGAGGGAAATGAAGGAGGCAAGAAAATAAGTAAGGTCCTACATACACACCCACAGTGGCATAAATATTCTGGGGCAGATAAAGGCAGAACAGGAAAGTAAATATGGACTATTACACTTTTAACCAAAAAAGATTAGAAATACAATGTCAAGATTTCCCCGCAAAAACCACTCTGAACAAATCTTAACTACTGTGAAACCTCAAGAAAATCTTAGCTGGGAAAATTCTATTGAAATAGGTCTGCTCTCTCCCTCTCACCTTTGCAGAGGGCAAATGCCAAGTCAGATGTTCTCCAATATCTGTGTATTTAATGGGTCTCCTCAATGTGAATCTGCTCAGAGAACCACCTTTGGGTATTATTTATTAGTTCTTTTGTTTTGCTTTTATTTTTTATTCATTTATCCCTCAGATTTCCTTATTTGGTATCTTTTAACCTTCTGTGGTTTAAAGGTCAACTCTAAAGGTTTACAATCAATCACAGAAACACAATGAAAAAATGGGCAGATCTAAGTAGATATTTCCCTAAAGAAGATAAACAGATGGCCAAAAAGCAAATGTAAAGATGCTCAACATCACTAATTTTTAGAGAAATTCAAATCAAAACTACAATGAGGTATCACCTCACACAAGTCAGAATGGCCATCATCGAAAAATCTACAAACAAGATTGCAGATGACTTGATACTATACATAGAGAATCCTAAAGATGCCACCAGTAAACTACTAGAGCTAATCAATGAATTTGGTAAAGTTGCAGGATACAAAATTAATGCACAGAAATCTCTTGCATTCCTATACACTAACAATGAAAGATCAGAAAGAGAAATTAAGGAAACAATCCCATTCATCATTGCAGCAAAAAGAATAAAATACCTAGGAATAAACCTACCTAAGGAGTTAAAAGACCTGTACTCAGAAAACTATAAGACACTGATGAAAGAAATCAAAGATGACACAAACAGATGGAGAGATACACCATGTTCTTGGATTGGAAGAATCAATATTGTGAAAATGACTATACTACCCAAAGCAATCTACAGATTCAATGCAATCCCTATCAAATTACCAGTGGCATTTTTAAAGAACTAGAACAAAAAGTCTTAAAATATGTATGGAGACACAAAAAACCCCAAATAGCCAAAGCAGTCTTGAGGGAAAAAAACGGAGCTGGAGGAATCAGACTCCCTGACTTCAGACTATACTACAAAGCTACAGTAATCAAGACAATAGGGTACTGGCACAAAAACAGAAATACAGGCCAGTGGAACAGGATAGAAAGCCCAGAGATAAACCCACGTACCTATGGTCACCTTATCTTTGATAAAGGAGGCAAGAATATAAAATGGAGAAAAGACAGCCTCTTCAATAAGTGGTGCTGGGAAAACTGGACAGCTACATGTAAAAGAATGAAATTAGAACACTCCCTAGCAACATACACAAAAATAAACTCAAAATGGATTAGAAACCTAAATGTAAGACCAGACACTATAAAACTCTTAGAGGAAAACATAGGAAGAACACTCTTTGATGTAAATCACAGCAAGATCTTTTTTGATCCACCTCTTAGAGTAATAGAAATAAAAACAAAAATAAACAAATGGGACCTAATGAAACTTAAAAGCTTTTGCAAAGCAAAGGAAACTACAAACAAGACAAAAAGACAACCCTCAGAATGGGAGAAAATATTTGCAAATGAATCAACCGACAAAGGATTAATCTCCAAAATATATAAACAGCTCATGCAGCTCAATATTAAAAAAACAAACAACCCAATCAAAAAATGAGCAGAAGACCTAAATAGACATTTATCCAAAGAGGACATACAGATGGCCAAGAAGGACATGAAAAGCTGCTCAACATCACTAATTATTAGAGAAATGCAAATCAAAACTACAATGAGGTATCACCTCACGCCAGTTAAAATGGGCATCATCAGAAAATCTACAAACAACAAATGCTGGAGAGGATGTGGAGAAAAGGGAACCCTCTTGCACTGTTGGTGGGAATGTAAATTGATACAGCCACTATGGAGAACAGTATGGAGGTTCCTTAAAAAACTAAAAATAGAATTGCCATATGACCCAGCAATCCCACTACTGGGCATATACCCAGAGAAAACCATAATTCAAAAAGACACATGCACCCCAATGTTCATTGCAGCACTATTTACAATAGCCAGGTCATGGAAGCAACCTAAATGCTCATGGAAGCAACCTAAATGCCCATCGACAGACGAATGGATAAAGAAGATGTGGTACATATATACAATGGAATATTACTCAGCCATAAAAAGGAACGAAATTGGGTCATTTGTAGAGATGTGGATGGATCTAGAGACTGTCATACAGAGTGAAGTAAGTCAGAAAGAGAAAAACAAATATCGTATATTAATGCATATATGTGGAACCTAGAAAAATGGTACAGATGAGCCTGTTTGCAGGGCAGAAATAGAGACACAGATGTAGAGAACAAACGTATGGACACCAAGGGGGGAAAGTGGCAGGGCGGGTGGTGGTGGTGGGATGAATTGGGAGATTGGGATTGACATGTATACACTAATATGCATAAAATAGATAACTAATAAGAACCTGCTGTATAAAAAATAAATTAAATTAAATTTAAAAAAATTTTTTTAATCTACAAACAATAAACGCTGGAGAAGGTGTGGAGAAAGGGAAACTTCCCACACTTTTGATGGGAATGTAAATTGGTACAGCCACTATGTAGAAAAGTATGGGGGTTCCTTAAAAAACTAAAAATAGAACTACCATATGATCCAGCAATCCCATTCCTGGGCATATATCCACAGAAAACCATAATTCGAAAAGATACATGCACCCTAATGTTCATTGCAGCACTATTTACAATAGCCAGGACATGAAAGCAACCTAAATGTCCATTGACAGATGAATGGATAAAGAAGATGTGGTACATATATACAGTGAAATATTACTCAGCCATAAAGAAGAATGAAATAATGTCATTTGCAGCAACATGGATGAACCTAGAGACTGTCATACTGAGTGAAGTAAGTCAGACAGAGAAAGACAAATATCATATCATATGATATCGCTTATATGTGGAATCTAAAAAAATGGTACAAGTGAACTTATTTACAAAACAGAAATAGAGTCACAGATGTAGAAAACAAACTATGGTTACCAAGGGGGAAGTGGGGAAGAGATAAATTGGGAGATTGGAATTGACATATACACACTACTATATATAAAATAGCTAACTAATAAGGACCTACTATATAGCACAGGGAAGTCTACTCAATACTCTGTAATGACCTATATGGGAAAAGAATCTAAAAAAGAGTGGATATATGTATAGGAATAACTGATTCACTTTGCTGTAGAGCAGAAACGAACACAACATTGTAAATCAACTATACTCCAATAAAAATTAATTTAAAAATAAAATAAACTCAATCACAGTCTTTAATAAATAAAATACAGAAGAGCAGCCTAAATGGTCATCTCCACAATAGTATTCGAATGACAAAGGCAGAAAGTTCCAATTTTTATCCAAGAACCAAACCTACCATCTCGATAACCTCAGAAATGAGAAGCCTGAAGCCTGAAACCATATACATCAAGTCTATGTTGTCTGGCATTAGGATCTGCTTTCTTGTGGAGAGATTTTGCATGTCCTAGGCAGCATCATATGTCTTTTGTTTACCAATTTTTTTTGTTGTTAACCCTGAAGTAACATAGGGTCACAGCTAAAAACCAGCTATCTATTTCCTAGTAGAGATTCTACTTAATGCCACATTCCTCAAACTAGGAAACCTTGTACTGCACAGGCCCAGAGACCTCTTTTCCTGATGACTGCATAGGATGTTTACATTTTTTTCCCACTGAGATACAATTAGTGTACAATGAAATGTACACGTAAGCATTCTGGGAATGACTTCTGAAAATTGCATATACTTGCGTAATCACCAGAGGAAGCAAGGTATAGAACATAATTATCTTCCCCCAAAGCCCTCCTGCCTGTTCTAGTCCATCCCCTCACCTTCATCCCCAGACAAGCACTTTCCGATATCTAACAGTTACTAGAGACAGTATTCGGTACACAGATATTAGGCATTTACTCATTGTTTTCATATGTATGTCCTGTTTTTCCTCTATTGTTTGGAGAAACATTCTGGGAGAAAGATTTTAAGTCCCCTCGTGGAACTGTGTACTATCTCTTCATCCTTTTATTTCTCTCAAACATTCCTTTATATATTTTACAAAAATATTTAGTGGAGACACATCTCAACTTTTCCTATTTTGAAGAACTGGAATCTTTTATCTGATTAACTCTATCTTTAGAAATGCTTCAAAGTCTACATTGTCTTGGGAATTCCCTGGCCATCCAGTGGTTAGGACTGAGAGCTTTCACTGCTGAGGGCCCAGGTTCAATCCCTGGTTGGGGAACTAAGATCCCACAAGCCACACAGTGTGGTCAAAAATTCAAAAAACAGAAAAAAGGAGTCTACATCATCTGGCATTAGGATCTACTTTCTTTTGGAGAGTTTTTGCACATTATGGGCTTTTTTTGTGTCTTTTGGTTACCAATGACATAGTACCTTGCATAGAGCCTTGTTCACTGAGGGAACCCAGGGACTTGTGACTAACACACAACTGAGATTCTTCTCAAGATTGGTAAAGGAGACCTAGATATAGCAAAATCACTGGCTCTTAGGTTGCTTGATGTAATACACAGTCCACCATGGGATATAATAAATACCCATCTAGAGGCGAATGCAGAAAACAAAAACATACAGTGCTCTAGTGCTCTAGACGCTCTTACACTACATCTTTACACACAACTGACAGAATTTCTATATGTCAAAAGCTCCCATTTTGTACTTTTTCCAAATATCCCTATGAATAACATACCTGCCAAGATAAGGTAGGATTTAAAAGTGAACGAGGATACATAGAGACCTAGTGTAGTATCCAGCAATTTCCTGAGTTTCACCCAGAATTGAAAGAACTTGGTAGTTCTATCCACATTCATTTTCACAGCAGCATTATTCACAGTAGCCAAAAGATGGAAGCCCCCGAAGTGTCCATTAATGGATGACTGGATAAACAAAATGTGGTATATATATCCAATGGAGTATTATTTAGCCTTAAAAAGAAATATTCTGTCACATGCAACACCATGGATGAAACTTGAAGGTATTCTACTATGTGAAATAAGCAAAATACAAAAAGCCAAATACAGCCATCCATCAGTATCCACAGGGGACTACTTCCAGGACCTGCTGGGGACAACAAAATCTAGGAATGTTCAAGTCCCAGAGTCAGGCATCTGAATCCGTGGTTCTGCAACCACAGATTCAACCAACCGTGGCTCATGTAATACCATACTATTTATTGAGGAAACATCCAAGTATAAGTGGACCTGCGCATTTCAAACCCATGCTGTTCAAGGGACAATTGTAGTATATGGTTTCACATACATAAGGTAACCAGAGGAGTCTATTTCATAGAGTCCAAGATAGAAAGTACAGTGGTGGTTACCAGGACTAGAGCAAGGGGCAACAGGAAGTTATTGATTAATAAGTACCAAGTATCAATTTGGGATGATGAAAAACATCTGGAGATGGATGGTGGCAATGGCTGCATAACAATAAGAGTGTGCTTAATGCCACTGAACTGCACACTTATAATAGTTTAGTAAATTTTACATGATGTGTATTTTAGGGCAGTAGAAGATTGTGAGTGCAGGATTAGTAGTAGAAATATTTAATGGATCCTCCAAAAACCACAGATCTGGGGGAAAAGAAATTTAAAACCAGTTTGATTGGCAGTGCCTCTCTTAGAGACCCAGCTGTGTAAGATACCTACCCAAAGAGAAAATATTTGCAAACGAAACAACTGACAAAGGATTAATCTCCAAAATATACAAGCAACTCATACAGCTCAATATCAAAAAAAACAAACAATCCAATCCAAAAATGGACAAAAGACCTAAATAGACATTTCTCCAAAGAAGATATACAGATTGCAAACAAACACATGAAAGGATGCTCAACATCACTAATCATTAGAGAAATGCAAATCAAAACTACAATGAGGTATCACCTCACAGTGGTCAGAATGGCCATCATCAAAGAATCTACAAACAACAAATGCTGGAGAGGGTGTGGAGAAAAGGGAAACCTCTTGCACTGTTGGTGGGAATGTAAATTGATACAGCCACTATGGAGAACAGTATGGAGGCTCCTTAAAAAAACTAAAAATAGAACTACCATATGACCCAGCAATCCCACTACTGGGCATATACCCTGAGAAAACCATAATTCAAAAAGAGTCATGTACCACAATGTTCATTGCAGCTCTGTTTACGATAGCCAGGATATGGAAGCAAACTAAGCGTCCATCGACAGATGAATGGATAAAAAAGATGTGGTACATATATACAATGGAATATTACTCAGTCATAAAAAGAAACGAAACTGAGTTACTTGTAGTGAGGTGGATGGACCTAGAATCTGTCATACAGAGTGAAGTAAGTCAGGAAGAGAAAAACAAATACCGTATGCTAGCAAATATATATGCAATCTAAAAAAAATGAAATGGTTCTGAAGAACCTAGGGGCAGGACAGGAATAAAGACGCAGACGTAGAGAGTGGACTTAAGGACATGGGGAGGGGGAAGGGTAAGCTGGGACGAAGTGAGATAGTAGCACTGACATATATACACTACCAAATGTAAGATAGATAGCTAGTGGGAAGCAGCTGCATAGCACAGGGAGATCAGCTTGGTGCTTTGTGACCTCCTAGAGGGGTGGGATAGGCAGGGTAGGTGGGAGACACAAGAGGGAGGAGATATGGGGATATATGTATATGAATAGTTGATTCACTTTGTTATACAGCAGCAACTAACACAACAACGTAAAGCAATTATACTCCAATAAAGATGTTAAAAAATAATAATAAAATAAAAGGTGTGAAGAGTGAAAAAAAAAAAAGAAAAAGATACCTGCCCATAAAAGAACGACCTTAAAGTGCTGGAGGTTCCTTTATAATATTAAACTTATGTATCTGAGTTGTTTATTTAAAATGGACACTTTAAATCAATTTGCAAATCAAAAGTCAGATTTTTTTTAAAAGGCTAGGTTTGTTTTTAACTACTATATTCAGACCCTAAATGGAGAAATGCAGAGTGTAAAAAAGTGAATATAAAAAAAAAACTGTTTAGCTGGCATTTCAAAGACTAAAACACTGAACAAAACACCTACCACAAAACAGTATTTTTAAATGTCCACATGCAGGGTCACTCCTGCAGGCGGCCAGCACAGGGAGGTCAGTAGCCTCACAAGTACAGCTGCCTCAGCCATTCAGAAACAGGAACGCCCTGTTCCCAGGCAGGCACCAGAGGGTGGGCCAAATGCAGTGGGTCATGCAGGGAGAGCATCGGACACACATCACTGAGAGCCGGTGGTTGGGGAAGGAAGGTGGGCTTTGACACAAATCAGCCACCAAGAAGTCTTCAAGGAAGAAGCCCACACAATAGAGTGTTCTGTATTCCCAGCTGAGGGGAGCCCAGTACCTCCTGGAGCTGCCCTTGTAGATATTTGGGCTCCAATCTGCCTGGCTGCTGAGGCACCACATGGCCTTCCAGGCCAGCGCAGGGGCCTGGTGCCCCCAGAGTCACCATGGGCTGAACGGTGTACCTGTCTAAACATGTTCCGTGACCAAGAACTCTGGGCTTTGCTCTAGAGACAAGACGTGATAGATTCAGGCGGAAGGATATCCCCAACCTGTCCCTTTACTTTTCCATTAACATTGAGATAAGAATGATGAAATTGATTCCACTGACGAAAAGTGATTCGTAGTGGTGAAAGGCGCTGTGTTCCAAACGGGTCACAAGTGAACTGGTTCAGAAGCTCAGGGTGCAGATCTCTCCTCCCCTCATGGAGCACGAACACAAGCTGACCCTGTTCCGCCCTTCACTCTGATGAATAATCTTCCCCACTCCTCGCCTCAAAGCTCCTGTACTAAAGAGATGCCTTTCTCCTGTTATGTGGAAAGACATACTGCTCAGGGGCAATAACGTCTTATATAATGTCCCCATCACCAGGGACCCACAAGCCACCCTTTATGTGACAAGTGACAGGGCAGTCAGAGGGAGAGAAGGAGACAGGAAGACAGCTGCCTGTGAGAGCGGCAGGTCAGGGTAAAGAGTGAAGAAAGGACCAGAGCTGCATTGACTGCAGGGTCCCAGAAAGGCCAGGGGACAAAGCCAATCGGAAACCCAACGGATGCACCACTGGGGGCTGAGGGAGACAGCCAGCTCCAAAGTCGTCTGGGATAGAAAAGGCCAACGTGAAACCTTCATGACCCAGGAAAGCTGGGGACCAGTCACAGCCGTTTCCATCGTCATTACTGTTATGTCCACAGCGGGGCAATCATGCAGTCTCCACAGCTGTACCCCTATGGAGGAGGCCAATTTACCTCACAAAGGTCCATTCATTTCACTGTTTCTGATGATACTGAGCACTTCCCTACAGGGGTATCCAAGTCCCTGTCAGATGTAACCTCTTCCAATAAGGTGGGGCTCTGCCACTTCTCAAGGGGGAGTTGGTTCTTTTTCCCACCTGGGCCTGTTTAGTGGCTCTTCTAACTATGGACTGATTTCTGGGTCTCTGGGTCAGTGTGCTGCTGAGGAGTTGACAATGGGCATTGTTGTATTCACAAGTCCCAGTACACTTTGTACGAGGGAAAAGGTATTAAGACTTCAGTGAAAGACATTAATTTAAAACGTTTCAGGGTAAAAACTAATATAAAATTAGTGGAGCATATAAATTTCAATCATAGACAGTAAAATTATTTACATGAAAATACACTAACAATGCAGAGAAAGATGAAAAATGAGATAAATATGGAAAAAATAAGATGCTAGACACAAACCCAAATTTATTAGTAATTACATTATATTATAGAGTAAATACACCAAGGGGGAAAAAAAGGATTTTAAGATTGCATTTCAAATACCTGGGCATCTTAAAACTCCATATAATGTCTATATCAAAAGAGACATTTAAAAAGTAATGCTACAATGGTGTGGTGAATTGGGCGATTGGGATTGACATGTATACACTGATGTGTGTAAAACTGATGACTAATAGGAACCTGCAGTATAAAAAAACAAACAAAAAAAAACAACTAATACTAAACTTTCTTTGGGTTATTTGTATGGAAATATGTTAATATAAATGTTTCAGACATTACATGAAATTTCTAAAAATCTTATATGTTCTGGTATAATGTTATAAGTCATAATTCTAGTTATTACTTTAAAATGTATATCTCAGAAATAACTAAATTTCCTTGTCAATTGCATTATTATGAACTTTCATCAAATCTTTAACCGTGGTCATTTAAGAAAAAAAGTAATGCTACAGTAAGATTAAGAAATTAAGGAAAAGGAAACTGATATAATTACTGATACACTTACTGTTGAGGCTCATTACGAAGTAGGACAGCAGGGATCCCTGTTCCCTCTTCTTGCCCCAAACATGGGCAAATGTCTGGGGAAGAGCTTTCATTACTGGATTCCAGATGCTTTTCTGTCTTTCCACCCAGCCTGGCCACTACTGTTCTGCCTCTTCCAGGAAGTCACGTCTCCATCACCAAAACAGTTGGATCTACAACTTGATTATTCCCTTCCTCCAAGAAAAGTTAGCCTGTTTGTACTGGTTCCCTTTGTCCCTGAGTCTCTCAGGGGTGACACAGAGGGCCCACGTGGAGTCTGCACATACATTGGGTTGTCTTACAGGAGAGGAATGCTGAGGTTGTGGAATTTATTTCAGTTTCTTTGAAGCAGGAACCAAGCCTGCTTGTTGTCTCAATGGGAGAGATGATCTCGTCTTTCCAAGCTCCTCACTGCATTTCTCAATTCTGAGAAAAAAAGGGGTCAGGGACTTGTACTCACATGTACAACATGATGAGCAGAAGCAAAAGTGATGCACGGAGAAGGGTCTTCAATAAGCTGCTCCTGGTTGACATGTCAACTTGGCTTATGGAGAATGTTCACATGAAAATGACATCTGGTCAGCCACTGAAGAACAAGAGCTGGGATGAAGTCTGCTTCATGGATCTCAGTGAGCACTTGTTGATGACACTATCACTAGGAGTCGAAGCAGCAGAATGAGGCCAACCCGCATATAAACCTCTAACCTGACCCATGAGGTCTCAGACTCAGGCAACTGCATCAAATTCTGCTGGACCCATAGGTCTTATTTCAGAAAATCAGACTGCCATCCAGGGCTAGTGTAATGCATCCATTACACTGCATTCAGGGCAGTTAAGACTAATCTGCTGATAATTCAGTGTCACTGCCAGTAATTAAAGAGGTCAACAGATAGGTCACAATATGCATACACAAAAAAGAACCACAACATGACACATTACTTCACACATACAAACATGTAAAATGAAGGTTCACAGGTAATGCCAGTCCAGGCTTTGTTTTAAGCTTGATTTGGATTATCATTACAATGGTTTGATTAGCCTCAAGAAAGTGTCATCAAGAAAGTGTCATGCACCCTGATGGTCATACATGATGTAACCCAAGGCTGCTCGAACATAAGAACTGTGTAACTTTTTATCAGAGGCTGAAATGAGGTTTTTATTAGACAGAGTCCTAGGAAGGCAAGATGGGCAACATATTTGGGTTAACAAGTTCTGGCTAGCTGACACCTTGCATGATGTGGGGTGTGGGAAGCTTAAAACTGGGGAGGGTGCAGAGGTTAGGCATACCTGCTGGTAAATGCATCAGACCTGGTAATGCAGTAGCTGGGTTCACTGGTGGCACATAAATGAGGGACTGGTTAGTTCTGGTGGCAATAATGGTGCGGTTGGTACACCTGTACCGAGGACGTTACTGACAGCTGGTAGACTTGAGCCAATAAAAAGTCCAGACAGATCCTGTTCAATTTCTGTAATTCCCAGTGGTGACAAAGATGGGGGAGTAACAGGACATCTGAACCTCCATAAACCCATCTTTAAGAGGAGTAATAGGTGTACTGGTCATTTGTCTGTCTCTGCACCCAAAGCCCACCTTCAGGAACTGCCAGTCACGGCATCAAGCAGCACATATTAACAGGAGCAGCCAGAGTCACATGAGTTTTTCACTTTTCAAGCACTTGGATGGGATGACAAACCCAGAGGGAGACCATGTCACCAACAGCAGAGGTTGCTTGACCCAGACACATGATATGATTGTTACCCATGGGTTTGGAGCTGGATATAGGGGTGAAACAGAACATTCATTGCTTTTATCCTCTTTCTGCAATGCCTGAGGTTGAATGCCTTCCACAGGTGTCAGGGTGTTGTTTTCCTGCAAAGGTCAGGAAATTGGGGTGTCTCACATCAGTAGATGAAATCTCACTTTTTCTCCATTCATCCCATGCTTAATCCTGACCCTGAAAGGATCAGGACTGTGAGAGGACAAGGCCATCTTTACAAAGATGTACTATATTCTCCACTTCGGCCATTGGGACTTGATGAGCACCATACACAGTCAAGCAGTCCCTGTCTTCACAACGTCTTAACCAGGTCCACCCAACAAGGAGAAACCAGGGGTCCAAAGAGGATTAACTGTGAATCCTGCAGGCCCACTTTTGGCCAGGCTGTGGCCTGTAAGATGTAGCAACTAGACTGGCCTGGCTTGACGATGAGGAGAAAGAAAGACGTACCACTGCCCAGGAAAGGTCAGGGCCAGATGACAAACGTTCAAAATAGATCTTTGGGACCAACCGGAACACTATCCTTTTACAGAAACCCTAAGATTTCAGACTCAGGGTAGTATTTCCCATATTTCCTACATTTCATTTCTCTTAATTGTGAATCACCCCATGTCCAATGGATGAATAACATTCCTTTTTCTTTTTTCTCTTTTTCTTTTGGCCACACTGCATGGGTTGCAGGATCTCAGTTCCCTGACCAGGGATCACATCCGGGCCCCAGCAGTGAAAGCTCTGAGTCCTAACCACCGAACTGCCAGGAAATTCCTGATGAGTAACATTCTAATGGAAAAAAAAAGATGACTCTACAATATTTCTTACATCCATAATGTTCTTCTCCACAGTGTGATCTCAAGTCAACATCAAAGTATTCAGGAGAAGTACAGTTTTCCACAAATCTTACCTTAGTAGCGTTCCTCTGCATTGCAAGATCTCCCATATTTAAGGAATATATATTTCCCTGAGGAAACAGTAAAGTGCTTACCATGTTTCACAGTAGTATGGCTTCACTGTGAGCCCTAACAGGCTGGGTTGTGAAATGGATGACTTTCCCACATTCCTCATGCTTGAAGACCATCTCTCCAGTGTGCTCTTTTCATGTCAAGTGAATAAGGACTACTGAGGGCTTTCCTACATGCCTGACATCGATAGGACAAGGTGATTTCTTTCAAGACAAAAGGAATAGAGAGAATTAAAGGCTTTCCTACATATTATTCATTTATAGGATTTTTCTAGAGAGTAAGTTTTTTTTTTGTTTTTTTTTTTTTTTTTTAATTATTTTATTTTATTTTATTTATTTATTTTCTATGGCTGTGTTGGGTCTTCGTTTATGTGTGAGGGCTTTCTCTAGTTGTGGCAAGCGGGGGCCACTCTTCATCGCGGTGCGCGGGCCTCTCACTATCGCGGCCTCTCTTGTTGCGAAGCACAGGCTCCAGACGCGCAGGCTCAGTAGTTGTGGCTCATGGGCCCAGTTGCTCCACGGCATGTGGGATCTTCCCAGACCAGGGCTCGAACCCGCGTCCCCTGCATTGGCAGGCAGACTCTCAACCACTGCGCCACCAGGGAAGCCCTAGAGAGTAAGTTTTTCATGTATCTAAAAGGAATTGGAATAACTGAAGGATTTCTCATGTTGTTTACATCCTTAGGTTTTCTCCACTGTGAGTTTGTACATGTCTAGAAAGGCCTGCATTCCAAATGAAGGCTTTCCCACATTCCTCCTATTTGTAGGGTTTTATTCCAGTGTGAACGTGAATGTGAATTTTAAGGTCGGAGGAACTTCTAAAGGATTTTCCACATTCTTCACGTGGGAAGGGCTTCTCTCCACTATGAGATTTTGCATGTTTCCTAAGTTGACTAGAACTAATGAAGGCCGTCTCACATTCCCTGTGTTTATACGGTGTTGCTGCAGAGTGAAGAAGAATGTATTTTTTAAAGTATGAGGAATATCTATAGGACATTCCACATTCCTTACATATAAAGGGCTCCTCTCCAGTATGAGACTTTATATGCAAAGTAAGTTGAGAAGCTCTAATGAAGGCTTTCCCACATTCCTTACACATAAAGGGCCTCTCTCCAGTATGAGATTTTATATGCCTCATAAGCCAATAAGCACTAACAAAGTCTTTCCCATGTTCTTTACATTTATAGGGTTTCTCTCCAGTGTGGGTTCCCATGTGAATTTTAATGGATGTATGATATTTAGACTTTCCCACACTGCTTTCACCCATAACCTTTTTGTGCGGTGTGATTTCGTACACGTATACCACAGCTTGTGGAGTGAACAGAAGCTCTCGCATGTTCCTTCTGTTCACAGGGTTTTTCCCCATTCTGAGTTACCACTTGTGCCTGAAGGGAAAGCTGATTCACACAGGCTTCCTCACCATCACTACATTCCAAGGCTTTCTCTCCAATGCTGGTTTTCCTGTCCACAATATCTGGAGTCAGGATGATGGCTTTTCCACACTGATTAAACACAGAATACTTCTCAACAGTAGAGGTTTTCTTCTGTGGAGTAAGGAAGCTTTTTCCATACTCATTATGCTCGTTAAGTGTTGCCTCCATTTTGAGTTCTCCAGTGTTCACTGAAGTCTTTCCTATGTTGCTCACAGTCATAGAGTTCCCATCCATTGTGGATTCTTGCCTGTGGATGGATAGATGAATGATGATGCAAAGATTGTTCAGACTCATTAACTGATCCTACTCATGTCAAACTTGAAACATCATTACAACGATGATGATGACTTTTACCATTTCTATTACATTCATACACCTCTGACCTGTTGATTTCTTTCAAGTTAAATGATGGAATCCTTATGCCAGAATGATGTTCCATCTACTCCAACCTTCAAATAATCCTATACAGCTTCATGGACTGTTGTAAAATCTCAATGCCTAGTTATATATGTGGAAAGCAGGACTTCCAGGAACTCTGAAGGACTAAGTTTCAAGGTAGGTTCAGGATGTCCCCAAATTCATCATATTCAGAATACAGTAAGTCCCCTACATATAAATGAGTTCTGCTCCGAGAGCGCATTCATAAGTCCAACAAAGTTAGCCTAGGTACCCAACTAACACAAGCGGTTGTATAGTACTGTACTGTAATAGGCTTATAATACTTTTTACATAAATAATACATAAAAAACAAACACAAAAAATAAAACATTTTTAATCTTACAGTACAGTACCTTGAAAAGTACAGTAGTACAGTATAACAGCTGGCATACAGGGGCTGGCATCAAGTGAGCAGGCAAGAAGAATTACTGACTGGAGGAGGGAGGGGAGGTGGGAGATGGTAGAGTTGAAGAATCATCAGCAATAGGAGATGGAGGGCAAGCTGCAATTTCACTCATGCCTGATGCTGATGGCACAGGTTCTGGTTCCTTGCTGGATTCAATTCTATCTATCCTCTTGAAAAAGTGATCCAGTGATGTCTGGGTAATAGCTCTTTTTCCCTCATCATGGATGACATAGTAGCACTGGACTGCATTCTGCACAGCTGCAGCAGCCTTCGTGTACCATTCTACATTCGGGTCCTGTGCCTCAAAATCTAACAGTGCCTCCACAAATAAGAAAATCCCCTTGCCATTTCCTGCATGGTGAATCTCTTCAGTTCTTCAGTTACTTCTTCTTCCTCTTGTCTCTCTTCAACCTTTCTCTGGGCCTCCAATTCCATCATTAGTCTTCATTAGTAAACTCCTCATGTTGCATAGCAAGGAGTTCAGTAAAGTTGTCCTCTTGCACATCTAGCTCCAGATTCTCCCTGAGGGTCACTAAGTTGCTGAAGACCTCTTTGGGCTACTCATCACCTTCTCAAATCCATGAAAATCATGAACAAACTTCAGGCAAAGGTTCTTCCAAACCCCATTCATGGTGATGGCCATAACCTCATTCCAAGCAAAGTCAATGATTTTTATGGCCTTGTAGATGTTACAGTCCTTCCAAAATTGTCACACGATTGTTCCTGATTGTCACTTGCCTTTACTGCCTGACAAAAAGTGTGACATAAATAACATTTCTTGAAAGTCACTTTAACTCCCTGGTCCATAGGTTGGATGAGCGATGTACTATTCAGTGGCAGATGCACTACTGTGACGTTGGGATGAAAGCCGTCCATGAATCGGGGGTGGCACAGAGCACTGTCAAGCAGCAAAAGAATGTTAAATGGGGCATCCTTCTCCAAGCAGTATTTCTCTACCTCCGGGATAAAGTGGTGGAGAAACCAGTCCTGGAAAATGGCCTGTGTAACACAAGCTTTGGGGTTACTCTTCCACACAACAGAAAGAAAGCCCTTGGCTATGTTTTTAAGGGCTCTTGGGTTCTCTCAATGATAAACTAAGAGAGGCTTCAGCTTCATATCCCTGGAAGCACTGCCACCAAACAAGAGTTAGCCTACCTTTTTGGGTTTTTTAATACATTCATTCATTCATTCATTCATTCATTTATTTATTTATTTTTGGCTGCATTGGGTCTTCATTGCTGTGCACGAGCTTTCTCTAGTTGCAGCGAGCGGGGGCTACTCTTCATTGCGGTGTGCGGGCATATCATCGCAGTGGCTTCTCTTGTTGCAGAGCACAGGCCCTAGGCGTGTGGGCTCAGTAGTTGTGGCTCACGGGGTTAGTTGCTCTGCGGCATGTGGGATCTTCCCGGACCAGGGATCGAACCCATGTCCCCTGCATTGGCAGGTGGCTTCTTAACCACTGCACCTCCAGGGAAGTCCTAGCTTACCTTTTGCTGCTTTCTAGCCTGGCATCAACTTTTCCTCCTTACTGATGTAACTTCAGTCTGGCATCCTCTTCCAGTACCGTCCTGTCTCATCCACATTAAAAACCTGCTCAGGGGACTTCCCTGGTGCGAAGAATCATGGCCCTCTGATTCTTCGCCATGTTACTTCTTCAAGTCTTCATAAAGGCTTTTAGCTTTCTCTTGAATCAGCATTAAGCTGAGCAGGACTCAACGCTGATGCTGATCCTGCATCCACACCCTGAGAAGTTTCTCCATCTCCTCCATCACTTTTCCACACTTCTTCGATATTATTGTTGACATCATTGGCACAGCAGACTTCACATGATCCATGATCTTGTCCTTGTTCTTTAGAATCATGCCAATGGTTGAATGATTCATGTTGTAAGAACGAGTGACATCTACCATCTTTTCACCTCACTCCGCTCTCTCAGTTATTTTCACTTTTATGTTTCCATTGTTAACACTTGGCACTTCTTAGAAGTACCAGCTATATCACCACTGCTTTTATGCTTCCTTCCAGACATCCTGGGCTTGAAATAAAGATACTGTACTACTGTACTCTATACAGTACTGTACAGTACACAAAAGCACAACCACTTATAGAGGATGCACGCATATGACAATATATGCCAGACACGTGAACTAACTCACGTGATTGGACATGTGAACGCACTTTCGCATCTTTGAAAGTTCACAACTTGAAGGTTCATATGTAGGGGACTTACTGTATTCAGAATATCTCGCCAGAGACATGGCTCTCCCCTGGGAGAATGCCACTTATCGCAAACATCTATCACCTGTGCTCATGCCATAACTAATAAAATTCCCATTCTTTTCTAAATGTGGAAAAATGATATGATGTTTCAAACTTACCAGTGTTACTGTTACCATCCCAACAGATGTTTTCCCCCCCAGAATATCCTGCTGAATTGTTGAGTCTTTGATTTTAAGTTGCATTTCCCATAAAAAAAAGAATAACAAATATAAGAGTTTCCAGAAACAAAGAGTACGTTGAAGAAGTTAAAAATAATATCGTTTTTATTTACTTCCAAATTAAAGATACTAAAAAAAAACACATAACAGATTTGAGGAGTTTGGGTTCGCCAAATGTTTAAGAATGCTAGGCATGCAGAGTCAAAATACAGTAGCGAATTTAAAAGATATGATGGGGAAAAAAGACTAAATATTATCAGTAAAGGAAAGGAGGAATGTTTGGAAAAATAGCATACATAAAAATGATAAACTTAAAAAAAGAAACAGAACAAGCCATTTTGTGAACTCAGAGGAAATTTTGAGTAAATGTGAAGTAACTACGTATGACAATTTGAATATATCCTAAAACATCAGAGACCAATGACCTCAGCCTGCTGAGAGAAAGCACATCTTGAAATGTTTCTTTTTTTTTTTTTTTTACCATCTTTATTGGAGTATAATTGCTTTAGAATGGTGTGTTAGTTTCTGCTTTATAACAAAGTGAATCAGTTATACATATACATATGTCCCCATATCTCTTCCCTCTTGCATCTCCCTCCCTCCCACCCTCCCTATCCCGCCCCTCTAGGTGGTCACAAAGCACCGAGCTGATCTCCCTGTGCTATGCGGCTGCTTCCCACTAGCTATCTATTTTATGTTTGGTAGTGTATATATGTCCATGCCACTCTCTCACTTTGTCACAGCTTCCCCTTCCCCTTCCCCATATCCTCAAGTCCATTCTCTAGTAAGTATGCATCTTTATTCCCATCTTGCCCCTAGGTTCTTCATGACCATTCTTTTTTTTGTTGTTTTAGATTCCATACCTGCGTGTTAGCATACGGTATTTGTTTTTCTCTTTCTGACTTACTTCACTCTGTATGACAGACTCTAACTCCATCCACCTCACTACAAATAACTCAGTTTCGTTCCTTTTTATGGCTGAGATATTCCATTGTATATATGTGCCACATTTTCTTTATCCATTCATCCAATGATGGACACTTAGGTTGCTTCCATGTCCTGGCTATTGTAAATAGAGCTGCAATGAACATTTTGGTACATGACTCTTTTTGAATTATGGTTTTCTCAGGGTATACGCCCAGTAGTGGGATTGCTGGGTCGTATGGTAGTTCTATTTTTAGTTTTTTAAGGAAAGTCAATACTGTTCTCCATAGTGGCTGTATCAATTTACATTCCCACCAACAGTGCAAGAGGGTTCCCTTTTCTCCACACTCTCTCCAGCATTTATTGTTTGTAGATTCTTTGATGATGGCCATTCTGACTGGTGTGAGATGATATCTCATTGTAGTTTTGATTTGCATTTCTCTAATGATTAATGATGTTGAGCATTCTTTCATGTGTCTGTTAGCAATCTGTATATCTTCTATGGAGAAATGTCTATTTAGGTCTTCTGCCCATTTTTGGATTGGGTTGTTTGTTTTTTTTAATATTGAGCTGCATGAGCTGCTTGTAAATTTTGGAGATTAATCCTTTGTCAGTTGCTTCATTTGCAAATATTTTCTCCCATTCTGAGGGTTGTCTTTTCGTAACACTTCATGTTTCCTTATTATAATTCCAAAGACACAGAAATTTTCATTGACCAGGGAATCACTCACCTTGGAGGACTCCTATTCTCTCCACTGTCCTCAAATCTTCTTGTTCCAATCAAGAGATCAGAGAGAGTTTGAACAATTGATACCCTGCTCATGAGCAAAGATATATTAATGGAAAAAGATCCTGCAAAATATGAGAAACTGTCCAATGAATCAGGTCCTATATTTCCAAAAAAGTGGTAAAATTATTTCAGAAGAGATAAAAATGAAAATTCACCTCTTTCTGTTCTCCAAAAAGATCGTTTCTCTCTGGCCCCTGAAGCCCATGTTCAGATTGCTATAGACAATTACAAAGCTTAAGACTTTTTTGAAATGGGAAATGAAGTAAGCGCAAAAAGAGATGTTTGGCTCAATAACAAAAAAACAAACAACCCAATCCAAAAATGGGCAGAAGACCTAAATAGACATTTCTCCAAAGAAGATATACAGATTGCCAACAGACACATGAAAGAATGCTCAACATCATTAATCATTAGAGAAATGCAAATCAAAACTACAATGAGATATCATCTCACACCGGTCAGAATGGCCATCATCAAAAAATCTAGAAACAATAAATGCTGGAGAGGGTGTGGAGAAAAGGGAACCCTCTTGCACTGTTGGTGGGAATGTAAATTGATAGAGCCACTATGGAGAACAGTATGGAGGTTCCTTAAAAAACTAAAAATAGAACTACCATACGACCCAGCAATCCCACTACTGGGCATATACCCTGAGAAAACCATAATTCAAAAAGAGTCATGTACCAAAATGTTCATTGCAGCTCTATTTACAATAGCCAGGACATGGAAGCAACCTAAGTGTCCATCATTGGATGAATGGATAAAGAAGATGTAGCACATATATACAATGGAATATTACTCAGCCATAAAAAGAAATGAAATGGAGGTATTTGTAGTGAGGTGGATGGAGTTAGAGTCTGTCATACAGAGTGAAGTAAGTCAGAAAGAGAAAAACAAATAC
This sequence comes from Balaenoptera ricei, assembly GCF_028023285.1. NCBI lineage: Eukaryota > Metazoa > Chordata > Mammalia > Artiodactyla > Balaenopteridae > Balaenoptera > Balaenoptera ricei. Next base: position 175,853,894 of record NC_082641.1, on the reverse strand, counting down.
AGTATGCTAACACATATATACGGAATCTAAGGGGAAAAGAAAAGGTCATGAAGAACCTAGTGGCAAGACGGGAATAAAGACACAGACCTACTAGAGAATGGACTTGAGGATATGGGGAGGGGGAGGGGTAAGATGTGACAGAGTGAGAGAGTGGCATGGACATATATACACTACCAAACATAAAATAGATAGCTAGTGGGAAGCAGCCGCATAGCACAGGGAGATCAGCTCGGTGCTTTGTGACCACCTAGAGGGGTGGGATAGGGAGGGTGGGAGGGAGGGAGATGCAAGAGGGAAGAGATATGGGAACATATGTATATGTATAACTGATTCACTTTGTTATAAAGCAGAAACTAACACACCATTGTAAAGCAATTATACTCCAATAAAGATGTTTAAAAAAAAAAAAAGAGATGTTCGTTCACATGGGGAAATCAATACACCAGTGACTGTCAACATCTGGTGTCCAAGAGAATCAAGTCCAGTGTTTATTACAACATAGATGACTGGGCCCCAAGGCCAGAGTTTGATTCAATAAGTGGAGAAAGAGAAGGCACATTTCTAAGACTGATGGTGATGCTGCTAGTCCTAGAACCACATTTTTACACAAGCCACCCAAATTGAAAACCATTCATGTAGAGACCAGTGTCTGTTACTTTCCACTGTATTCAGATTTAACATCACCCACCATGCAACACAGAAGGTGCATCATATACATCTGTTCCCTAAGAGGCTACAAGAATGGTGGCAGCTGTACCTGCTGTGGTCAGGTTCCTGTAGTTCTCCAGCATCACATCTCTGTAAGCTTTCTCTGAAAGGGGTCCAGTACAGTCCACTCTTCCTGGGTGAAGTCCACAGCTACATCAGCGAAGGTCACTGAATCCTAAACCATCACACACATACTAGCTTTAGTAAAGTAAGACCTCCACCAATGTTCAGTGGGGAATGGAGACCAGTGACCCATGGCAACAGAGGGATTCAAGGTCTCTCATCACCTCCCCCAGGACACACTGGTCATAGGTTCTCTTCTATCTACACTCACTCATGATTGATATCCTTCAGCTACAGCTCTAAAGGAACATGTAACACATGAACTTATCTCAATAGAATGAGCCTAAAAGCAGTTTATTTCCTTCTTGCAGCACAGACCTAAGCCAATTGGAGACACTTCTAAATGCTGATGAATGAATACATTCTTTGAGAAATGCAGTCATCTTCCTTACTATGTAAGAACACCAAGCAAAATTAAAAATATGCAGTCACCATCATGAGAGGCAATATTAGGAGGTAATTACTGAAATACTGAGATTATTCAGGGTAATCTGTCACCAGTAGGAGCCTCCAGTTTCAGAGGGAATTCATCAGGGATTCAGTCTTGCAATGACTTTATTTCTTTAAGAAGCTCTGGACACAGGTCTACCAAAACAAAATGTGTCCATCTGGTGGACTGCATCCACCAGACTGCAGTAGGTCATTTTGTAGAAGAATAGACTTTCTGGGAAGCAGGGATGAAATCTCTCCCCTTGGCAGCATGAGCTGCAGATTTACACCTCCACCACCGGCTTTGTAAATTCAGTGTCTGCAGGACATCCGAGTGTACGAGTGCTCCTGCAGCTGGGACAGGACTGGCCTTAGCAGCTGTGGGCTTCATGGACACGTGCACACAGGGGCTGGGCCAAGCCAGGGTCTGAGCTGTCTCCATAGCTCCCACAGTAGGTCCAGGTGCATGACTATTGCAGTCCTGGGACCTGACTTCAGTGGATCTGTGCTGGTGGCCTTGTGAAAACAATGCCTGAGGGACACCAGGGCTAACTGCCAGCATTCCCAAGGTTGACACGGGGCTGAGGGCAGTGCCAACAACAGTGTACTTTGTGAGCCCGCACAACAGATGACAGGTGACACAACAGAGCACACTCACCAGAGAACACCTCTGGCAGAGGTATATTCAGTGGCTTCTCTCCCAGTGGGAGGGCTCCAATCCCATCTACCTCACACCGCAGATCAGAAATGTAACTCAGAAATGGATCTAGGGGTTTCTATTCAACAACTAGGGAATAGGCCCCTGACACGGCAGTGACAACCACAGAGCAAAGAGGAGGCCCCACTCAATATCCAGTGCAGGCTCTGGTCACCACAACACCAGTTACTCCTCCTATCAAAGGGATAATGGCCAGCATACACTAAGGAAAGAGGCAGCAGGCATCCACACTGAAAACAGCTCTCACACCAAAAAAATATTAAACCCACATAGGCTATACAGGGATGCCACCACATAAAAATAGCCCTCCAAGACCACAGTAAATAATTGTTTCTCCTAAACTCATAGATCAAGAAAAATATAAGTGAAATGAAGCAGAGGAACCACTCTCAATTAAAAGATCAAGAGAATTCCCCTGAAAGAACAAACAATGCAACAGACCTCTTCAGTCTAATAGACACTGAGTTCAAAAAGGAGATAAAATATTGAAGGAATTGAGGACTATTGATAGAAATGCAGATTATTGTAAAAAGGAACTAGAAACTATAAGCAGGAGCCAAGAAAAATTAGAAAATTCATTCACCAAGACGAAAGCTGAGCTAAAGACAATGAATAAGCAGAATGAATAATGCAGAAGAATGAATAAGTGATCTGGAAGATAAAATAATGGAAATCTCCCAATCAGAACAGCCAGCAGAAAGCCAAATGAAAACACTATAAGAGAACTATGGCATAATATAAAGCATGCCAATCTATGCACAATAGGGATCCCACAAGGAGAAGAAAGAAGAAAAGGGGATTGAAAATGTATTTGAAGAAATTATGGCTGAAAAGTTCCCAAACCTAAAGGAAACAGATATCTATGCACAGGAAGAACAAAGAGTCCCAAACAAGATAAACCCAAACAGACCCACACCAACACATATTATAATAAAAAATGGCAAAAGTTAAAGAGAGGATTGTAAAGGCAGCAAGAGAAAAACAAAGAGTTAATTACAAGAGAATCCCCATAAGGATATCAGCTGATTTCTCTACAGAAACGTTGCAGGCCAGAAGGGAGTGGAAAGATATATTCAAAGTCCAGAAAGGGAAAAATCTGCAACCTAGGATACTCTACCCAGCAAGATTATCACTTAGAATAGGAGGAGAGATAAAGAATTCCCCAGACAAGAAATAACTAAACAAGTACAGCAATACTAAATCTATCCTAAAGGAAATATTTAAAGGTCTTCTCTAAATGGAAAAGAAGTAAGAATCTATAGGAAAGAGAAAATCAAAATTGGAAAGTAAATCACTTAAATAAGCCAGTACACAGATTAAAAAAAAAATCAAAAACTTTATGTGAAAGCGATGATACCCACAATGAACAGCAAAGGATAAACATGAAGATGTAAAAGAGGGCATTAAAATCATAAAATGTAGGGGAGGAGAATAAGAAAATGTAGATTTTTTTTTCTAGAATGTTGGAGCCTATATGATTACCTGTCTAAGGCAAGTAGATATAGGAAAGTGTTAACATACTTGAAAAGCAGGGTAACCATGAATCAAAAATATACAATAGATTCACACACACAAAAAAATAACATAAGCATAATACAAAAGAAAATCATCAAACCACAAAAGGAAAAGAAAAAGAAAAAGGAACAAAGACGAAATATAAAATCAATAAGAAAACAATGTTTAAAATGGCAATAAATACATACCTATCAATTACATTTAATGTCAATGGACTAAATGCTCCAATCAAAAGACACAGAGTGGCAGATTGGATTAAAAAAAACAACAACAAGAGCCTACAATATGCTGCCTACAAGAGACCCACTTTAGGGCAAAGTATACACATAGATTGAAAGTGAGGGGATGGAAAAAGATATTTCATGCAAACAGAAATGACAAGAAAGTGAGGGTCACAATACTCATATCAGACAAAATACACTTTAAAACAAAGGCTATAAAGAAAGATAAAGAACACTATCCAATGATAAAAGGATTGACACAAGGAGAGGATATTACACTCGTCAATGAATATGGGAGCACTCAAATACATAAACAAATACTAACAGACATAAAGGGAGAAATTGATGGGAGTATAATAATAATAGGAGAGTTTAACACCCCACTCACATCAATGGACAGATCTTCAAGACGGAAAATCAATAAGACAACAGAGATCCTAAATGATACGAAAGAACAGTTAGACTTAAATGATATTTTCAGGACATTACGTCCAAAAAAGACAGAATACACATTCTTTTCAAGTGTACATGGAACATTCTCTAGGATTGACCACATACTAGGGCAGAAAACTAGCCTCAACAAATTTAAGAGTATAGAAATTATTTCAAGAATCTTTTTTGACCACAGTGACACGAACCTAGAAATCAACCACAGAAGAAGAAGCAAGAAGAAATCAATTATATGGAGACTAAACAACATGCTACTAAAAAACCAATGGGTCAATGATGAAATCAAAGAAGAAATTTAAAAATACCTTGAGGCAAATGACAATGAAAACACCATACAATATCTATGGGATGCAGCAAAAGCAGTTCTTAGAGGTAAGTTCACAGTGATACAGACCTTCTTTAAGAAACAAGAAAAATCTCAAATAAACAACCTAAGCCACCACCTAAAAGAATTAGAAAAAGAAGAAAAAACAAAACCTAAAGTTAGCAGAAGGAAGGAGATAATAAAGATCAGAGAAGAAATAAATAAAATACAGATTAAAAAACAATAGAAAAAAATTAATAAAACTAAGAGCTGGTTCTTTGAAAAGGTAAACAAAATTGACAAACCTCTGGCCAGGCTCACCAAGAAGAAAAGAGAGAAGACACAAATAAACAAAATAAAAATGAAAGAGAAATCACAACTGATATCACAGAAATACAAAAAAAAAGAATACTATGAACAATTATATGCCAACAGATTTGACAACCTAGAAGAAATGGACAACTTTCTAGAAACATACAGCCCACCATAACTGAATCAAGAAGAAATACATAACTTGAAGAGACCAATCACTAGAAGTGAAGTAGAATCTGTAATTTAAAAACAAACAAACAAACAAACAAAACTCTCTACAAACAAAAGTCCAGGGCCAGACGGCTTCACAAGAGAATTCTACTAAACACAGAAGAATTTATACTGATCCTTCTCAAACTCTTCCAAAAGACTGAAGACAAAGGAACACTCCCAAAGACATTCTATGAAGCCACCATCACCCTGATACCAAAACCAGACAAAGACAATACCAAAAAAGAAAATTACAGGCCAATATCTTTTATACTGATGCAAAAATTCTCAACAAAATATTGGCAAACTGAATCCAACAACACATAAAAAAGACCATATACCTTGACCAAGTCAGATTCATCCCAGGGTCACAAGGATGGTGTAACATACACAAATCAATCAACGTGATACACCACATCAACAAAAGACAGAAACCACATGATCATCTCAATAGATGAAGAAAAAACATTCGATAAAATTCAACATCCATTCATGACAAAAACTCTTACTAAAGTGGGTATAGAGGGAACATATCTCAACATAATAAAAGCTTTTTATGACAAACCCACAGCCAATATAATAAAAGCTGAAAGCCTTCCCAGTAAAATGTGAAACAAGACAAGGATACCCACTCTCACCACTTCTCTTCAACATGGTATTGGAAGTCCTAGCCAAAGCAATCAGACATGAGAAAGACATAAAAGGTATTCAAATTGGTAGGGAAGAGGTAAAATTGTCATTTATATGCAGATGACATGATACTATATATAGAAAACCCTAAAGACTCCACACAAAAACTACTAGAACTGATAAATGAATTCAGCAAGGTAGCAGGATACAAGATTAACATACAGAAATCAGTAGCATTTCTTTATGTTAACAATGAAATATCAGAAAGGGAATGTAAGCAAACAATCCCTTTTAAAATCACATCCAAAAAAAATACTTAGGAATAAACCTCACCAAGGAGGTGAAAGACTTACATGCTGAGAACTAAAAAACATTAATAAAGCATATAGAAGATGCTTCAAAGAAATGGAAAGATATCCCATGCTCTTGGATTGGAAGACTTAATATTGTTTAAATGGCCATACTACCCAAAGCATTACAGATTTAATGTAATCCCTATCAAATTGCCCATGACATTTTTCACAGAACTAGATCAAATAATCCTAAAATTTATATGGAACCATAAAAGACCCAGAATTGCCAAAGCAAACCTGAGAAAAAAGAACAAAGCAGAAAGCATAACCCTCCCAGACTTCAGACAAAACTAAAAGCTACAGTAATCAAAACAGCATGGTATTGGCACAAGAACAGACAAACGGATCAATGGAGCAGAATAAAGAGCCAAGAAATAAACCTACACACCTTTGACAAAGGAGGCAATAATATACAATGAGGAAAAGATAGTCTACTCAGCAAGTGGTGTTGGAAAGGTTGGACAGAAGCATGTAAAATCAATGAAGTTAGAACACACCCTCACACCATACACAAAAATAACCTCAAAATGGCTTAAAGACTTAAATATAAGACATGACACCATAAAACTCCTAGAAGAGAACACAGGCAAAACATTTTCTGACATAAATATTACCAATGTTTTCTTAGGTCAGTTTCCCAAAGCAATAGAAATAAAAGCAAAAATAAACAAATAGGACCTAATCAAACTTACAAGCTTTTGCACAGCAAAGGAAACTATAAACAAAATGAAAAGACAACCTATGGACTGGGAGAAATTATTTGCAAATGATGCAACCAACAAGTGCTTAATTTCCAAAATATGCAAACAGCTCATACAACTCAATAACAAAAAACAAACTACCCAATCGAAAAATGGGCAGAAGACCTAAATAGACATTTCTCCAAAGTAGACATACAGATGGCCAACAGGCACATGAAAAGATGCTCATCATCACTAATTATTAGAGAAATGCAAATCAAAACAACATGAGGTACCACTTCACACCTGTCAGAATGGCCATCATTATAAAGTCTACAAATAATAAATGTTGGAGAGGGTGTGGAGAAAAGGGAACCCTCTTACACTGTTGGTGGGAATGTAATTTGGTGCAGCCATTATGGAAAATAGTATGGAGGTTCCTCAAAAACTAAAAATAGAGTTGCCATATGACCCAGCAATCCACTCCTGGGTATATATCCAGACAAAACTATAATTCAAAAAGATACATGCACCGCTATGTTTGTAGCAGCACTATTTACAATAGCCAAGACATGGAAACAACCTAAATGTCCATTGACAGATGAATGGATAAAGAAGATATGGTATATACATACAATGGAATATTACTCAGCCATAAAAATAATGTCATTTGCAGCAAAGTAAGTCAGAAAGAGAAAGACACATACTATATGATATCACTTATCTGTGGAATCTAAAATACAACACAAAGGAACATATCTACAAAAAAAAAAAACAGAGAGAACAGACTTGTGGTTGCCAAGGGGGGAAGGGGGGTGGGGGAGGGAAGGATTGAGAGTTTGGGATTACCAGATGCAAACTAGTAGGATGTATGAACAACAAGGTCCTACGCACAGGGAATTATATTCAATATCCTGTGATAAACCATAACGGAAAAGTATATGGAGAAAGTGTGTGTGTGTGTGTGTGTGTATACACACACACACACACACACACACACATACATATGTAACTGAGTCACTTTGCTGTACAGGAGAAATTAACATTGTAGATCAACTATACTTCAATAAATTTTTTTAAAAACTGAAAGTGGATAGGATATTCTTTTTGAAAACAAGTGTCTTGAAGTTAAAACTAAAATTTGTTACACTTAAAAGGAAATCTTAACCAGAGCCAAGCAACTGTCATCACTACTATTAAATATTTGTTGATTCCACTGTTCCTCTTCTCTGTTATTAGATACTGGATACTACATAATTTTCATGTTTTAGGTGTGATGGATTCTCCACCAAGAAACTTAGAGGTATCCATTATTTCTGATAATGAACCATAATAAAATGGATAAATTTTTTTAAAAAACTAAAATTTGTTCCTTATGTTTCTCCATAATAAATTTTAGATATATTTTTTTTAAAGTTGATCAGAAACTACAAAATGGCACAAGATCTATGGAAGGGAGTTTGTAATAGCCAACAAAAGTAAATGTATACTTGCCTTTGACCTAGAAAAACACCCTAGAAACTTATTTACTGCAGGTTATTAACAGATACTAAAACAATTGCTAGGGGGAAAAAGATTCTGAGTATCAAAATATCACCCCACATATGATGCTTTTATTCTTATGGAAAAGTCTATTTTTAAAATAGAGAGCTCTGGTGATTACTATCTTAAGCAAGTAATCAAACTTAGCACACTAACCAAGGGATGTCATAAGTTTACATCTTCCCAATGAAATGCAACTTGATGTACACAACATCACCTTCAAAATATTTTGAAATGACCTTTTGAAGCTTATACACCAGGTTGTGGCACACTTTGGTCACAGGCATGTTTTTGTAAATAGTTTCTTGGGATCACAGCTATGCCCATTTGTTTCCTTAGGTCTTTGGCTGTTCTCCCACTACAAAGGCAGAGCTGAGTAATTCCATACCTTACAGCCCACAAAGCATCAAGAACTTACTATCTGGACCTGTTCATACCAAAAGCTTGCCAACTTCTCCTCTGAACCCATTTACTAACTGACAGGAAATACAAGACATGAAGGAAAGCTTAAACATACTGTGAAAATAGAAGCAGGAATATCAAAATGTGTGACTTTCTAAAAGAATGCATGTGACTCTTCAAAGAGTCAATATAATGAATATAATAGACAAACAACAGCAAGTGATCTAAGTTAAAACAGACTAAAAGGCATAAACAATTGTCATATATAAACCCTGATTGGGTTGTAGATCCCAAAACTACCCAAAACATATTTTGGAACAACGTGGAGAAGTTAACCTTTTAGAGTAGATATTAGAAGACATTGTTATTTTTACTTTCCTTGTGTGAAATAATGATATTATGATTTTACTAGGATAATACCCATATCTTTAGGAGAAGCATTACCAAGTTCTTAAAAGTCAAGTAGCATGTATACAATTTATTTTCAACTTACGCTCAAACACCTCACTATACAATGTATTCATAAATCTATGAGAGAACAAATCTGCACAATGCTAAAAATAAGTGAATCTACTACAACAAACATTCATTGTACTGGATGTTAACATTTTCTTGAGGTTTACGATTTTACCAAAAAAAAAAAAAAAAAGTGGGTAAAAAACACACTTAGGGGCTTCCCTGGTGGCGCAGTGGTTGAGAATCTGCCTGCCGATGCAGGGGACACGGGTTCAAGCCCTGGTCTGGGAAGATCCCACATGCCACGGAGCAACTAGGCCCGTGAGCCACAACTACTGAGCCTGTGTGTCTGGAGCCTGTGCTCCGCAACAAGAGAGGCCACGATAGTGAGAGGCCGGCGCACCGCGATGAAGAGTGGCCCCCGCTTGCCACAACTAGAGAAAGCCCTTGCACAGAAACGAAGACCCAACATAGCCAAAATAAATAAATAAATAATTTTTAAAAAAAATTAAAAAAAAAAAAAACAAAACAAAAAAAACAAAAAAAAAAACACACACTTAGTCCGAACTACACTCCTACTAGGACGAGAAGAAGACAACAACAGAAGTAGACAGCTAGCCCAAGATACTGGGCCTGACTCGTATGATCATTTATAATGTTTTCTTGACTTCTTGAACCACTGCATATGAATCAAATGTTTTTCTATCATGGGCATGATCCTATGCTAGTTTTAAAAATCAATCCAATTGTTGGGTTTGTGACCAATTATCTGTGTCTAGTACTTCTGGATTACCTTGGTGGATTTCTCCACTCCAAGGCTCTAATTGGTTGGCCCTTAGGAAATATATTCTAAAAGAAAGAAATTATAGTCCTGTTCAAGCCACTATTGGTATACTAGGTGGGATCCTCTCACCTAGCCAATTAATAAGACCTGCTCTGACCCTGGCCATAAAAATGAATTTTCCTCTAAAGTTACTCAAGCTCAGTTAGAGCAACAAGCAAAATTTCAGCCAAGGAATAAAACCTCCCACAATTATGGTATGGATTTATGTGGTTAACACCAGGCTATGGTCATTTAAGTTTTAAGACCCACCTTTATCTTGGGAACAATTAAATGATACTAAGGATAACCAGCCTAGTAACAGTAGGAAGTTGGGCTGGGAGCCTTATGGACAGTGCCAATACATAATTTCCCTGAAAGATAAGGATTGGTACAGAACAGACTACGTCAGATGACCTGGGAATATACTGGGCCGCACCTAATGGAAGTTCTTGGCTTAATTCTTACTTATGACTTTAATAATACTGCTAGCTATGTTATTTCTATTTTGCCTGTTTAACAAGATTATTGTTTCTTGTATTTCCAAATGTGTGACTGAGCCTCCAACAAAAATAATGATGACTAGGCAACTTGAAGCAGTTGATCAAGTATATAATTCTGTATGGGATCAATGATTGTAATAGTGTAACTCTAGATATGGGAAGATGCAATAAGAGGGATTTTTTTTTCTTGGAACAGACTAGTAAGACAGGTGGTCCAGAGACCTTTGGCTATTGTTAATAAGACCTAGTCCAGTAATAGCACATTGAGTGGCCTATCAGCAAAATCTTTGCCAAACTTAGGAATGAGCCTTCCTAGCACCGTGGGACAAAATGGTCATGAAATGCCTCCCAAAGCATGGTCGAATTTATGACCATGAGGGGGCCCTGTCAACTACAAATTGGCACTTGCCACCTACCTCTACAAGGATTAAATCATGAACTGCTGCAGCTGCTGACTTTCAACACCCCCTGAAAGGCATTCAGGGTGGAGAGCAGAAATGAGGCACTCTGTGCTCTGGGAAAAACTGGCAGAACAGGTCTTTAGATAGTTAGATATTTTCAGGAACCGATTTTATGAGCCCAGTTCTTGTATCTCCTCATATCTAGAAAAGCACTAAAATCTTTCATGGTGACTCTGCTCCTCGTGACTACCAGTAACCTTCACAAGACTAGCAGAAACCTTCTGCAAAAAAATATGTGCTTGAAAAAAATATATATATGCTTGATTGCATGTACTCCCCCTATACCAAAATCACATATATACTAACCTTCCCCCCCTACCTCTCTGGAGCAGTTTCTCAGAGCTATCTGAGATGCTGTCTCTCGGGCCCCAAATAAAACTTAACTCACAACTCTCACGTTGTGCATTTTTTTTAAGTTAGCACATGTACAATGCTAAAAATAAGTGAATCTACTACGAAGAACATTCATTGTACTGGATGTTCACATTTTCTTGAGGTTTAAGGTTTTACCAAAAAAAAAAAAAAAAGTGGGGAAAAAACACGCTTAGTCCGAACACCCTGTTTATGGTCCCTCATTCTGGAACTAGTATCATAAAGCCTCCACCACATCTCCTGGAGGCCCGTTTTCACTCTGTGGGCATGTACAGCCCCAGGAAGCTCAGATGACGAGAAGACTAAGTACTCTTGCTTTTTATTAGAAGAAAGATCTGTGATCTACATCCGTTTACATTTATATACAGAAATATGCACACCCTTGACACCTGAGAAAGTATTTTATCTACCTCTATGTAATATTCAAAAATAAAGAACACGGGAAGACAAACCCAAATTCTCAGATGAAACATTCTTTTTTCATACAAAAAGAACCGGCCCTTTAAACCAACTTTCCCTAATACTCAGAGCAACACGGCAGGATCGCCAGGTTCGTGACACCCGGAGGAGGTGGGACCTGAAGCCGACTGTTGACCGGAACAGCGGAAATTCTTTTCTTCGTGGAGGAAAGTCACAAAAAACAGAGTGGAGGCTTTCGAATAGGGAAGCACAGTGAATGACAACACGCCGCAGAAGCGCCCTTACCGCACGTCCCACCGGCTAAACGCGGTGGCTCAGGTTCCGAAGGACGCGAGCGGAGGGACCAGGTCTCTCTAAGGCAGCGCCGTGGTGGCCTAGTCCAAACCTGTCCTTTATCGCCCTCCTCGCATCCCAGAGCTCTCCCTTGACGCGAGCCTCACAAAGGACACGCTGAATCACACGACGACTAGAGCAACTTGCTCCACCAGGAACTGGGCCACGAGGCAGAAGACCGCCACCGACCAGCGACGCTACTTCCGCTTCCTGCCTCGGCCGTAGGGGGCGGGGCCCCGGGACTCTGGCTGCCAATCAAGTTCAACCATTGCTGGCAGGGAATTGTAGTTGGTGCTGGAGGTCTTGAAGTTGGCTCAGCCTGGGTTCTGGAAGCAGAAACAGGCCCAACGAGCCAAACTTAGGCTAGAACTAGGCCTGTGGGCGGGGCTGTGAGGAGAGGGTGGTCCCATACCCGGAAGTGGTGTTGGTGCAGGAGGAGGCCCAGTGCTGGCTTAGGGATCAGAAAGGAGAGGTTGGGGGTGGATACTCACCCACCAGGTCACTCCTCAAAAGCTTATCTACCTGCCTGTCCTCAACATCCTGGAGCCTTTAGAATGAGTCTCCCATATTAATAAGCCTGCCAATCCATGAGATAGGCTATCTATGAAACTGAGCGGGAGGGCCCGCGGCATGGAGGTCTCTTTTTTTGTCCCCCATTTCTTGTAGGCAAGACTCCAGACTCTATGATCTTCCCAAGAGCAGATTCAAACAGTTGCCAATCATGGGAGGAGCAGCCAAGAAACCACCTGAGGCAAGATTAAAGGGACCAGAGAAGCTCATCAAGATTGGGAGACTACCTGAGTCCCTGCACACATCCTAATCTTGTCAGCAACCCGACCCTTGGGAAGTATTGTTATAAAACTCGTTATCAAATCCTCCTGGGAGGGGACACATAGTTTTTCGAGGCAGGAGCCACTGTGTCCCCCTTTGCCTGGCAAAGCAATAAAACTATCCTTTTCTATTGATACTTCACCCAAAACGCCTATCTCTGAGATTTGATTCGGTACCTCTGTACAGAGAAGCTGAGCTTTCAGCATCATCTCCTCCATTCAATCAATCCTTTATTTAACCTTTATTTCCCCTTATTTTTTTAAATTTATATTGGACACCGTGCTAAACTCTAATCATTGATTTCTTTGTGTATTCAAAGTAGTGACATTTTTCTGTTACCTATGTGTTTTTCTTCCTTGAGTATTTATTCTGTTTTTTATTTTTCCCATGGCAGATACTCCAAGATGAAGAAAATAGCAGGAGAAGTATAGGAGAGGCTGAACCCTGCACAAATAAAAGATAAAGACCATGCTTGTAGGCAGCATTAAGTTAACTTCTCCCATATTTCTCATTCTCAAGGTCAAGGAGACCTTCCCAACTGTACATGTGCAGAAAGTCTCCTTGGAGGTCAAAAAGCGAGTGATGTCAACCTATCCATAGGCCTCTTCACTGGAATCCATCTCAGCTAAGAGATGCCCTCGCACACATGGGAGGGCCCTAAGATAAACCAAATACGGGCTCAGAACCAGGCAAAGCAAGATGATTGGCCAAAGGAAACTCAGAAGAAATGCTCCATATACGTGATTCAAACTACCATGAGGGCACGACTCTCTGAGTCCGCCCATGTGTCTATCCACACGTACTCTTTTTCCTCCTAATAAACACTTTACTTCTTTCACTACTCTTTGTCTCTTCGTGGAAATTTATTTCTACAAAGCTGATGGGCCAGGGCCTTATCACTGGCCATTGGTCTAGCGGCTCGGATTCAGTGCTCTCACTGCCACAGCCTGACCTCAATCTCTGGCCAGGGAACCAAAACTCCTGCTTCAAGCCGCTGCAGGCAGAGGCCATCTGAGATCAGGTAGTGAGGAGTTTTATAGTAATGGTTCAAAGAGGAGGGCGTGATCAGCTCGTGGACATTCTTCTGATTGGCTGGTGGTGAGGCAATTAATGCCGAAAGCTCTGCTTCTCTGTACACTGGTGCCGAATCGAACCTCAGAGACAGAGTTTTGGGTGAAGTAGAAAAGGATAGCTTTACTGCTTTGCCAGGCAAAGGGGGACACAGCGGGCTCCTGCCTTGAAAAACTATGTGTCCCAACCCAGGAGGATTTGATGAGGAGTTTTACAGCAATAGTTCAAGGGTGGGGTTGCGGACAAGATTAGGGTGTGGGCAGGTAGTCTCCTAATCTTGATGAGCTTCTCTGGTCCCTTTAATCTTGCCTCAAATGGTTTCTTGGCTGCTCCTCCCTTGATTAGCAACTGTTTGAATCTGCCCTTTGGAACTCAGGGAAGGTCACAGAGACTGGAGTCTTGCTTACAAGAAACAGGGGACAAAAAGGCTTTCATGCCCAAGAGCCCCACAGGGTCCTTCTCAGTTTCATAATTGGGAGTCAGCATCACCAACCTTCTGGTTCCAACTGGTCTGGGGTCTCTGTGCTTGTGGGCAGCATACAGTTAACTTCTCCCACCTGGTGGAGGTTTCAGTATCTGCAAAACAGCTCCAAGATATTGTTATGTATATCCCTTGGGGGGGGGGGACCAGGACCCTGCCCCAAGGCTGCATTATTGTTTCTTGACTGCCCCTCCCTTGTCTCCACATCCCCTCCTTTCCCTGATTAGCAAATGTTTGAACCTGCCCTTTGGAACTCAGGAAAGGTCATGGAGGCTGAATGAAGCCTATTTCCCGCAAACAAGAAACGGGGGACACAGAAAGCCTTTTGTGCCCAGGAGCCCCACGGTTTCAAATTCAGTGAGAGACAAATGATAGGTAAGAAGTGGATTTATTTAGAGAGATACACATTCCATAGACAGAATGCAGCCTGTCTCCAAAGGCGAGCGCGGTCCCGAAATATGGGATGGTTAGTTTTTATGGGCTGAGTAATTTCATAGGCTAACGAATGGGAGGATTATTCCAACTATTTTGGGGAAGGGGTGGGATTTCCAGAAATTGGGCCACCACCCATTTTTTGGCCTTTTATGGCTGGCCTCAGATCTGTCATGGCACCTGTGGGTGTGTTATTTAGCATGCTAATGCATTACAATGAACGTATAATGAGGCTCTAGTTCCACTGGAAATCGAATCTTCCACCATCTTGAGCCTAGTCGGTTCTAACCAGTTTATGTCATATCCACAACAACTATGTCATTCTTTTAAAGATTGTGCCTTGCCCCTTTCCCTCCTGTTTCAATAATAGAATCCATAATATCAAAGAAAGAAAAGCAAAAATGTCCTGAGTCCAATTTATACCTTAGGTGAGTGAGTCCAAAGGTGTGGTGAATTGGGTGAAGTCTTCTCCAGGGCAGGCAGTAAAGTCATCTCCAATAGCAAGATTTGGGGCTGGGGTAATGTCATCTGAAGCAATGTCATCACCCCAATGAGCTTCTGGGCCAGGGCAATGTCATCTAGGAAGTGGGACTGGGGTATCCTTTCTCAGATGATATCCACTCATGTTGATGTGGGTCGCAGCATTGACCTACATATGTTTGATTGAAACAGTGACATATGTGGAGGATTTGGACCTCTAGATTGTAAATCAATGAAAGAACCCAGACCAGTAGTAGTAAGAGCAACAGACAACAGAATGGTGTGCAGCTGTGCTTAACATGTTTTCGGTTTTGTTTTTCGGTAGAAGTTTAGCCTCAAATTGGTCCCCTATCAGATGAGCAGCTGCCTGGCCTGTGGGACAATATATGTTCAATGTCCCAGGAGAGTATGCATCCTCCATCTGGCCTCCAACTCTTATGGAATTAAAAATTTATAAAGATAGGTATGAAATGAAATTCATATTTTATAGCAAGACAAGAAAAAAAAGTTTTTTAAACTGTCCTATTTTTATTTTTATAAATTTATTTATTTTTGGCTGTGTTGAGTCTTCATCGCTGTGCACGGGCTTTCTCTCGTTGCAGTGAGCGGGGCTACTCTTCGTTGTGGTGCGCGGGCTTTTCATTGCGGTGGCTTCTCTTGTTGCGGAGCACAGGCTCTAGGCGCAAGGGCTTCAGTAGTTGTGGCATGCGGGCTCAGTAGTTGTGGCTCATGGGCTCTAGAGCACAGGCACAGTAGTTGTGGCACACGGGCTTAGTTGTTCTGTGGCAAGTGGGATCTTCCTGGACCAGGGCTCGAACCCGTGTCCCCTGCATTGGCAGGCGGATTCTCAACCACTGTGCCACCAGGGAAGCCCAAGAAAAAAATTTTTTTAATTAATTATTTATTTATTTATTTGGCTGTGTCGGGTCTTAGTTGCAGCATGCAAGCTCTTCGTTGTGGCGTGCAGGCTCCAGAGCACATGGGCTCAGTAGTTGTGGCACGTGGGCTTAGTCACCCCACGGCATGTGGGATCTTAGTTCCCTGACCAGGGATTGAACCCGCGTCCCCTGCATTGAAAGGCAGATTCTTAACCACTGGACCACCAGGGAAGTCCAAAGAAAAATTTAAACATAAAAATTCTTCTCTGCCCTTTGGCCTCCTCTCTCCTCCCACTGTGCATTGTGTATCTGCATTACGCATCAACAAGACCTCCCCCATCAGCAGGAATACCTGCTCAACCATAAAGAGCAACATTCTCCTAGCATCAACAAGACAACTCCTTAAAAGATAACATAACTTCTTGATCTTTTCAAGGGTCACATGACCCACCATGATGATTCTTAGATCTGGATTATGTAAATTGTCAGTAATGCGTCATTTGATGTACAGCTCTCTGTCTCAATAAATTTATATAACTGTGCCTTGACTTCTAACAGGCAGAACAGTTATCAGACCTTTCTGAGATGCTCTTCCTAGGTTATAATCCTCAAATTTGGTTGAATAAAAATTTCCGTTTCTTTCTTAGATCAAGTGATTAATTTTTCATCGACATAGGTTATGGCTCAGGACAAGATAGAGATCCACTTAGTGGTTCATTGGTCAGATTGGAATTTTTTTAATTAATTAATTTATTTATTTTTGGCTGCATTGGGTCTTCAGTGCTGCATGCGGGCTTTCTCTAGTTGCAGTGAGCAGGGGCTACTCTTCGTTGCGGTGTGTGGGCTTCTCACTGCAGTGTCTTCTCTTGTTGCGGAGCATGGGCTCTAGGCACGCGGGCTTCAGTAGTTGTGGCTTGAGGGCTTTAGAGTGTTGGCTCAGCAGTTGTGGTGCATGGGCTTAACTGCTCCGCGGCATGTGGGATCTTCCCGGACCAGGGCTCGAACCCGTGTCCCCTGCATTGGCAGGCAGATTCTTAATCACTGTGCCACCAGGGAAATCCCCAGATTGGAATTTTAAAGAAATTGTTTGAGGAGATCATTATGTCTTCCAGTTAAACTGGCTGTCTGGGATCAGAGCCATGAAACTTTTATTGAATGCATTCTCCAGGAGCCTAGTGTTGTGTATTTTGAGAAGTGAAATGTGTCCCTTTGTTACTATGAGTAACATCTATAACTCCAAAGGGAAAATGGAGTGTCTTGACAAGGCCTTATGTTGTGGCCTCAGTATATGTAGAGATACGTGTGATTTTGACTGACAATCTGGGTATCTGTGAAGCAAGAGATTCCCAGAGTTCTTGATCCTGAATGGACGATTTTTAGGGAATATCCCATAATAAATGTGAAGATGAAACATTTGTTGGCCAGAACATCCAGAGCCAAGATACCTGCATGAAGTTTGGCCAAGTGTATTTTTTGTTGTTGTTGTTGTTTTGGGGGGTCCTGTTTTTCATTAGGACATCCTGGTTAAGAGATGGAAAGCAGGAACATTCCACTGTGTTCCATCACATATGGTTAGGAGTGCAATTTAATAGTCCATGAACTCTGCTATTTACTCAGTTAATCTCAAGGGTTCCCAAGGTAGCCAAGGGATGGATTCTTTCCCCTTTCTTTTCCTTTCCTTTTCTTTCTTTCTTCCTTCCTTCCTCCCTTCCTTTTTTCTTTCCTTCTTTCTTTCTTTTTCAAGAACATGCAAAACTGGGTTATTAAATGGAGTGAAGATAATCACCTCTTTATTAACTAGGTTTGTATAATACGTTTTAAACCTTGAAGGCCCTGTTTTAACTCACAATGGGACATATTATTTTAAGTAGGGTTTTGGTGGAGGCGTCCCATCTTATCAAAACAATTCATGTCAAAGACTTAACTTAAACTTATTATTGTGTCAGGGCATCTATGTCCAAAATAGGATATTTTAGGGCAATAGGTACTATGACTATGGGAAATTTAGGCAAGGCTACAATTAAAGTGAGGCACACCTATTTTTCCTCTACTACTATTAGTTACTTTTTATAACTGTAGGTGAGTATAATGTTTAAATTTAATGGGATCCCCAGGTATGCCTGTAATTTAACTGAGTGCCAGCACTAAGTCTATAAAGATTTGTCAATTAGTACATTTTACCAAATGTTAAAGTAAATTCAGAAGTTATGTTGTAGAGGTACAAAAGCCCATCAGTGCACTTTTAATCTTTTTGTTATATACATTTTTTAGTATATAAAGTTTACTACAAATCTCTTGTATGTCTTAATTACATGTAACTTATTATTATATATAAGTTATTTTGAATCTCCAGTTTGGTCAAATCATGGATCTCTAATTTCCAACTTATGCACAATTTATATAATTTATTATGCATCTATACTAAATTATACATATATACATTATATAAACAAACATATATAGAATTTATGTAGTTAATCTTTACTTTCTTCCCCAGTATCTAGGGGTTTATTTTTCTTTGTTGCTTTTAAATCAGTAAGTAATATGAGACTACCACTATGTTTGCTAGACCCGACATTTTCTCCATACCTAAAGATTTCAAATAATGGAGTGTAACTGATAAAAATATTGAATCACTATGTTGCACATCTGAAATGAATATAATATTGTAAATAAACTATAATTTTTTTAATTTCAAGTTTTAGTTTTGGGAGGGAGGGGTGCCTGTAGCCACCTAAATCTGCAGCTTTTTCACTTTTTTTTCTTTTTTTTTTTTTAATAAATTTATTTATTTATTTATTTATTTTTGGCTGTGTTGGGTCTTCGTTTCTGTGCGAGGGCTTTCTCTAGCTGTGGCGAGCGGGGGCCACCCCCCATCGCGGTGCGTGGGCCTCCCACTGCCGCGGCCTCTCTTCTTGCGGAGCACAGGCTCCAGACGCGCAGGCTCAGTAGTTGTGGCTCACGGGCCCAGCTGCTCCGCGGCATGTGGGATCCTCCCAGACCAGGGCTTGAACCCGTGTCCCCTGCATTGGCAGGCAGACTCCCAACCACTGCGCCACCAGGGAAGCCCCTTCACATTTTTTTCTTTTTTGTCTCCTGGCTGATCCTGAGACAACTGTTTGTTGATTGATTGATTGTATTTACCTGATAAGCTGCTGGTGGTCCTGACTGACCCCTGCTGTGAGTGATGGCCCCCCTTTCCAGGGTGTCTCTATCAACCTCAGAGGGGCTGGGGGTTATCTCCAAGAGAACAATGGTGGCAGAACCCTGATTTTGTGATAATTTGGTTTTCGGGAGGATTTTCTTAGCATGTTGACAGACAGCAGCACTCAAGAGTGCCCAAGTATACTGACCAGGCAATTTACAACTTCACAAATGAGCTAAGAGCTCCCTTCATGTGTCTTGGGGTTAGCAAGAACAAAATGTGCCTTCCCCTCTTCCTTTTCCATTAAACATTGAGCCAACGTCTCTATGGATACCATCTCTTCTATCCCACTATGTCGCGGTGAATTTTGACAATAGCAAAGCAAGCAACACAGAGATTTGCCTTTAAAGCATCATTTAAACTTTTCAGGAGCCATGGTTTTCCAAGTGGGACCCTACACCTAGCTACCGACAACTGAGAAGTGTAGTTCTTCCTGTATCATTTACATTCATAGGAGTTTATGCCGAAGTCTCACGTGGATATTAAGGCCTTAACACTAAGTAAGTTTTACCACATTCCTTACATATATATGGTTTTCCCCCAGTGTGAGTTATCATGTGCTTCTTAAAGCATGTGAAACATTTTAAGGCTGTATCTCATTCTTACCTTCACATGGCTTTTACAGTAATTTCAGGTATATAAAATTAACGTTAGAAAAACAACAAAAAGGTTTGCCTACACGCCTTATGACCAGAAAGTTTTTCTCTCAAGTGTGAGTTCTTATACATCCTGTAAGGTGTGAACAATTACTGCTCTCCCATGTACCTTCTATGAATTCGAATTCTGCCCCATGTAAGTTCCCAAATATCACGTAAGGATGAAAACTGAGTAAAGCTTTTTCACATTCTTTACTTTCATGAGGTCTTTATCCAGATGAGTTTATTTTTTAAAATTTTTTTAAATTAATTTTTTATTTATTTTGGCTGCATTGGGTCTTCGTTGCTGCACACAGGCTTTCTCTAGTTGTGGCGAGAGGGGGCTACTCTTTGTTGTGGTGCATGGGCTTCTCATTGCAGTGGCTTCTCTTGTTGCGGAGCACGGGCTCTAGGTGCATGGGCTTCAGTAGTTGTGGCACGCGGGCTCAGTAGTCGTGGCTCGCAGGCTCTAGAGCGCAGTCTCAGTAGTTGTGGCCTACGGGCTTAGTTGCTCCGAGGCATGTGGGATCTTCCCAGACCAGGGCTCTAACCTGTGTCCCCTGCATTGGCAGGTGGATTCTTAACCACTGCGCCACCAGGGAAGCCCCCTCCAGATGAGTTTAGATGTGAATACTAAGGGCTGAGGAACATTTACAGGTTTTTTCACATGTCTTAGTTCTTAGATGTTTAGCAAGTGCTTAAGACTGAGTGAAGGTTTTCCAACATTCCTTACATTCATATGGTTTCTCTCCGGTGTGAGTTCGCATGTGCATATTCAGGCGTGTGGAGTGTCTAAAGGCTTTCCCACATTCTTTACATTTGTACGGCTTTTCTCCCGTGTGCGTTCGCATGTGCATAACAAGATTTGTGGACCGAGCAAAGGCTTTCCCATATTCTTTACATGCACAGGCCTTCTCTCCAGTGTGTGTTCTTAAATGTGTAGTAAGGCCTGACGACGGAGTGAAGGTTTTCCCACACTGCTTGCATTCATATGGCTTCTCTCCAGTGTGTGTCCTCATATGTTGATTAAGCATTGAGGAATTACTGAAGGCTTTCCTACATTCCTTGCACACATAGGGGTTTTTGTCAGTGTGTGTTCGCATATGTAAGACAAGACCTGAGGAACAAGTAAAAGTTTTCCCACACCCTTTACATAAATATGGCTTCTCTCCACTGTGAATTCTTACATGTTTTTTAAGGTAGGAGGAATGAATAAAAGCTTTTCCGCACTCCTTACATTCAAAGGGTTTTTCTCCAGTGTGAATACGTATGTGTAAAATAAGTCCTGTGGATCGAGTAAAGGCTTTCCCACATTCCATACATACATAGGGCTTTTTGCCAGTGTGAATTCCTATATGATCTGGAAGGTATGAGGGATCAGTGAAAGCTTTCCCATGTTCTTTATACACATAGGGCTTTTCTCCAGCGTGATATCTCCTATGTAACTTAAGTGATGACTGATTCACAAAAGTTCTCCAACAGTCTTTGTGTTCACACGATTTCCCTTGTGTCTGAGTTTTTTTGAGATTTGAAAGCTGACTCGAGACTTTTTCATGTTGAATACACTCAGAAGTTTTCTCCCCAGCACTGATTTCCTTGAGCAAAGTATGAATAAAGTTCTTTTTGAAGGCTTTTCGACTCTGATTACCCTTAGAAGTTTTCTGTCTAACGTGAGTTCTCGTGTGTGTCATAAGAAATGAGTGTTCACCAAACACTTTTCCACACAGGTTAGAGCCATATTATTCCTCTCCAGGATTGCTTCTCTCCTGTTGATTAAGGTATAAATAATAACTAAGGACTTTTTCACATTAATTATAATAATAGAATTTCTCCCCCCTCACAATGATTATGCATTGGAAACATTATCATAGTTAATTTTCCCCATTTCCATTAAGTGTGCAGAGTTCCTCCTCTGTTTCTGAGTTATTTTAAGTTGAATAAGCTATGAGGCCAGGACCCTGAATTACATTCTCTATTTTCACAGAGCATCTTAGAGAGTTTTTCTGATAATTATTTAGGGTACATTGTGTTTCAAAAACTGGATATCAGAGTTACATATAATATGGATGTTTACATGTGAGACCTCTAAGGAGAAGTAGGTTTGAAGTAAGTTTAGAGTACTTCTCAAATTCTTGATATTCAGAGACTCTCTTCATAGACTCTGCTTTCTCTAGGTAAATGGCATTTACCTCATATAATTCTCATGGATTTTGTGCTTCTGGCCCTGATATGGAGGAGAAAAATTGCTTCTTGGAGATCTTACCAATTATATTCCATTTGATGTTTTTTCCACAGAAATATCTTGAAGAGGTGTGGGACCTTTGGTTTTAAGTTGCAAATCCAATTCCGAAATAAAGTGGAAAAATTCAAGTTTGAGGAAAAATTGTGGGATAAAGTTATTTCAAAGCATAAGGAACAAAGAATGACATCACAAAATGCGTTAGATTCTGGTGGCTCCTTCCCATGGTAAGAAAACTAACAAGCTTACAAAAACTACCAGAACCAACTCTTGCAGAATTCAGAATCTAGCAAAAAAATATACAACCACCAAGCAAATGGTAAAAAGAAAGAAGCAGCTGTATTTCCCTGAGAGAGTGCTGTGGCATTTTAACCTCCCACCTACCATCCACACTCTCCAGATCAGCTGCAGCCATGGAGATGGCAGGATGCACCTCTTGAACAAGCTGCTAGTGCCAAAAGGAGCAACATGGACCTTGTTCTCAAAGAACTGCCATTGTGTGTTTCAATCTGTCTGGCAGCTTCCTTGAGTATCGGTGCATGAGCTTGCCTTTATTTCACCCAACTCAGAGAGTTCCCAGGAGTGAGGCAGCTTCTGCTGAAAGTGTCTACTGGTGAAGTATTGGCCGCAGCAGCTTGAGGAAAGGGAAAATGGTTGGGACAAATAGTAGACAGACTGAAAAGCCTTGGGAGGAACAAGTTGGGAATGTTATATGCGGGTGAATAGGGGCATATAAAAACTCGAACGTTTACCAGAGAGTTAAGAAGTCTGCAAGCATGCGCAGGGCCGGATGCAAGGTCAGAAGGGCCAGAGAGGACCGAAAGCCTTCACCTCTGGCTGACCTTCAAGATGCATTCAAGCAGGAAGGGAAGGCTAAGGAAGAGTTGTAAACAGCCTGGCAAGGCACTAAAAGAGAATTGTTAATTTTCTTTTCATGGCTTCAGGCATTTAAGGAATTTCTGTCATTCTAAGGTGACCACTAAGCTAGTAGAACACAGATTTCAAGGGCTGCACTAGAAAGAATGTAGAACAAAAATAATTAAGGGACTTCCCTGATGGCACAGTGGTTAAGAGTCCGCCTGCCAATGCAGGGGACATGGGTTCGAGCCCTGGTCCGGGAAGATCTCCCATGCCGCGGAGCAACTAAGCCCGTGTGCCACAACTACTGAGCCTGTGCTCTAGAGCCCGTGAGCCACAACTACTGAAGCCTGCGCACCTAGAGCCTGTGCTCTGCAACAAGAGAAGCCACCACAGTGAGAAGACCGCATACCACAACAAAGAGTAGCCCCCGCTCACTGCAACTAGAGAAACCCCGCATGCAGCAATGAAGACCCAATGCAGCCAAAAATAAATAAATTAAATAAATAAATTTTTTTAAAAAGATATCATTTTATACCTGCTAAAATGGTTAGTATTAAAAAAAAGGAAATAAGAAGTGTTGGCAAGGATATGAAATAACTGGAACTCTTCTACATTGCTGGTGAGACTGTAATATGGTACAGCCTCTGTATAAAATAGTTTGGTAATCCTTAACAAGTTAAACATAAAATGACCATATGCCCCTGCAATTCTATGTTTAGGTATGTACCCAAAAGAGTTAAAAACAGGTATTCAAATATATGTACAGAAATGTTAACAGGAGTATTCACAATTGCTAAACGTGGGGGAAAAATGTCCATCAGCATACAATTGGATAAACAAAATGTAAATCGACATGAAATTGACTATTATTCACCCATAAAAAGGAATGAAGTACTGATACATACTACAACATGGATGAACATAGATGAAAACACTGTGCAACTGAAAGAAGCCTATCACATTTTGTATGATTCCAGTTATATGATATATAGAGAATAGGTAAAATCATAAAGAAAGCAGATTAGTGGTTGCAGGGATTGGGGGTAGGAGATGAATGTAAAATGACTGCTTAACGGATACTGGGTGTCCTTTTGAAATGTACTCAATAACAGTAATTTACATTCACTAAAATGGTTAATTTATATGCATTTTACCTCAAAAAAAAAAGCATATGGCACATGTGTCTTTCTTAATATGAATGAAACATAATAAAAATGATGAAACAAAAGGGAAGATGGACCACAAAGTTTGGTTGTGTTAGGAGTTTGACAACGATAAGGGTATGGTTTAAAAATTGTGGATAATTTACCAAGTTATAACACTCTGGAAAAGAAAGGCTGATGGTAAACAAAAAGATGATAGAATCAGGAAAACAATATAAGAAGGTATGGTGAGGGAATTCCTGGGCAGTCCAGTGGTTAGGACTCTGCACTTCCACTGCAGGGGGCATGGGTTCGATCCCTGGTTGGGGAACTAAGAACTCGCATGCCGTGTGGTGCAGCCAATAAATAAATAAATAAGAAGGTATGGTGAAAACAGCTACCTGTAAATAATGAAATTTTCAAATGAGATGGACAGATCTTTCTGAGGTTGAGAAGATCAATGGAATTTAAAGGTAAACAGGAGTTGAAGGTTCCTGAAGAAACTCAGAAGCCAAATGGCCTTAGTCTTCTCAGAAAAGAGAGTACACCTTTAAGTTTGCAGAGTGACATTTCCAAAGGCACCGCCCCTTTCCCAGACTCTCACTGCTCTTCATAAAACCCTATCTGGGGCTTCCCTGGTTAAGAACCCTGGGGCAGTGGTTAAGAATCATCCTGCCAATGCAGGGGACACGGGTTTGAGCCCTGGTCCAGGAAGATCCAACATGCCACGGAGCAACTAAGCCTGTGAGCCACAACTACTGAGCCTGTGCTCTAGAGCCCATGCTCCACAACAAGAGAAGCCACCGCAATGAGAAGCCCACGCACCGCAATGAAGACCCAACACAGCCAAAAATAAAAACAAATAAATAAACAAATTTATTTTTTTTAAAAACCCTATCTGCCATGAACTCACCCTGCAGAACTCCTCTTGCTCCTGTCCTCAGCTCTTCTGCTCCTTCCAAAGGAGGGCTGAGATGTGGTTTGCATGATTTGTACCCTGCTTAAAGGAAAAACACATAAAGAGGACCTTGCAAGACATGAAAAACATGTCCTTGAGTCGGGAACCAACACTTTAGCCTTCGGGGTTTCTGAAGACAGTGAAGTTTAACTTAAAAACAGCAAAATAATCATGCAAAATCTCAAACAAGTAAAACTTCTTTAAAGGATCAAAAATCCAAACACATTCTCTCTCTGTGCCCTCAAGTGACTGGAGATCTCTAAGACCTAAAAACTATGTTCAACCTCATACACATTTAAAGTCTTAAGATTTTTTAGTCCCTAAAGGAAATAAAGATCATTTTCATGGTGGAATCCTCTAGACAGTAAGGCTCATGAGGCCAGGGACCAGGTTTGTCTTGTTTACCACGGTATTCCCATTTGACAGCAAATGTACTTGAGAAACACTCATTTCCTAAAGAGCTCAGTGAAGAAATGATGCCAGCCTCACCTATCGTAATGAGATTCTGGTAGTTCTCCCACATCACATCTCTGTAGAGATCTCTCTGCGTTTGAGCCAACAAAGTCCACTCTTCCTGGGTAAAGTTCACGGCCACATCCTCGGAGGTCACTAAGTGCTAAACTATCAAACACATGCTGGCTTCAGCTAAAAACCATCTTCTTTGATGTTCTCAGAGAGATGCATGAGGGATTGAGGAGGGTAGACCAGAAGCCTACGGTACTCCTGGGCCCAGACCTCTTCTCTCTAGCTATATACGCTGTCTGATCACATCCAGTCACGTGGATTTACCAGCATCACTGACACGTGATTAAACTTTTCTTAAACAGCTTTACTGTGGGCTCTTCTTGCTTTATTCCTCTATTTATAAGCTATAGTTAGCACTGAACACAATGCAGCACTGTAAAATCTAATAACAAATGAATTATTTCCACAGTGACACACAAATTCTGTGAGATTAGATCTTAGATACTTTCACATACTTTCCTTAAGATCTGTCATAACACTCAGCAAAACAATAAGCCAACAAACATGACTGAGGATCAGAAAGAATTAATAAATATTGAGATAAAAGAATCATATCCCCTGTAAGCCCTGTATATTCTGAGATGGCATGGTCCGGGAGAAATTCACTTGGGACTCATTCCCTAAGCAGGGCCATTAATTGCTTTAAAAAGCTTGGGGACATTACAAGGAGACATGGCTACCTGATGGAAACAAGCATGACAACATTTTGAAGAAAGGTCCTCTTTTCACTTGCCTGAGAAGAATCCATCAGTAACCGAGCCACCATCCGTGTCTCCTTGGTTTTTCTCTCGTAAAGACAGGAAGGGTCCCCAGAAAGATGACCTCAGAGAGAAGAAGCATGGCGTATACTCTGAAGCCAATCCAATCCCAACAATCGCAGGCCTATAAACTCTTCCACACCATGCACAGAATACACCACAAACACACTAACTCCATGGTATGACAAAGCACCATGAGTTACCTGGAGCAAGAAAATGGTTTTCTGAAATCTTGCTACCTATGAAGACAGGTTTAAAAATCCATCTTAGAGTTATACAAATCAAAGTACAAAGAGGCAGAGTTGTGTGACAGACACAATAAAGTTCATGAACATTTTATCCACCCCAAAAGCACACACACCTTCTTGCATCCCAAATCCCAGAAACGTGAACTGTGGCCATTCCAATCCCTTTTGTATGGTCCAGTGCATGATCTCTCAGCCCACTGCAACTACATGAAGTAAACGATTTGAAAAGAAGCATCAACAAAGACTCACCACATCCCTGAGTCAGATCAAGGGCTGCCATCCTGTGAATCTGATAGTGAGAGTTTCCAAAACATTCCATTTCTTGCTCAGATCACTCCAGAGAAGCTTTTGAGTAAATTAAGAGGTTGAGCTCAATTTCTCTTTGAACACTAGAAAGTCTGGGTAAATGGTTTGCAACATCAATCATTAAGCAACTGACATTTTTCCTCAATCATCAAACATCTCTCTGCAGACGAAACATGTGACAGCCACTAAAAACCATCTAATACAATACCACATAAA
The DNA here is from genome assembly GCF_028023285.1 of Balaenoptera ricei. Lineage (NCBI taxonomy): Eukaryota > Metazoa > Chordata > Mammalia > Artiodactyla > Balaenopteridae > Balaenoptera > Balaenoptera ricei. The sequence continues at coordinate 175,826,666 of NC_082641.1, read as the reverse complement.
TATTAACAGTAAGAATTGCCATTTACTGAGCACCTATTAGTAGTTCTACATACATAAACTCCTTTAGTCGTCAACAACCACCCCCCCAGATTGGGTATTAAACTGTCATTTAATAACCAAGAAAGTTGAGGTTCACACCGGATTAGGAACTGGCCCCAAATCACCAGTTAGGAAATGAGAGCCCAGAGTAGATACGGGTTAGTGTGTCAAGAGCCTGATCTCCTGTGGTTGTTGTTATTCCTAACACGACCAGAATTCAGTCCAGACCCTCTACTAGGCATAATAGAGAGGAGAAATACAAAAGAGTTTATGAAATCAGAAGTCTCCCTGAGTACCCCCTGCTAGAGCTTGGTTAGGCTTGGAACCTTTGTCTCCCTCTGTCTCTTATCCCTTCATTCAGTTAACAAATATTTATTAAGGGCCTTCCTTATGCCAAGCCAGGTACTAGGCAACGAGGAGGGGACACTTCTTCAGGACCTCACAGTTCAGTCGGGCAATGAAAATAATTATGTTGGTGATGAGCAGTATAGTTAAAGAAAGAATCCATCCCATTAAAGTATAAGGAGTACCACATATACACAAATATATTCGAGATACATAGACAAGACTGGTTAAGTGTAAGATAAAGGCAGAATAGGGCAATAACCACTTCAGAGGACTGTGGTAATTGATACTTCATTTACTTAAAAAGTAAGTGTTCCAATATTGACCCAAAGACATCCAAACTTGAATATCATGATTTTAGAAAAAAATCAAAATACATTTTTAATGCTGGCCACTCCAACAGGGTCTGAATCATGTCATTGTTTTTCTTTTATGTTGAAATTGAAGTCATTCCATATTATCTCACAGTTAACTCCAAAGACTATTATATAAATATATTTTTCATCTTTTCACCTTTTCGTAATACTGATCAGTTCTATTTTTTTTCCAGTAAGTACTGGTTTTATTTTTATTCATCCTTTCAGTACATTTTGTTCTACTTCTGCATATCTCATTCAACTTTAGGAGGTAGAACACTTAGTTCCATTTCTTGAACTTTTTTTTATTGAATTACAGCATACATATAACTAAGGGAGGCAATCATGAATAAAAATCTCAATGAACTATCAAGAAATGACCAGCCCCAGGTAACCACCATTCAGATCAAGAAACAGAATGTCCCAATATCCAGCATCTCAGACATATTCCTTGTCTCTTTTCCAAATCACTAATTCCATGCTTCTAAATCCAAACCCCTATCCTGACATTTAACATTCTAGGCTATTCTGCCTATTTTTGAATTTTAAAGAAACACTATTAAACAGCATGCATTATTTCGTGTCTGGATTCCTTGATTCAACATTACGTTTGTGAGGTTCATCCAAGTTGTTGCATCTATCTACCTGTGATTTGGCCCTTCTCTTTGCTGAAGAGTATGCCACACAAAATATATTCCACAGTTCATCCATTCTGTTAATCTCCTTTGGGTTATTTCCAATTTAGGGATATTTCAAATGATGCTATGAATAGTGCTTATGTTCAACTGGTGGACATGTGCCTGCATTACTGTCGTGTTATCAACAGATCATATTTAGTTGGTATCTTTAAAAATGTGTTTCCATTAGCCCTGTATACACATCTCAACCAACAACTGGCACTGTCACTCTTTTTAGTTTTACTTTTGACTAGTCAGTGTAATACTATCATATTGTGGTTTTAATTTGCATTTTCCTGGTTGCTAATCATATCAAGCACCTTTTCATGTATTTGTCGTCTCTTCGTATATTTTTTTATTGTTTATTTTTTAAATTTTATTTCTTTGTTTTGTATATTTTATTTATTAAAGATCCTATCGAAACCTCTTGATCATTATCCTATTGAGTTTTCACTTGGGGTATTAATCTGTAGGAGTTATACGAGGCATCTATGAGGCAATAAACCAAGTATTAAAGGTCAAATATCATGCCTGCAAATTATTTCAATCTCCTTACTCTCAGAGTTTACCGTAAACATTTAACTATGCACATGAAGACAGATGTAGAGACACTAGATATGTAAAACATGAACAAATAGTTCACAAGGTAACACCTGAATAATTTATCAAACTCCCAACAACGGATGATCACAGCCAGAGCATTTCTGTCCAGTGCTCACCGGAATGCGCTGCAATCGCCAGGTCGGTGAGTAGAAGAGGGCGCTGGGGCAGTTTTCCAAAACGTAAATGCTTTTCCTTCACGAGAAACGACACACAGTTTGCTCTGGCAGTTTTTGAACAGAGGAGCACAGCGGATGGAGAAAAGGCCCCGCCTGCACCGGGGAGCCAGAGCCACCACCGACACCCGCCCGGGCGGAGCGGCCAGAGGCTCTTGGAGGGACCGAGGCGGGAAGCCTTGGGCGCGGGGTACTGGCAGGAGGAGGTGCCGCTACTTCTAGCCGGCCGGCTAGGCTTGAGAGGCCGGGGCTGAGCGCCGAAACCAGACGCCAACAGAGGAGAAAACCAACCTCAGACACAGCGAGGAACGCGAAATGAGCCATAAACCGGAAGCAGTTTCGCTTCCGGAACCGCACCGCGTGCAGCACGAGGGGCGGAGCCTCGGGCGCTCCAGGATCCTGAAGAGTTGCGGCGGAGATAGGGGAGGATGGGGGCGACGGCTGCTTCTTCTAGACGCTAGGGAATGCAGCTGGACCGGGATCCAAAGCAGGCTCTCCTTGTCGACCAGGCCTGGAGGACAATGCCTGGCTGGAGGACCGAGCGGAGTGCAGAAGGCCGGGTTAGAAGCGGGACAGACGCGGAGGGCGGGGTTTGTCTACTGCCTGTCCCCCGGAGGGTGGGACCCCGGGCGGAGTCAGATCCAAGGCTTGGTGCACAGGCGCAGCAGGGTCATCAAATGCTTTCCTACAGGCCTTCTTCTTCTTTTTTTTTTTTTTCCCCCTTCAGGAATTCTTGTTTCTTTAGCCCAATGCAAACGATGTACATATATTTCCAAAGATAAGCCTGCTGGTCCATAAAATGGTCTATCCTCCTAATTAATTCAGTCCTCTTTTAGTTTTATTTGTTTGAGATGTAATGCTCATAGCACACAGTCTATTTGAAGCATACCATTCACTGGCTTTTTTTTTTAAGTTTTAAATTTGTTTTTATTATTGAAGTATAGTTGATTTACAATGTTGTGTTAGTTTCAGGTGTAGCAAAGTGATTCAGATACACACACACACATATTCTTTTTCAGATTCTTTTTCTGTATAGGTTATTACAAAATATTGAGTATAGTTCCCTGTGATATACAGTAGGTCCTTGTTGTTTATCTATTTAATATATAGTAGTGTGTATATGTTACTCCCAAATTCCTAATTTATCCCTCCCCCCTCACCCCCCCCCCGCCACCTTTCCCCTTTGATAACCATAAGTTTGTTACAAAGTCTGTGAGTCTGTTTCTGTTTTGTAAATAAATTCATTTGTGTCATTTTTTTAGATTCCACATATAAGTGATATCATATAGTATTTGTCTTTCTCTGGCTTACTTGACTTAATATGATAATCTCTAGGTCCATCCATGTTGCTGCAAATGACATTATTTCATTCTTTTTTATGGCTGAGTAATATTCCATTGTATATATGTACCACATCTTCTTTATCCATTCATCTGTTGATGGACATTTTGGTTGCTTCCATGTCTCGGCTGTTGTAAATAGTGCTGCAGTGAACTTTGGGTTGCACGTATCTTTTCAAGTTATGGGCTTCTCTGGATATATGCAGAGGATTGGGATTGCAGGATCGTATGGTAGCTCTATTTTTAGCGTTTTAAGGAACCTCTGTACTGTTCTCCATAGAGGCTTAACCAATTTACATTTTCTCATTGGCTTTTAGTATATTCACAGTTGTGCATCTATCATCACAATTAATTTTAGTACATTTTCATAATCACAAAAAAAATCCAGTGCCCTCTTGGCCATAATCTCCTACTCCACTCCTGAGCCTGAGGCAACAGCTAATCTACTTTTTGCCCCTGTGGATTTGCCTATTCTCCACATTTCATATAAATGGAATATTATGATACTGTTGTCTTTGTGTGTGGCTTCTCTGAGTTACATGTTTTCAAGGTCCATCCATGTTGTAGCATGTACCTGTACTTCATTTCTTTTTCTTATTGAATAATATTCTATTGTATGGATGTATCATAATTTATCCATTCATCAGTTGATGGATATTGGGTTGTTTCCACTTTTTTGACTATTATAAATAATATGGAATACCTTTTAAGCAGTGATCAGAGGAAAAGTCATCCTAAACACTTTTATCCTTAAAAGTGAGATAATAATTTTTTTAAATGAGATAATAAAAAACAAATTCCAAACTCAAAAAAAACCCCCAAAAACCTAGAAATAGAATATCAATGCAAACCAATATGGATAAATTTTATAGGAGCTTACACTACAAAAGAGCATCAAGCCCAGATGAATTGGATTTTGGCTTGGGGGATGGGGTTTTGGTAATAACTTTATTGAGACATAATTCACATACCATACAATTCACCCATTTAAAGTGTACATTCAGTGGTTCTTATATTCACAAAGTTCTGAAACCATTACCACAATCAATTTTAGAACAGTTTCATCACCCCCAATACCCCATCCCATCCCCAACCGTAAGCATCCACTAATCTATTGTCTCTATAGATTTGCCTATTCTGACAATTTCATATAAGTTTTTAAAAAATACCATATGACTTTTTGTGACTGATTTCTTTCACGTAGCATAAACTTTTCAAGGTTCATCTATGCTGTAACATTTATCAATATTTTATTTTTTTAAGTGATGAATAATATTCCTGTTAGTTGATGGACATTTGGTTTGTTTCCACTCTTTGGCCATTGTGAGTAATGCTACAAAATATTGTTTTACAAGTTTTTGTGTGGACATGTTTTCATTTCTTTTGGGTATATGCTTAGGAGTGGAATTGCTGGGTCATATTGTAATAGTATGTTTACCCTATTTGTCACCTGCAGTGTATGGGGGTTCCAGATTCTCCTCATCCATGCCAACACGTGGATTGTCTTTTTTAAAAAGTATTATTATATGGGCTTCCCTGGTGGCGCAGTGGTTGAGAATCTGCCTGCTAATGCAGGGGACACGGGTTCGAGCCCTGGTCTGGGAAGATCCCACATGCCACGGAGCGGCTGGGCCCGTGAGCCACAACTACTGAGCCTGCGCGTCTGGAGCCTGTGCCCCGCAACGGGAGGGGCCGCGATAGTGAAAGGCCCGCGCACCGCGATGAAGAGTGGCCCCCACTTGCCGCAACTAGAGAAAGCCCTCGCACGAACCGAAGACCCAGCACAGCCAAAAATAAATAAATAAATAAAAATAAAAGTAGCTATAAAATTAAAAAAAAAAAAAAAAAAAACCCTGCTTCTTCAGTTATTAAAAAAAAAAAAAAAAGTATTATTATAGCCATCCTAGTTGCTATGAAGTGATATTTCATTGTAGTTTTGATTTTTTTTTTTTTTTTTGAGGCTACAGCAGGACTGGTTTATTCTGCCTTGGGAGAGCAATCTTGAGAGCGGCAGGTGCCACCCTGTCCCTAGTGGAGGAAGGGCCCATCATTGTAGTTATTATTTTAATTTCACCAATGACTTGTGGGTATTGAGCAGTTTTGTATGTGTTTGTCAGCAATTTTTATGTATTATTTGGAGAAATGTCTATTCAGATCCTTTGATTGTGTTAGTTTTTTATTATTGGATTCTAAGAGTTCTTTATATATTTTAGATGCCAGTCCCTTACTAGATATATAATTTCCAAACGTTTTCTCCCATTCAGTAGGTTGTCTTTTCACTTCTTTGTGATATCCTCCGAAGTACAGCAAATTTTAATTTTGATGAAGTCCAACTTGTCTATTTTTTTTTTGGTTGCTTATGCTTTTGCTGTCAAATTTAAGAAACATTGTCAAATCCAAGATCACTAAAGATTTACCCACTGTTTTCTTCTAAGAGTTTTATATTTTTAGCTCTTACATTTATTCTTTTTGTTTGTTTTAGCTCTTGCATTTAGTTCTTTGACCCACTTTAAATTAGTTTTTGTATGTGGTGTGAGGTAGTCATCCAGCTTCATTCTTTTGCATGTAGATATCCAGTTGTCCCAGCACCATTTGTTGAAAAAACTATTTGTTCCCTTATTGAATTGTTTTGGCACCCTTGTCAAGCATCAGTAGACTGTAAATGAGAGCCCAGATATTTTGATAGGGAAATTATACCAAATCTTCAAAGTTCAGATACATATTCTCATACTCCGTAAGTTCTTTAAGAGCAATGAGAGTAAAGAAAAACTTCCTAATTCTTTTTATGAAGCAAGACAACATTCATATAAAACCTGATAGAATACAAAAATAGAAAATTAAAGAGCCATGTCACTTACGAATCTTGATTCAAATGAGCTATGTTAAATATTAGCAAATAGAATACAAAACCACATTAAGAAAATAATAAACCTTGACCAAGTGGAATTTACTCTAGGAATTCAAGGTTTGTTCAGTTATTAGGAAATCTATTAAATAACATACCATATCAATACATCTAAGAAGATAAATCATATGATTATCTTCATAGATGCTGATGAAACCTTTGACAAAATTCAACAGCTGTTACTGATATAGGTACTCAAGAAAATAGAAATTGATGAATACTTTCTTAAGATGACTATATGTATAGCTATGTGTGTGTCTGTGTCTGTACTGGTGACATTAGCTAATGCAGTTAGATAAGAGAAATTAATTGCAAACTTAAGAATTGGAAGGGAAGTAAAACTATCTCTTTTTGCACATGATATGATATTATACATGTAAAGCTTTAGAGAATCAATGATAAAATTGATGTAGACAATGAAAGAGTTCAGTATCTTAGCAGGATATGGAATTGCCATATTGAAATCAAAAGCCTCCAGCTACTAAACCAATAAGCAGTAAGGTGATAGAGAAAAACTCAATTACAATAGCAAAAAAAAGATACTTTGGATTAAACTCAACAAGAAATGTATAAAACCCACATGGGGGACTTTAAAACACTCTTGAAAGATACAAAATAGACTTAAACAAAAGGAAAAACATCCTTTGTTCTTCAATAAAATTCATTAATATCATAAAGATATCAATTTTCCCCAGGTTAATTCAGAAATGTAACATAATCCTAATAAAAATTCCAACAAGCTTTTTTTTTTAATAGTGTTAGGCAAATTGATGCTAAAGTGTATATGGAAGAACAAACATCTGATGATACCCAAGAAAGCACTGAAAAACAAGCAATGATGCCCTACTGATGTTAAAACATAGCACAAAGCCACTGTAGTTAAACCTGTGGTACTGGCACATGAATAGGAATCAAATGGGAATATCTCAAAACAGGCCCAAGAACATACAGAATTTTAGTTCATAAAGGTGGTATTTCAGATCACTGGGGCAAAAATAGAGTTTTTAATGAAAAGTGCTAAAACAACTAACTGGTTAGCCATCTGGGAAAAGATAAAATTACATATGTACCTCACACCACCCACAAAAATAAACTCCAAATGGATTAGGGATCTAAATGTGTGTGTCTTGGGGGAGGTGGGGAGCCATACATGTAAGTAGGGTATTCAAGTGATTTCTGGACTGATTAAGGAAAAAGATATGACCATGAGGTGGCAGTAGAACAAACTTCGACAGGTTTGCCTATGGGAAAAGGCCCTCATGGTATGAGGAAATACCGAAGCTATAGCATGGGGGCTGCTACTCCGAAGGGGAGTATGCAAACTCCTATTCCAGGAGGAGAAGGCAATTGCAGAGGGGGGTTTATGTATCTAGGTGATGGTGCTCAGAAGCCTGGTGGGGAGTCTCTGGGTCAGAAAGCTCTGAAGGGCAGCAACACTTGGGGTCTTTATAGCCCCAGAATTTACCTTCTCTGTGGCTAGCAGATTTTAGACATCATTTTGGGGATATGCAAAGCAGGCATGCTCTAAATGGCTGAAAATCTCCTTGTTTGGGCTATGTTTAAAACAATTGAATTTATATATGTATAACTGAATCACTTTGTTGTATACCTGAAACTAACACAATATTGTTAATCAATTATACTCCAATATTTAAAAAAACTTATATAAGGAAAGAGTAAAAATAAAAACTCAAAAAAGTTGAATTTGTAAATTTTTGAGTTTGACATTGGTGGGCTACTGTGAATAATGCTGCTGTGAATATTGCCATGCAAATATTTGAGTCCCTGCCTTCAGTTCTTTTGGATTGATACCCAGAAGAGGAATATGGTAATTCTCTGTTTAATAATTTGAGGAACTTCCAGACTGATTTCCACAGCAGTTGCATCATTTCACATTCCCACCCATGTTCCCTGCATTGGCAGGCGGATTCTTAACGACTGCGCCACTGGGGAAGTCCTGCTGCCTGTGCTTTTAATGTTGTATCCAAGAAATCATTGCCAAACCAACGTCATGAAGCTTTTCCCTTATGTTTTCTTCTAAGAGTTCTGTAGTTTTAGCTTTTTTTTTTTTTTTTTGGCCAAGCCGTGGGGCATACAGGATCTTACTTCCCCAACCAGGGATCAGACCCGTGCCCCCTGCAGTGGGAGCATGGTGTTTTAATCACTGGACCTCCAGGGAAGTCCCTGAACATAAATTTCGTGGAGGATCCACTTTCACATATAGCTGGCTAATCCTAAGCCTGTTTACTCTGCCTTGCCCATTCCGTCCCATGAAAACCACAGTAAAGGTGCTTGCCCACAGTTCTCCTCCCTTCCTCTGCCTTGTGACTAACCCCAGTGCTTACACTGAGTGGCCCTCCATGAAGTGCTGTCTTTTCCCTGAGGAACTGCAAATGTAACAAAAGTATAAAACTCTTTCTGGTTTCTCTCTCAGTCTGCATGTGGCTTCATGATACTTCACCCAAGGTAATATGAGTAAAACAAATGGGACAGTGAGGAGGACTGTTTGCCCCAAATGAGAAAGAGATGCCACTAGACTGCTCTTGGCTTACTAACTGGATTCACTAGATGGCAGGCTGAGGCGCCCTGGCAGACACCATTGCCTGCTGGTGTGATGGCACTTTGACCTCTGCTACTATGTGCTGTTTGACCTTGGTATCCAGATAAGGCTGGCCTCATAACATGAATTTGGAAGCATTCCCTCTTCAATTTTTTCGAAGAGTTTGAAAAGAACCGGTGTTAATTCTTCTTTAAATGTTTGGTAGAATTCACCTGTGAAGCTATCTGGTCCTTGGCTTTTCTTTGTTGAGAGATTCTCAATTACCGACTCAATCTGCTTATTCATAATTGGTCTATTCAGAATTTCTTTCTTCATGATTCAGTCTTGATAGGTTGTATGTTTGTTTCGTTTTTTTTGGCCACACCGCACAGCTTGTGTGGGATCTTAGTTCCCCGACCAGGGAGGGATTAAACCCAGGCCCTCAGCAGTGAGAGTGTGGAGTCTTAGCCACTGGATCGCCAGGCAATTCCCTACGTTGTATGTTTCTAAGAGTTTAACATTTTCTTCTAGGTTGTCCAGTTTGTTGGCATATAATTGTTCATATTAATCTCTTCCAATCCTTTTTATTTCTGTGACATCAATTGTAATGTCTCCTCTTTCATGTATAATTTTATTTATTTGAATCGTGTCTCTTTTTCTTGGTAAGTCTAGCTAAAGGTTTGTCAATATTATCTTTTAAAAAAAACAACTCTTGGAATTCCCTGGTGGTCCAGTGGTTAAGACTCTGCGCTCTCACTGCTGAGGGCCCAGGTTCAATCCCTCCCTGGTCGGGAAACTAAGATCCCATGCAAGCCCTGCGGTACGGCCAAAAAAAAAAAAAAAAAACCCTTAGTTTCATTGATATTTTCTATTGTTTTCCTGTTCTCCATTTATTTATTTCTGCTCTGATCTTTGTTATCTCCTTCCTTCTCTTAACTTTGGGCTTAGTTTGTTATTCCTTTTCTAGTACCTTGAGGTGCAAGTTAGGTTTTTTGTGAGAATTGTTCCATTTGTAGATGTAACCTTTTTTTTTTGATGTGGACCATTTTTAAAGTCTTTATTGAATATGTTACAATGTTGCTTCTGTTTTATGTTTGGGGTTTTTTGTTTTTTTTTTTTTTTGGCCCCAAGGCAAGTGGGATCTTAGCTCCCTGACCAGGGATCGAACCCACACCGCCTGCATTGGAAGGCAAAGTCTTAACCACCGGACCACCAGGGAAGTTCCTATAGATGTATTCTTTTTTTTTTTTTTAATTTTTGGCTGCGTTGGGTCTTCATTGCTGCATGTGGGCTTTTCTCTAGTTGCGGCGAGCAGGGGCTACTCTTTGTTGTGGTGCACAGGCTTCCCATTGTGGTGGCTTCTCTTGTTGGGAGCACAGGCTCTAGCGCGGGCTTCAGTAGTTGTGGCACACGGGCTCAGTAGTTGTGGCTCACGGGCTCTAGAGCACAGGCTCAGTAGTTGTGGCGCACGGGCTTAGTTGCTCCGCGGCATGTGGGATCTTCCCGGACCAGGGCTCAAACCCATGTCTCCTGCATTGGCAGGTGGATTCTTAATCACTGCATCATCAGGGAAGCCCTGTAGATGTATTCTTTTTTCATATATATATAAATTTATTTATTTATTTTTGTCTGTGTTGGGTCTTCATTGCTGTGCACGGGCTTTCTCTAGTTGTGGCGAGCAGGGACTACTCTTCGTTGCAGTGCACGGGCTTCTCATTGCCGTGGCTTCTCTTGTTGCAGAGCAAAGCCTCTAGGCATGAGGGCTTCAGTAGTTGTGGCACGCAGGCTCAGTAGTTGTGGTGCATGGGCTTAGTTGCTCTGCGGCATGTGGGATCTTCCTGGACCAGGGCTCGGACCTGTGTCCCCTGCACTGGCAGGTGGATTCTCAGCCACTGTGCCACCAGTGAAGTCCCTGTAGATGTATTCTTGATGTACTTGTTAGAAGTAACAAATTCTGCATCCTCCTATTCTGCCATCTTGACTCCTCCCTGTAAAATTTTTTTTTTCAAAGTTAGGTTTTTGATTTGAGATCTTTTTTTCTTAATATAGGTATTCATTGCTATAAACTTCTTCTTATAACTGCTTTGCTGCATCTCATAAGTTTTGGTATGTTGTGTTTCGATTTTTGTTTATTTCAAGATTTTTTTACATACAGTAATATTAGGGTTTGTTATTACCAGGTCTTATACATCAAGTAAGAAGTAAGAAAATCCTAAAATGTGAATATCTTTGGTTCAGCAATGCCACTTAAATAAAGGTATTTATCTTATGGAAAAGATACAATAGACTTGTAAAAGATTTAACTACAAGGATATTCATTATAGTATTGTATCAGTAGCAAGAAAGATTGGAAACAAGTCTCTAACAACAGGGCATTGCTTTAAATATAGTTTATTCATGTGAAGAAATACAATGCAACTACTAAAATGATGTCCTGAAAAAAATATTTAAATACGTGGACAGCTGATTGAGTTTAAAAAGCAGATTACAAAACATTATAATGTGGTCTTATTTTATTACAAAATATGTGCATAGGAAAATGATTAATTGTGGTTTATGTAGTTGATGGAATTGTGGGTTATTTCTCTTTTTGCTTGTCTTTGTTTTCTACAATAAACATATACTGATTACCAAAAAAAATATTTTTTAATTTCTTCTTTGACTCATTGATTGTTCCACATATTTTGCAAATTTTCCAGCTTTCCTCTTGTTTATATCTAGTTTCATACCATTGAGTTCAGAAAAGATACCTGGTATGATTTCAAAAGTCTTCTTGAATTTGCTAAGACTTATTTTGTGACCTAATATGTGATCTATCCTGGAGAATGTTGCATGTGCACTTGAGAAGAATGTGTATTCTGCTGCTGGTTGGATGAAGTGATCTTTATATATCTGCCAAGGCCATTTGGTCTGAAATGTATTTGAGGTCAATATTTTTGGTCTGGAAATACTGATCTTTTTCCTCTGGATGATCTGTCCATTTTTGTTTGTTTTTTTGTTTTTGTTTGTTTTTGGCTGCACTGTGCAGCTCGAACCTGGGCCCCCATGGTGAAAGCACTGAGTCCTAACCACTGGATGACCAGGGAATTCCCCATCCATTGTTGAAAGTGGGGTATTGGAGTCCCTTACTGTTATTGATTTGCTGTCTATTTCTCCCTTCAAATCTGTTAGTATTTGCTAAATATATTTAGGTGCTCTGATGCTGAGTGCATATATATTTACAATTGTTATATCCCCTTTATCATTATATAATGATCTTCTTTGTCTCTTGTTACATTTGTTGACTTAAAGCCTATTTTTTCTGATATAAGTATAGCTCCCTGCAGTCTTTTGGTTTCCATTTGTATCTTTTTCCATTCCTTCACTTTGAGCCTCTGTGTGTCCATAAAGCTGAGGTGAGTCTCTTGTAAACTATACTGTAAAATATAGTTGGGTCTTGTTTTTTATCTATTCAGCCACCCTGTGCCTTTGGATTGGAGAATTTAACCCATTTACCTGTACGGTAAGGACTTACTAATGCCATATTCCTGTTTTCTGGCTGTTTTACATAGTTTCTTTGTTCCTTATTTCATCTCTTCCTGTCATGAAAAGATGTTTACCCTGAATCTGATTAAACCTGCAAACCTATGCTGTCCAATAAGCTAGCCACCAGCCACATGTGACTATTTACTTTAAATTAGTCAAAATGGAAAATTCAGTTTCTCAGTCACACTAGCCACATTTAAAGTGCTGAATAGCCACATGTGGCTCTAGGATATGATATTGAACAGTGCAGATATAGAACATTTCCATCATCACAGACAGTGGTGCTCTAGACCAGGGTTTCTCAACTTCAGCTCTATTGACATTTAGGGCCAGCCAGTTCTTCATTTTGGGAGGTGTCCTGTGTATTGTAGAAAATTTCACCACATCCCTGACCTCTGTACACTAAATGCCAGAAGCACCCCCAGTTTTGAAAACCAAAAACATCTCCAGACGTTGCCAAATGTCCCCTGGGAGCAAAATCACCCCCATTGAGAACCACCACTCTAGAGGTAATTTCCAACTTATGGGAAATGCAGGTAATAAAAAAACAAGCTAAAAGAAACCATGAGAAAACAATGAGACATCCATAATGTGGGATATTCCACAAGGAACTGACATGGATTCTTCAAAATAATGTCATGGAGGGAAAAAAAAAACGGCAAAGGTACTGTTCTATATTAAAAGGGTGTACAGAGACAATAAAAACCAATGTAATATGTAAACCTTGATTGGGCCCTGGACTAAATAAATAACCAGCTCTGTAAGAATATGGCCTGTGTATTAGATGATATAACTGAACTACTTTTAATTTTTGTAGGTGAAGTAACAATATTGTACCTAAGTAGAAGAATGCCCTTCTTCCTAGAAGATGCATACCAAAGCATTTAAGTGTCTGCCATAACGTCTTCAACTTACTGTAGTTTTAAATGGTTAAGCAGTGGGGAAAAAGGATAATGGTTGGGGGCAGTTTGTGGCAAAGGGTTAACAATTGATGGTTCCAGGTTGAGTGTATTCAATTCAGTATATTCTTTCAACTTCACGGCAAGTTTAAACTATTTAAAAATAAGAAATTGAGGGAATTCCCTGGCGGTCCAGTGGTTATGACTCCGCACTTTCACAGCTGAGGGCTCAGGTTCAGTCCCTGGTTGGGGAACTAAGATCCTGCAAGCTGCGTGGTACAGCCACAAAAAAAAAAAAAAAAAAAAGTTGGTAGGAAGGGGGGCATAAGGGGAATCCACTTTTGGTCAAAAAAATATTTCATGTTATGTTAAAATAAATTCTAAATTTTTGAATAATATTATTTTTTCAAAGAAACTAGCATGGCTTTGTAGTGACCATGGCAAGCTACAGCTGAATGAAATGTTACAACACTATTGAGTCTAAAATTATTTCAAAATAAAAAGTTTTTCTAAATTCTATATTGGTTAATTTGGGGTACTGTTTAATCCTTGGAGTGTGCTCAAAATGCCTGCTTGAAAGCTCCACTGCTGTCTGTGATGGTCATGTTAATTTTGAGATGCCCAAAACTGATTCACGATTTTCCCCAAAATTTGTTCCTGCTCCATCTTACCGCATTTCAATAAATGACAGTTCCATTATTGCAGTTGCACAAGCCAAATTCCTTGGAAGTCATCTTTTATTCCTTTTTTTATTCTCAGAGTGCACACGTAATCTGCAAAATCCTGTCAGTTCTACAGTCAAAATATATAAAGAATACAGAAAATATATTTATAATTCATCCACATATCACCATCTTTAATGCTACCACTGGACTTCAGGGCTTATCTGTTTCAGCAGCCGGAGTTTCCTTAACTAATATGATTGATTGAATGATTGATAGGAAGAAAGAAAGAAGAGAGATAATGTTAGGTAATAGAAAAAGCATTTTGTATTTTTATATAGTATTCTTCTAGTTATTTTATTTGTGAATTTTAATATTTTTCAGTTGATTCTTAGACATACAATCTTCCTTTGATCTCTTTACCCGTTCTTTTGAAATAAGTGTCTTTCATTTCTATAAAACGTCATAAGGCTCTGCTAAAATCTTTTTAAACAGTGTTAAACTTCAAGAATGATGTTAAAACTGAGCTTTTAAAAATATTATTACCCATCTGGGGGCTTCCCTGGTGGCGCAGTGGTTAAGAATCTGCCTGCCAATGCAGGGGACACGGGTTCGAGCCCTGGTCTGGGAAGATCCCACATGCCGCGGAGCAACTAAGCCCGTGAGCCACAACTACTGAGCCTGCGCGTCTGGAGCCTGTGCTCCGCAACAAGAGAGGCCGCGATAGTGAGAGGCCTGCGCACCGCGATGAAGAGTGGCCCCCACTTGCCACAACTAGAGAAAGCCCTCGCACAGAAACGAAGACCCAACACAGCCATAAAAAAAAAAAAAAAAAAAAAATTATTACCCATCTGTTAAAAATAACAATAATAAGCCATTACATGTAAACATAAATATCTTTATTTTTTTTTGAAGTATATTTTCCAAAACAAAAAATTTAGAGGGAAGAGTAGCATTAGTATATCTCTTTTTTTAAGGAAAATTTTAATTTTGTGATCATTTTTTAGATTGGCAGACAAGTTGCAAAGATGGTACAAGAATCCTCGTTTACTCTTTTTTTTTTTTTGGCCACGCCACACAGCATGTGGGCTCTTAGTTCCCTGACCTGAGCGAACCTGGCCCCCTGCGGTGGAAGCACACAGTCTTAACTACTAGACAGGCAGGGAAGTCCTTTTCATATCTCTTTAATGTCTACTTAACAGTAACAGCTGGATTCTCCTATCTCCTTTTACAATCAATGTGTTGTGATATGTTGTTTTGATTGAAGTATTTAAAGAACTTCAGCTATACATAGATACGTAGATGGAAAAGGGATGAGTATTTTTACAGCCTCTTCAGATAATTGTGAATATTCGTCTTTGATACTGTACCAAAATTAACAAGCAGTCATTTATTTCTTAAAGATTAGTTGCACTGTGGAATCTGAAACCATTATCAGTAAACTTGTCATACTTTGTCATACTCTGTCACAAGCAAAAATCAATTTCAGGTTGACTGAGAATTTAAACGTGAAACCAAACGTCAAAAGCTGAAGAAGACAATGAAGCTGAACATATTTAGAATCGGAGTTTGGGGAAGGATTTCTTAAATGAGACACAAAAAGAAAGACTAACACATTAAACTAAACTAAAATTCAGAATCACTGTTCATCAAGACAGCATAAAGAGAGAGGGACATCTACAACAAAAAAAGAATTGGTATCAGAGATATCACACTTCTAAATATCACAGGGAAATGACAAAGATACAGAGAAAAATCAGCAAAAACATGTAAAGGTAATTCCCAAATGGAAACTCAAAAGAGCCAATAAATATAAAAAGATGCCCATTCTCATTAGTAATCAGCAAAGTACAAATTAAAACGAGATACATTTCACATAGAATACAAAACAAACTTGAATATAAAGATTCTACACTCAGCGAATTCATTTTTAGAGTAACTCATATATACGTGCAATGGGAGGTGTGCAAGAATGTCTACAGCAACATTATTCATAATGGATAAAAGCTGCAAACAACCCAAGGAGGTAGAGCAATCTTCCATCTCTTGGCTTGGTTGATGGGTACAAGTTTATTGTTTTTTTTTTAACTGTACTCATACGTTTTCATCAAATCTTCTCTATTTCCCATTTTTTAAAAGAAAAATGCAGAATAGAAATCATAACTATTAAGGTGGTAGAAATTAATCCAGTATGTTAGGAATCACAATAAAAAAACTGGATGGGTTTACAGATTGAAAGACATTTTCAGATTGGATTGGGGTGGGGGTGGGATACAGCTACATCCTCTTTACAAGAGATACATCTAAGTGCACAGAAGGTTCAAATGAGAAGGATGGAGAACTATCTAACAGACAGAAAACTGGCATGGCTTTATTAATAACACCAAACAAAACAGACCTAAAAAATCTTTCTCCTTACTGTCTCCAGTTTTTCTCCTAGTTTCTTCTGAACCCATTTCAATCAGGTTTTTGTGGACAGTAGATCACAGCATCAGCTTTGACAGTGACTCCCATTGATATTTTGATATCTGTTGTCAAATCCAGTCAGAAGGAAGGGAGAAGGGCCGAGGAAGGCTGGGTCCGAAGAGTCTTGGACAGAGGCGCAGTCTAGCCAAGTTAGGGCCAGACCAGTGGGAGGTTCTTGAACCATGCCCATCAGTGGAAGAGCCCTACAACCCACAAATGGGCTTGTACTATATTACTCCTGCCAGGCTTAGTCGCTGCTAGGAACAGTCTTAGCACAACCCCAGAGGTGGTTTCTGGGAGGGTCAGCAACCAGGGCCACCAGCAAACTCAGCCCCCTAGTTGGATACCCAAGGGGTGGGTTCTCTTGACTACCGCACCAGCACAAACTACTCAGCTGGGAGTAATAAACATTTCCTGAGCGTAATAAAAAAAAAATTCCTGATAGCTCCCCCACCATGAAACTACAATGAAGACTTTTTTTAAAAAGAATATTTCTTTTTCTCACGTACCATGAGTCTAGAAATAAGCAGTTCAGGGTCAGTACAGACACTCAGAGAAACCACTGAGAAGCAAAGAGCCTCGTGTTCTGGCTGCGCCATCTTCGCCTGTGGCTTCTGCCTACTGGTCACCTCCTTCCAACCCCAGGCATTGTATTTACTTTCCAGGCAGAAAGAAGGAGGAAGGACCAAGGACAAAGAGTGAAGATAACAAGCATGGGACTGTCCCGTTTTCAATGGCTTTCCCAGAAGCCACACCAGTGGCTCTGCCTGTCTACCAAGGCTGTGGGACATTCCTTCAAGAAAGACTAAGAGAGAGAGCTGGGTTTTTCTGTTTTTTGTTTTATAGTAAACATTTAACAAGTTGAGCAAAATCCAGGTTCTGAGAGTCAGAAGAAGGGGCAGAGTGGACACAGAGGCAGCAAGCAGTGTCTGCTACACTGGGCCATAAAGTCCCAACAGATGCCAGAGAATCCACACTCTACAGGTCACTGACTCTGACCACAAACAACTAGAATGGAAATGAAAAACAAGGCGACTAAGAACCCCTGGCACTGCATCTGGAAAACATATTCCTGAATAACCCGTAAGTCTAAGAGGTTGTCAAAATGGAAATAAGACAGTATTTAGAACTGAGCCATAATAAGTAAAAAGATTACCTATCACAACTTTTTCAATAACTTAGAGGGCATTTAGAGGGATTTGTGTGGTGTTGAGTATTTATATTATGAAAGGAAACGCAAAGAAATTAATGAGCTAGGGGTCCATATTAAGAATGCAGCATAGGGAACTATACTCAATATTTTGTAATAGCCTACAAGGGAAAAGAATCTGAAAAAAAAAAACAACCCAGATATATATGTATGTATAACTGAATTACTTTGCTGTACACCTGAAATTAACACAACATTCTGTAAATCAACTATACTTCAATAAAAATAAATTTAAAAAAGAAAAAAAGGATGCAGCATAAAGGCAAACCCACATTCACAACATTGGCATGGCCTCTCTCAGAACGAGTTCTCTGGTGAATAGTAAGTGAAGGTCCACCCCTGAAAGCCCATCCATAGTCATTATACTAACAGGACCGTCCTCCATGTGTCCTCACGTGTCATACAAGGATGAGTGCTTCTGAAGGCTTTCACAACTTTTTCTGTGAAAAAAAAAATATGACGGTTTTCCGTGCAGGCATACTTCCTGTCCTATCTGGTTCTTTTGAGTCGAATAAAGTGACTTTTGTCAGAAGGCTCTATTTAAGTGTCTACTTTCCCAGGGCTTCTTACATAAGATTTTTTAAAAATAATTTTTAAAACTAAATTATATTTCGAATCCTCAAGAAAGGATATTTATGGGAAGAAATTTGATTATAGGTTGTGAGCTGATAACATTTTATCCATGTTAAATTTCATAAGTGTGTTAATGATATTTTGATTATAGAGGAAAATGTCGGAAGACAGTTCTCCACAGGTAGCTCACGTTTCCACGTGTCTTACTCTGTTCTGGACTATGTCTCGGAGCACAGGGCAGGTTTGTTTGCTGTCCAGTGTAATAAAGTTAAGGTCTCCCTCCGGGGCAAAGATTGGGCAGGTTTATTTGCAGCTCATTAGAAAAGCTTGGGGTTCCTCAGCTGTGACACAAACTCACTGCATGTGTAGCAGCCGCCTGGTCCACTTCACGTCACCCCTGTGGGACTTGGGAGTCGAGGGGAATTGACAGGAATGTGAAGCATCTGCTGCCTGCTGTGCTGTAATAAAGCCCTTGGTCTCTGACCAAGAAGTCTGGTGTCTTGGCCAACATCCATTAAACTGTGGCAGACTAACTAGTTAGCTTGAAAGTAGGGATAATCCTCAGATCTTTCCGTTCTCGACAATGTCCCTGTTCTTGGGGATAAATGCTAAAGAAGTCTGATGTCTAATGGCTCCCCCATTAAAGAAAGTTACACACAAGCAAAGAAAGATACAAAACAATTGTCAAAAAAATGTTGATAACTGGTGAATCTAGGCGAAGGCATGGACTTTGGGGGAATTTCCCCAACTAATTTTATGGGGCCAGCATATCCCAACAACAAAAGAACAGCATGACAAAAGGAAAATTTGCAGGCTGGTCTCACTCAAAGATGCAAAAATCTTAGCTAGCAAACTGGGAACGATGATGTGTAATAAATGTGAGGGTCAAGTTACCCAGGAATGCAAAGTTAATAGCACAGTGGAAAAATGAGTTCAAGTAATTTACCACCCAAACATGTTAAAAAAAAGAGAAGTTACCTATATTCATTCATTCTTTCATTCAACAAATACTTATTGAGTGCCTACTATGGGTTCTACCATTGTTCTAGGGGTTTTGAAATACATCAGTGAACAAATATTATCATCTGAGGAGATGCAGAACAGACATTTGATAAAAATGCAACATCTGTTCATGAGAAAGAACACTAACACCCTAGGAAGAGAAGGGAACTGTCTTATCCTGATAAAGTTATGTACAAAAATGTTACAGCAGACACCACACTTAAAAGATAAAATAGGAAAAGAATGCCCTTTAAGATCAGGAAAAAGACACGGACGCATAAGACCACTCCTAGTCATAATGGTTCAAGCCCCAGCCAGAGACAGGCAATAAAAGCCTAAGAAAGTTGTAAGGATTAAAAAGGAGCAAAGGAAATCTGTCTGTATTTATAGATATGATTATCTATAGAAATCCACAAAAGATCTATGCATCAGTTATTAGATAGAAGTGTAGTAACTTTGCTACAGTCAAACTCAACACACAAAGAAAATTCTCTATGAGGACCAGCAAGAGACATATACCTCTAGGCCTTCTCCAGAAACCTTAAACCCTGATATAGTTTAAAGTATTCAGAGCCTAGGAAAGGAAACCATTCCACGTCTCACAAAATGTCCAAACAGACTTCTAAAGAACACAAGGAAAAGAACCAAATTAAAAAGTGCAGCATGGAAACTACGGAGTAAAAAGAGGAAGGCCCTGAAAGAGAAGATGACATTGCCGAGATAAATAAATACCCCACCTGAACCCCCAATAAATGAGTTAAAGAGTGTCACGCTCTTTAGATCATTCAGTCCAAAAAGGATTCATTAACTGGATGCTAGCTTTTGAGAAAACAGACTGAGACTGGCATCTATGAGGAATGCCACAATTCCAAGGATGACTTCAAAACTGAGTATTATGGGTATATCCTGCCACAATGGAGACTGTGGCTAGATTTATCAAAAAGAATGCATAATGGAAGCACCTTTTATAACAGCTTTAGTGAGATATAACTTACATACCATAAAACTCACCCATTTGAAATGTACAGTTCAAATGATTTTTAGTTGACATATACCGTTGTGCAAGTATCAACATGAACCGGTTGTAGAACATTTCCATCAACCCAATAAGATCCCTTATGCCTGCTTAGTTAATCGGGTTCCCCCACCAGAAACAATAACCTACTTTCTGTTTCTATGGCTTTGCCTATTCTGCATATGTCACAAATGGGATCATACGGTCTGTGGGCCTTTGTGACTGGTTGCATTCACTGAGCATCATGTTTTGCAAGGTTCATCCACGTTGCAGCGTGTATCAGGACTTCATTTCTTTTTATCGCCAAATAATATTTCACTGTATGGATAACTACATTTTGTTTATCCATTCTCCAGTTCCCAAAAGGGAAACTTTTGGGGTTTCCCTGTTTGGCTATTATGAAACATGTTATGAACATTTGTGTGCAACTCTTTGTGTGGACATATCTTTTTATTTCTCTTGGGGTCAAATGGTTTTTCATTATGACCACATCATTTTACGTTCCCAGCAGCAATGTATGTTTCCTGAATTTTGGAAGCTGCATTTCCCTGGTTCCCCTTTTCCCTCAAGATCCATGTTTGTCAATAGAAATTATTATTTTTTAGATTTTTTTTTCCTTTTGGCTGTGCTGCTGCAGCTTGTGGGATCTTAGTTCCCCAACCAAGGCCCCTGCAGTGAGAGCACCAAGTCCTAACAACTGGACGGCCAAGGAATTCCAGATTTTTTAAATATTGAGGATCCAGTGTCCATACTTCAAAGTTGTACATGTGTTTAAAAAAAAAAAAAAAAAAGCCAATAAGGTGAAGTGCTTTTGGAAAACATGAGCCTCCTTTCTCCACTTATTTATTTATTTATTCAGTTGTGCTGGGTCTTAGTTGCGCCTTGCCAACTCCTTAGTTGCGGCACATGGGCTCCTTAGTTGTGGCATGCGAACTCTTAGTTGCGGCATGCACGTGGGATCGAACCTGGGCCCCCTGAATTGGGAGCACAGAGTTTTAATCACTGCGCCACCAGGGAAGTCCCTCTCCACTTTCTTAATGCAAACTCTTTGCCTTAAAAGAAGGATCGGCCAGCGTGTCTTCTGTTTCTGTAAATACAATTATGTTGGTGTACAGCCACACCCATTTATTTATGTATTTTCTGTGGCCACTTTTGTGCCACACGGCAGAGCTGAGTAGTTGCAACAGAGACCATCTGGCCCACCAAGCCTAAAATACTTACTATCTCTCCGTTTATCGAAAAAGCTTGCAGACCCCTGTCTTAAATATTAAGTTTAAAAATCTGCACAAAATACAGAGTTAAACTACTGTTTTGGAGGGCTAAGAAAAGTATATCAGGCTGACCTGACCTAGAACAGTAAATCTGCCCTGCAAATTAACCCCCAATGCAACTGCTTTAAGGTGTTTAGAGTTCTGTACAAAGCTCTTGATTGGAGCACTGGGAAGGAAACTGGCCTACCAGATCGTGTGATGTGGGCATGCGTGAAGAGGGAAAACAGCTTACATGCCTACTAGGCTGTTTGCTAGGGTTAAACTGCCCAGGCTTAATGTCAGGTTGGTTTTGTTTTGTTTTGTTTTGTTTTTTGGCCGCTAGGCGGCTTGCAGGATCTTAGTTCCCAGACCAGGGATGGAACCTGGGCCCCCTGCAGTGGAAGCTAGGAGTCCTAACCACTGGACTGCCAGGGAATCCCCTCACCCCACCACCTTCTTTTCTCCTGTCAAATTGCTGCTTCTATTCTGGAAGACAAAAGCATTTCCATTTCCACAGTTTACAGCTTTGTTAATGTTGGGCAAAATCAGTATGTTATGCTTTCTGGGGTGATGGAAATATTTTATATCCTGATTGGGGTAGTGATTATAGGGGTGTATACACTGGTCAAAGCTCACCAACCCATACATTTCAAATGGTGCATTTTATGTGGAAAGTAAGTTATGTGACAGAATTATAAAATTAAACATCGTTTTTAAGAGAGATTCAAAGAAACGATTGCCTACATGAAAACTGTATTTAAAGATTTCTTTTTTGTTCATGGAAATAGGGTATATAAAAAGAACAAAGATATTTAACTATAAAATACTGTGATTCATCAACCAGCACACACTTCCATTTCCTGGAGTTCATCTACTGACTTTGAACATAAATTACGTGGTTAAAGATGTAAAGATTTTGAACTAACGTTGATTCACATTGTGTTCTCTTACTGTATTTTGGCTTTTCAAAGTACTGCCCGTTGAAAAGGAAAGTACTATGTTTACAAGTCTATTCAGAAATGTTCAACAAAATTTAGTAGAATTCTTAATAAACATTTATCTCTAGCATTCAAAAACATTAAGAATATATGTTTACAAAGAAAAATTACGTTTTTAATATATTAGCATTTAGAATGATAAAATGTGATAAAATTTGAAGTGCCTAGGAAGACATCTGACACTACATGTGCCAGACCTTCATAGGAAAATATATAAAACTTTACTAAAAGATACTAAAGAATGCCTCAATAAATGCAGATACTGAGTTCATGGCCTGAAAGATTTAATAACATAAAGATGTTGATTCCACCAGTACTGATTCAATGCAATTCCAGGCATGATACCAATGTGATTTTTTGTGAAATTCTCCAAGCTTATACGGAGACATAAAAGGCACAGAAGAGACATGCCACTCTTGAAGAAGAACAAGTTGTAGGAACCTGCCTCTCAGATATTAAAAAAAATTAGGCATAACGTTATTAAAGATGGTGCTATATTGATGCAGGACTAATAACCTGACCAGAACTCCATGAAAGGCCCAGAAACACAAAAACACACACGCAAACAACTTATGGGACCTGGCTTTCTGATTAGAGTTCTAGGAAAATCAGTTCTGCAGGGGAAAAATTAAATTGGGCCCCTCCTGACACCACATATAAAAACCAATAATGGATAGGAAAATATTTTAGAAGACCTTTTAGAAGGATATTTTAGAAACATTTTACAAGATGAGAGACCTGTAGTATTTACGAGTACAGGTTACTGTCCCAACACAATCAGCCAAAGACCACCAGGGACAAAACCTATAGTCTGACAAAGTCAGGTTTACCGGCTTGTTGCAACCAGGTAGACCACATACGTGAGGAACCTCGGGGTGTCCCACCAAACCAAGGAAGACACATGGATATTATAGGATTTGGGGGAAGGGGAGAGTTTGGGTGAAATTCAAATGAAGTAGCATCTTGACAGGCTTAAAAAGTAACGTGACACTGTGAGTTAAAATAGATCTAACAGAGATATCAGATGATATTTAGAACTAAACCAAAATTTTAAAAACCTTAGCTCGGGGCTTCCCTGGTGGCGCAGTGGTTAGGAGTCCGCCTGCCAATGCGGGGGACGCGGGTTCAATCCCTGGTCCGGGAGGATCCCACATGCCGCGGAGCAACTAAACCCGTGCCCCTAGACCCCGCGAGCCACGACTACTGAGCCCACGCGCCGCATCTGCTGAGGCCCGCGTGCTCTAGAGCCTGTGCTCGGCAACAAGAGAAGCCCGTGCACCGCAACGAGGAGTAGCCCCCGCTCGCCGCAACTAGAGAAAGCCCACGCACAGCAACGAGGACCCAACGCAGCCAAAATAATAAATAAATAAATTTAAAAAAAAAAACAAAAAAAACCTTAGCTCAAAACTCATGTAATATAGCCAAATGGGGTAGGTAGAGGGATATCTATGGCCTTAAATGCTTATATTCAAAAACACAGACTGAAAATTAATGAGCTAGATTTCCAACCTCAGGATAGGGCCCTGATAAAAGCAATCCCACTTTCTTCACATTTATACGGTTTCTCTGCCACTCTGAATTTCCTTGTGCAGTAGTTTAAGTCCCAGCAGAAGACTTCCCCATACTGAAGATATTCACAGAGTTGCTGTCATGTGAGATGGATGAGGCTTTCCCTGCTTGCACTCCTACACTTGTCTTTACTGTGCGTTCTCACATGTTTCCTATGTGATGAGTGACTACTGGAAAGTTCCCCACAGTCGTTGCACTGCTACATCTTCCCCCCTGTGTGTACCCTCTTGTGGGCAGTCGCTTTACAACTCCTATCGAAGGCTTTTCCGCAGTCACTGAATTGGCGGGGCTTCACCCCAGTATGGGTTCTCATGTGCACCGTCAGATGGAACTTCCTGCTAAAGGTTTTGCTGCAGTCACTGCACAGATGGCATTTCTCCCCGGTGTGTAGTCTCTTATGCATAGTCAGGTCACTGCTCCTGATGAAGGCCTTCCCACAGTCACTGCATTCATATGGTTTCTCCCAAGTGTGCATCCTCTTGTGTATGGCGAGGCTCGAGCCGGATCTCAAGAATTTCCCACACTGGGTACACTTACATGGTTTCTCTCCATTGTGAGTTTGCTCGTGTGTCCTAAGAGACGAGCAGCGACTGAAAGCTTTCCCACACTGAGAACATTCGTAGGGTTTCTCACCAGCGTGAGATCGCATGTGGATCCCAAGGGATGAAGGATAACTAAACGCTTTCCCATGTTCTTTACGTTCGCTGCGTTTCATTCCTGTGTAATTCCTCTTGGGCAAAATAAGGTCAGGATTCCTTCTGATGGCTTTTCCACACAGACTCTGTTCATGGGGTTTCTCTCCAGGTTGAGTTGATGCCTGTTGATTAAGGGATAAGTGGTAACTAAAGGTTTTCTCACTTTCATTGCACTCGTGGGAATTCTCTGCCATAGAAAGTGTGTACAGTAAAGAAAGCAGATTCCTACCTTAGAAGTTGCTACCACTTTCAGAGCACACAAATTGAGTAGAGGGAATACTCGACCACAAGGTTCCATCATGGCCACATTCATAAGGCTTCTTAGGTACAGAATTTTTTTTTCTGATAGTTGTTTAAAACAAAAACTGAATTCTGCGTCAATTCTAAGTCTTATTTATGGACCTGCTTACTTGTGGGACCTCTCCATGAATCAATATGGAAATCAGTTTAGAATGTTCCCCAAATTCATGACACCCCAAGACTCTCTCCTGAGACACGACTTCTCTTGGGTGAAGGCCACTGACTGGCCCCATGTCTTGCCAGGTTGTTGTGCTGTTCTATCTCATGGCAATTCCCTCCTGCAGAGAACCAGCAATGAGCCCTCATGAGCCTTACCGCTTTCCTGCTGGTAAATGGTTTTTCCCAAACTTTATTCTGCTTGGCAGTGGTCTCTTTGGTTTTAAGCTGAGAATTCTGGTCTGAAATGAATCGGAGGAAAAAACACTTAAGTTCTTGGAGAAATAAATGGTGAGATAAAGGTGATTTAAAACAACAAAAAAAAAGCCAGGTCCACATAGATTCTTTTCATATACTGACCCTAAACATGAGAAGGCAATGTGACGGGAAAGAATGCATCAGCAGTTAAAGACAGACTCCAAGGATTTCAGCAATGTGTAGAATTTGACAAGGATGTGAACAAGGGGTGGAAATGGCAAAGTGTCTGGCTAAGAAACAATTTTGTTAAAAATGAGACGGCTGCCAATAGTCTGAGAGAGGGCACTATATCATGCAAGCAAAGTGTGAAGACAGTGGGAAAATGGGCAAGTAGCACACCTGGAAATGTTCTGGAAAGAGGAAGCAGTACTCAGTACTCTGTAATGACCTATATGGGAAAAGAATCTAAAAAAGAGTGGATAGGGGTTTCCCTGGTGGCGCAGTGGTTGGGAGTCTGCCTGCCAATGCAGGGGACACGGGTTCGAGCCCTGGTCTGGGAAGATCCCACATGCCGCGGAGCGGCTGGGCCCGTGAGCCACAACTACTGAGCCTGCGCGTCTGGAGCTTGTGCTCCGCAACAAGAGAAGCCGCGACAGTGAGAGGCCCGCGCACTGCGATGAGGAGTGGACCCCGCTCGCCGCAACTGGAGAAAGCCCTCACACAGAAACGAAGACCCAACACAGCCAAAAATAAATTAATTAATTAAAAAAAAAGAGTGGATATATGTATATGTATAACTGATTCACTTTGCTGTACAACAGAAACCAACACAACATTGTAAATCAACTATACCCCAATAAAAATTAATTAAAAAAAAAAAAAGAAAGCAGAACAGAGCTTTTTCTAAAAGCAAACGTGGGAGAAACAAGGATTCACTGCACAGCACAGGGAACTATATTCAGCATCTTGTAATAACCTATAATGGAAAAGAATTGAAACACAAAAAAGAATATAGATATATACATATATGTATAACCAAATCACTTTGCTGTACACCTGAAACTAATACAATATTGTGAATCAACTATACTTTAATTTAAAAAAAACGTGGGAAGAAAGAAAAGAGAGAAGGAAAGGAGAGGAAGGGAAGCAGAAGCTTCGAGGGGAAACTAACCCCAAGTGGCCGGAGATAATTTCTTAGACAAAGATGACATTTGAGAAACTCCCTAAAAAGGGCTCCTCTTGCCCAGGGCTCACCTGCACAGGTGTCTTGGAGAACTCTCCTCTTCTTGGTCCTCAGCTCCTCCTGGGTGAGCAGGCTGGGTTTACGGAGATGATACCCTGGCACGTGGGGAAAGACACATGAGGTGGGGGCAGTGCAGGGATGAAAACAGGAGCTCCCCACCCCCCCCAGAGTAGGGCCGACACTTTCGGCAAATGGGCATGTGTGAACCCACGAGCAGTAACATGATGGTACCCAGGACCCCAAACTCTAAACTACCCATCATGCCCTACAGGGATCAGGGATCCTCAGACCCAACCTCAGAGACACACTTCAGGAGCATGGAAGCTTCCAATCATGAAGAAAACTAAGTCAGTGTAATGGATGAATCTTCACTCTCAAGAGGGAGACACTAGACTAGGGGCTGGTGACTGCAGCCCAGGGGTTAACCACCTGCTTCTGAAAGTCAAATTTTATTGGAACACACTCCGCAGATGGTACATTTGTTTATGTACCATCTGCGGTGGCTTCGGCACTGCAGCGGCAGCACTGAGAAGTTGCAAGAGACCCGAGGGTCCACTAAGCTGAAAATATTTCCTCTCTGGCCCCTTAAGGAAAAGTGTGCTCACCCCCACTCTACAACGTCACTGCTTTTTTTGGGGGCTGGGGGACCGTGTCATGAGGCTTCCAGGATCTTAGTTCCCCGACCAGGGATCGAACCCAGGCCCTTGGCAGTGAAAGCGCAGAGTCCTAACCACTGAACCACCAGGGAATTCCCTACAGTGTCACTTCTTAAGGGTGGGCCACATCTCCTTCTGTGTCACTCTCTTCCCAAGAGCAAGAACAGTTCCTGAAACATAGCAGGTGCTGGAGAAAGGTTTGCAGCAAAAACCAATGAATGAAGAGATGAGGCCGACCTCACTCACCCACGGAGGCCAGGTTCCTGTAGTTCTCCAGCATCACGTCTCGGTACAGGATTTTCTGAGCGGGGGCCAGCAGGGCCCACTCCTCCTGGGAGAAGTCCACCGCTACTTCCTGGAAGGTCACCGGGTCCTGAAACATCACACATTCGGGCTCAGCTAAGGCTCATCTCCAACAGTGTCCCAGGAGGGCAGGGCGTGAGGAGGACATTGCCTGGGGACTGACGCTTGGGAAGTTCAGACAGGAAGGCGAGCTCGCCCTCAGCAATCCCATCCAGCCCCATAGGTGTGTTAGTTCTTCAGTGAACAGTTGAACTTTCCAACTAGACTGTGAACCCATCCAGCCTGGGTCCCCTCACTCAGGCGCCACACAGCACTGAGCTCCCAGCGGCCTGGGAGGAATACTTAGTAAATGAATGAGTGATGGCCCCAAGAGTTCCTGAGACAAAGTGGTCTCATAGCCTTTCTTGGTTTTCTGTCACAGCCCACAAGTGAGTATACTGAAAAAAATTCATAAATACTGAGGCAATGAGAGCATTCTCTGGGAAGTCCCTTAGCCACAATTAGAGGAAGCATGGGGACAAGTCCCGGTGGGGTTTGAGGCTCCAGGCCACCCACACTCAGGGAAGGGAGATGCCACGTTGGACATAGGGGGATATCTGGTTACCTGTGACCAGGTGGTCGGCAGCTCTGGAGCCACCCCTTCCTCCTCCATGTTCCCCTCCTGGTGACAGGTGGGGTCTTGAGCAGGCACAGCTAGAGGACAAGAGAGGGGCCATGAGAGATGGGCCATGCCTAGATTCCACCCCGCACAAACCTGGATGCTGCTTCACAAGACCCTGCAAGAAGCAAAGCACAAGCCCACCCACCTGCAGGCAGATTTCCTGAAAGGCCAGGGAGGTCCTGTCTCTCTCACAATCGGAAAAGAGGCCTGTGGGCCTTGCTGCCCATGGGGAAGGCTAGTAAACTCCTGTGACTGTTGAGGGTACTCAAGCTTCAGAACAGTTTTGCAAGTCGTATAAGTCGAAAACAAGGAGGGGAATTCCCTGGTGGTCCTGTGGTTAGGACTCTGCGCTTTTACTGCCAAGGGCCCGGGTTCAACCCCTGGTCGGGGAACTAAGATACCACAAGCTGTGCAGCCTGGCAAAAAAAGACAGAAAGAAAGGGAGGAAGGGAGGAAGAAAGAGAGAGAAAGAGAGAGAGGAAGGGAGGGTGGGAGGGAGGGAGGAAACAAGGAATAATGCAATATTATCCCCCAAGTATCTCAAACCCTAAAAGGCACTGACCCTGACACAAGCAGACTCAGGGGCTCCTAGGACTCACTCCCACCTTGTCCTGGCCTTTGGAAGCCCTGGAGGAAGAGGGTCTCAGGAAAATAGTGGCCAGGGCATGATCTACCTCCAGGAGGGGGCTCAAGGGGGAAGAAGGCCCATGTGGGAGAGGGCAGACAGCAGAAGCAAGAAGAACTACAATTCTGCAGCCTGTGGAACAAAAACCACATTCACAGAAAGACAGACAAGATGAAAAGGCAGAGGGCTATGTACCAGATGAAGGAACAAGATAAAACCCCAGAAAAACTAAATGAAGTGGAGATAGGCAACCTCCCAGAAAAAGAATTCAGAATAATGATAGTGAAGATGATACAGGACCTCGGGAAAAGAATGGAGGCAAAGATTGAGAAGATGCAAGAAATGTTTAACAAAGACCTAGAAGAATTAAAGAACAAACAAACAGAGATGAACAATACAATAACTGAAATGAAAAATACACTAGAAGGAATCAATTGCAGAATAACTGAGGCAGAAGAACGGATAAGTGACCTGGAAGACAGAATGGTGGAATTCACTGCCATGGAACAGAATAAAGAAAAAAGAATGAAAAGAAATGAAGACAGCCTACGAGACCTCTGGGACAACATTAAACACAACAACATTCTCATTATAGGGGTCCCAGAGGGAGAAGAGAGAGAGAAAGGACCCGAGAAAATATTTGAAAAGAGTATAGTCGAAAACCTCCCTAACATGGGAAAGGAAATAGCCACCCAAGTCCAGGAAGCACAGAGAGTCCCAGGTAGAATAAACCCGAGGAGAAACACACCAAGACACATAGTAATAAAACTGACAAAAATTAAAGACAAAGAAAAATTATTGAAAGCAACAAGGGAAAAATGACAAATAACATACAAGGGAACTCCCATAAGGTTAACAGCTGATTTCTCAGCAGAAATTCTACAAGCAAGAAGGGAGTGGCATGATATATTTAAAGTGATGAAAAGGAAGAACCTACAACCAAGATTACTCTATCTACCCGGCAAGGATCTCATTCAGATTTTTTTTTAATTAATTTATTTATTTATGGCTGTATTGGGTCTTCGTTTCTGTGCGAGGGCTTTCTCTAGTTGCAGCAAGCGGGGGCCACTCTTCATCGCGGTGCGCGGGCCTCTCATTATCGTGGCCTCTCTTGCTGCGGAGCACAGGCTCCAGACGCGCAGGCTCAGTAATTGTGGCTCACGGGCCCAGCCGCTCCGCGGCATGTGGGATCCTCCCAGACCAGGGCTCGAACCCGTGTCCCCTGCATTAGCAGGCAGATTCTCAACCACTGCGCCACCAGGGAAGCCCTCGCATTCAGATTTGACAGAGAAATCAAAAGCTTTACAGACAAGCAAAAGCTAAGAGAATTCAGCATCACCAAACCAGCTCTACAACAAATGCTAAAGGAACTTCTCTAAGTGGGAAACACAAGAGAAGAAAAGGACCTACAAAAACAAACCCATAACAATGGTAATAGGAACATACATATTGATAATTGCCTTAAATGTGAATGGATTAAATGGTCCAACCAAAAGACACAGGCTCGCTGAATGGATACAAAAACAAGACCCATATATATGCTGTCTACAAGAGACCCACTTCAGACCTAGGGACACATCCAGACTGAAAGTGAGGGGATGGAAAAAGATAATCCATGCAGATGGAAATCAAAAGAAAACTGGAGTAGCAATACTCATATCAGATAAAATAGACTTTAAAATAAAGAATGTTAAGAGACAAGGAAGGACACTACATAATGATCAAGGGGTCAATCCAAGAAGAAGATGTAACAATTATAAATATATATGCACCCAACATAGGAGCACCTCAATACATAAGGCAACTGCTAACAGCTATAAAAGAGGAAATCGACAGTAACACAATAATAGTGGGGGACCTTAACACCTCACTTACACCAATGGACAGGTCATCCAAACAGAAAATTAACAAGGAAACACAAGCTTTAAATGACACAATAGACCAGATAGATTTAATTGATATTTATAGGACATTCCATCCAAAAACAGCAGATTACACTTTCTTCTCAAGTGCGCATGGAACATTCTCCAGGATAGATCACATCTTGGGTCACAAATCAAGCCTCAGTAAATTTAAGAAAATTGAAATCATATCAAGCATCTTTTCTGACCACAAGGCTATGAGATTAGAAATCAATTCCCGGGAAAAAAACGTATAAAACACCAACACATGAAGGCTAAACAAAACGTTACTAAATAACCAAGACATCACTGAAGAAATCAAAGAGGAAATCAAAAAATACCTAGAGACAAATGAAAACGAAAGGATGAATCCAAAACCTATGGGACACAGCAAAAGCAGTTCTAAGAGGGAAGTTTATAGCAATACAAGCCTACCTCAAGAAACAAGAAAAATCTCAAATAAACAATCTAACCTTACACCTAAAGGAACTAGAGAAAGAAGAACAAACAAAACCCAAACTTAGTAGAAGGAAAGAAATCATAAAGATCAGAGCAGAAATAAATAGAAACGAAAAAATAAAAAGAAGGCCCACGTGGGAGTGGGTAGAGCTTGCTGACTGGGGTGTCCGGGGAGGAAAGTGGGGGGGAAGGGGGGCAGAGGGACCAGAAACTGAGTCAAGATGAGGGCAAAGGAGCATATGGATTTACACCTCATGACTAGCTTATCGGAAGTTTTGCACGAAGAGTGTTCTGTTCCTATTTATATTTTTTTAAGATCATTTTGGCTGCTGTTCACAGGACAGAACTGGGGAGGGCAAGGATAGAAGCAGGCGGCTGGTGAAGGGCAGCGGCAGGGCCCAGGACACCTTGGAAGAGGCCAGGAGCAGCAGAGAGATTCTAAGTGATTAGTATGGTATACATATCAGAGGAAACATCAAAGGATTTGCTAGGGAATTAGACTGGGGTGGAAGGGGACATGGGGGAAACCCAAAGCCAATAACAGAAGGTAGAGAAACCATGGAGGATCACTGGATCCTTTATACTGACAATGTTGAACTTTTTTTTTTTTTTTTTGCGGGCGGAGAGGGCCACACCAAATGGCTTGCGGGATCTTAGTTCCCTGACCCGGGATTGAACCCAGGCCCATGGCAGTGAAAGTGCTGAGTTCTAACTACTGGATCACCAGGGAATTTCTGACAGTGTTGAACTTTATACCTGAGCCCTGTGGTCCTAGAAAACAGCAATGGGACTTCCCTGGTGGTCCAGTGGTTAAGACTCTATGTTCCCCATGCAGGGGGCATGGGTTCAATCCCTGGTCAGGGACCTAAGATCCCACATGTCACACAGCACAGCCAAAAAAATAAATTAAATAAATACACTTAAAAAAAAAAAAGAAGAAGAAGAAAAAGAAAACAGCAGTGGGTAAGAAATCCCCCCAACCCTTTGTGTCCTGCAATGAAACACCCTTCCCCACACAACTTAGGTAAGACCCAAGGATGACCCCTTTGTTTACCTATGACAAGACCAGGCAGAGACTGTCCAAATTCCCCATATCTGTCTCATGAATGAGTAGCTAAACCATCTGTCCCCGCCCCCCCAACAACCTGGACAAAACTTCACCAAAATTCAATCAGGCTTCTCCCCACCCACCCACCTCCCACCATGCCCCTGGGCCACTGAACTCTGGCCCACCCTTGAGCCTGGAAAACAGCTGTCCTTCCAGATCTCACTTCCCAGCCTTGTTTACTCTTTCTGATCAAAGAAAAGCCTGACCCTGGGGCGGGAGTGTTGGGTCATTAGCAAGTCTCTCCTTACAATACTAATAAACTGGGTAAATAATGGCCATTGCTTGAGAGGGAAAGATTAAGGAGGGGCAGGTTTGTTCAAGGTGAGGTGTGGCAGAGACAAAAATATATGTATTTTGTATAACCTGAAAATTAATAATGATGTATATATCATATATACTCTACACATATATATTTAACAAATAGCAAATATTTTCCCATCAAACTAAAAGGGGTACACGCCATGAAACCTCAGGCACTAGGGAACTCAGGAGCTCAGAGGGTGTGGTCATCTATCCCTCTGACCACCCTCTCCCCACTCCTTGGCAAAAGACGAGGGGGCTGCCAGCTGGAGGTTTCAGGAAGGAAAGGAAATTTCCTCGTGGAGCAGGGCCACTCCCATAAGGCACACTCCCTCAGAAAGAGGCTTGATAGAGCAGAGGCTTTTTTTGCAAGAAGGATATATCAAGGCCTATTCTTAGGCTCATGGGAACGAGGGGGATTGGGGGGAATAACTTCAAAATGTGGTGGACCAGCAGGCTGAGAGAGGGCTTCCAGGGATGTCTTATCTGGGCTCCAGGTTCGGGCAGCCATCTGCCCTCAGCACCCGGTAGACAAACTGTAGAGCCACAGGTGACAAAAGATGACCAGGGGCCCGTGGCAGCTGGGGCTGTGCTGGGGATATTTGGAATTTATGTGTATAAAATTTTTAAATATCCCTATGCCTTCAAACCAGCAACTTGTAGGACTGTAAACAAGAGGAACCCTGGCACCTGTGGCGATATAGACAGATGAAATAGATGTGTGTCTGTATTCAAGCTTGTTTACTACAAACTGTTTATAATGGGTAAAAACTAGAACCAACCAAAACATCCCGTTACAGTATAGCAAGGGGCTAAAGAATTATCAGATATTTGTATATGGGATATGATTACAGTGTTTAAAACAAAACCAAACAACTGACACAGATCTGAAGACAAAGTATAAATACATTTACATAATTTATAAAATAAATATGTGTATTGAAAATGACTGCGAGGTGAAGACTTTTTTTTTAATATAAATTTATTTATTTATTTTTGGCTGTGTTGGGTCTTCGTTGCTGCGTGCGGGCTTTCTTTAGTGGCGGCGAGCGGGGTCTACTCTTCCTTGCGGTGCACAGGCTCTAGGCGCTCGAGCTTCGGTAGTTGTGGCACGCAGGCTCAGTAGTTGTGGCTCATGGGCTCTAGAGCACAGGTTCAGTAGTTGTGGCGCACGGGCTCTAGAGCACAGGCTCAGTAGTTGTGGCACACGGGCTTAGTTGCTCAGCGGCATGTGGGATCTTCCCGGACCAGGGCTCGAACCTGGGTCCCCTACATTGGCAGGCAGATTCTTAACCACTGCGCCACCAGGGAAGCCCCGAGGCGAAGGCTTTGAATAAACATTTCTCCAAAGATAATATATAAATGGCCAATAAGCACACAAAAAGATGCTCAACATCAGTAATCATTAGGAAAATGCAAATCAGAACCATCATGAGATACCACTTCATACCCGTTAGGATGGCGTGAGGGAGGAAGGGAGGGAGGGAGGGAAAGAGGAAGGGGGAAAGAGGGAAAGAGAGAAAGGAGAAATGAAATAACAAGTGTTGGAGAGGAAGTGGAGAAACTGGAACCCTTGTGGGAATGTGAAATGATGCAGCCACTGTAGAAAAGTGTGGCGGTTCCTCAAAACCCTTAACCAGAGTTACCTTAACAGAGATCCAGCAATTCTATTTCTGGGTATACACACCCAAAAGAATTGAAAACAAAGCCGAACAGATATTTGCACACTAATATTCATAGCAGCATTATTCACAATAGATGAAAGATAGAAACAGCCCAAATGTCCATCAACATATGAATGGATAAACAAAATGTGTATACTTACAGTGGAATATTATTCACCCTTATAAAGGAATGAAATTCTGACACGTGCTACAACGTGGAAGAATTTTGAATACATTATGTTAAGTGAAATAAGCTGGACACAAAAGGACAAATGTTGTATGATTCCACTTATCTGAGGTATGTAGGTAACAGTCAACTTCATAGAGAAAGAAAGTAAAACAGAGGGTGCCAGGGACTGGGAGTTACGGTTCTGGGGAGTTATTGTTTAATGGGGACAGTTTCAGTTTGGGAAAATGAAAAAGTTCTGGAGATGGATGGCGGTGATGACCGCACAACAATGTATTATGTACTTAGTGCTACTGAAAAGTACCCTCAAAAAAGGTTAAAAGGTAAATTTTATGTTACATATAGTTTACTACAATTAAAAAAAAAAAACTGCAAAGACATACCTACATTGGTAACACTGGGGCCCTCTGGAGAAGAACATGACACTGTTTCATGTGCACTTGGCAGGGGAAACATGAAGGGAAATGTTGACATTTTTACTCTACAGTTTCCTGAATTATTTTAATGTTAAACAACATATCCACACATTACCTGTGTAACTGAGAAAAATTAAACTGTCAAGTACAAACAAAAATGATGTATGGGGACTTCCCTGGTGGTCCAGGGGTAAGACTCCATGCTCCCAATGCAGGGGGCCGGGGTTCGATCCCTAGTCTGGGAACTAGATCCTGCGTGCATGCCGCAACTAAGAGTCAGCATGCTGAAACTAAGAGTTCGCAGGCTGCAACTAAGAAGTCCACATGCTGCAACTAAGTCTGCATGCCGCAACTAAAGATCCCACGTGCCACAACTAAGACCCAGCGCAGCTAAAATCAATAAATATTTTTTAAAAAATGATGTATGTAGCTGAAGCATCACCCCTGCACATGGCTAATCTCATGGATCAAAGGGACTTTTGCTCTCTCACCTACATGCACACACCAAGTGACTTCCACTTGGAGCCTTGGCAACCAAAAGAAGAGCCTTTTTTAAAAAAAATTTATTTTATTGAAGTATAGTTGATTTACATTGTTGTGTTCATTTCTGCTGTACAGCAAAGTGATTCAGTTATACATGTACATATTCCTTTTTATATTCTTTTCCATTATGGTTTATCACAGGATATTGAATATAGTTCCCTGTGCTATACAGCAGGACCTTGTTGTTCATCCATTCTATATATACTAGTTTGCATCTGCTAACCCCAAACTCCCAATCCATCCCTCCCCCCTCCCCCTCCCCCTTGGCAACCACAAGCCTGTTCTCTATGTCTGTTTCTGTTTCGTAGATAGGTTCATCTGTGTCATATTTTAGATTCCACATATAAGTGATATCATATGGTATCTGTCTTTCTGGAAGAGCCTTTTAAATCAAACAACTATTTAGCTTCATGAAATGCATCCTTTTACATTATTTTATCGTTAGAAATAGTGTGAAGCAAACATTATTGTGCACTGTAAGGCAACATTATTGTAAGTTGCATGTAATGTGCCCAAGTTGTGGCCTGTAGCATGTCCCACCTGGAAGATTCCAATGTTTTCCAGACTGGTTCCTCTGCCCCCTTTTATCTCTATGTCTTAAGAGTTAACAGTGCTCCATGAAGTCGACAGAATTCTCTTGGGGAGGAAAAAGCCCACAGATCTGATTATGCCCCTTCCCTTAAGGACTTAAGAACTTCTAGAATACCTCCTCCAATCACAACAGGGAAGACCCTCCCACATCTGGCTCCAAGCAGCCTTCCACACACCTACCCAGCCCTCCCTGGCATGAATGCTTGCTGAAGAATGACTGGGGGGCAGACCAGGGTCCTTCTGGTCTCGGTGCTGGGTTTTGGGGGCAAAACTCTCTCCTGAGAATTTGCAAACACAAGTCCACTTCCCGTGGGTATCAGGCCAAATTCACAATACCTCTGTGGTCCAAAACATCTCCAGCAGGGAACTGGCATGAGCATATGAATGTTACTTTCGGAAAAATTCAGCTCCCACCAGGTCATAAAAGAGTCCTACCCATGGATTCCCCAAACCCACGCTGACACTGAAAAGTTCCATAAGTCAAGGATACACCAGATAATAATAAGGAGCCCATCTCATTCATGAGCATAAATGCAAACAGCAGAGAGAAGGTATCAGCACACTGAATGTACCTTAGTAAAATGTATAAATGAAAAATTTATAAATAAATGTAAAATATAAAGAATGTAAAATACATTTATAAATAATAAATAATACAAATAAAAAATGTATAGATAAAATGCGTAAATAAACGTAACATGTAAAAAAAGTTTAAAATGTATAAATGAAAATAAAAATAAAGGGAATTCTCTGGTGGTTCAGTGGTTAGGACTCTGCGCTTCCACTGCAGGGGGCATGGGTTCAATCCCTGGTCAGGGAACTAAGATCCCACAAGCCACGTGGTGTCAATAAATAAATAAATAAATAAATAAATAAATAAATAAAAAGATAATCTACCACGACCACAAAGGGATCCAAGTCAGGTTTAACATTTTAAAAAAAACCAATTCATGGAATTTACAACATTAATAGACTGAAGGAGAAAAACCATATGATCATCTCAATAGATTCAGAAAACATTTTTTTAATTAATTAATTAATTAATTAATTAAATTTTTGGCTGCGTTGGGTCTTTGTTGCTGCGCACGGGGCTTCTCTAGTTGTGGTGAGGGGGGGCTACTCTTTGTTGCGGTGCACAGACTTCTCATTGCTGTGGCTTCTTATTGCGGAGCACGGGCTCTAGGCACGCGGGCTTCGGTAGTTGTGGCGCATGGGTTTAGTTGCTCTGTGGCATGTGGGGTCTTCCCGGCCCAGGGCTCAAACCCATGTTGGCAGGCAGATTCTTAACCACTGCACCGCCAGGGAAGCCCCCAGTAAACATATTTGATAAAATCACTATCTATTCAATGACAAAAAAAGAAAAGTCAGGACCTCCCTGGTGGTCCAGTGGTTAAGATCCCTCGCTTCCACTGCAGGGTTCTATCCTAGTCGGGAAACTAAGATCCCACAGGCCAAGCAGAGCGCCAAAAAAAAAAAGTTAACAAATAAGAAAAGGGGAACTTCCCTGGCAGTCCAGTGGTTAAGACTCTGCGCTCCCAATGCAGGGGCCTGGGTTCCATCCCTGGTCAGGGAACTAGATCCCGCATGCTGCCAACTAAGAGCCCGTGTGCCGCAACTAAAAAAAAAAAGATCCCACATGCTGCAACAAAGATCTTGCACGCAGCAACGAAGATCCCACGTGCCACACCGAAGACCCGGCGCAGCCAAATAAATAAATATTTAAAAAAAAATTAAAAAGGAGGTAACAGGCTCATCGGAAAAGTTTTCTAAAAACCTACACCTTGAGCTCAATATCAAAAAAACAAACAACCCAATTAAAAAATGGGTGGAAGACCTAAATAGACATTTCACCAAAGAAAACATACAGATGGCCAAGAGGCACATGAAAAGATGCTCAACATCACTAATTATTAGAGAAATGCAAATCAAACTACAGTGAGGTATCACTGACTCAATAATCAGAATGGCATCATCAAAAAATCTGCAAACAATAAATGCTGGAGAGGGTGTGGAGAAAAGGGAACCCTCTTGCACTGTTGGTGGGAATGTAAATTGATACAGCTACTATGGAGAACAGTATGGAGGTTCCTTAAAAGACTAAAAATAGAACTACCATATGACCCAGCAATCCCACTACTGGGCATCTACCCTGAGATAACCATAATTCAGAAGGACACATGTACCCCAATGTTCATTGCAGCACTATTTACAATAGCCAGGACATGGAAACAACCTAAATGTCCAACAACAGATGAATGGATAAAGAAGATGTGGTACATATATAAAATAGAATATTAGCCATAAAAAGGAACGAAATTGGGTCATTTGTAGAGATGTGGATGGACCTAGAATCTGTCATACAGAGTGAAGTAAGCCAGAAAGAGAAAAACAAATATCATATATTAATGCATATATATGGAATCTAAAAAGAAGGGTACAGATGAACCTATATGCAGGGCAGGAATAGAGACACAGACATACAGAATGGACATGTGGACACAGCGGGGGAAGGGGAGGGTGGGACAAATTGGGAGATTAGGTTTGACATAAATACACTACCATGTGTAAAATAGATAGCTAGTGGGGACCTGCTCTATAGCACAGGGAGCTCAGCTCAGTGCTCTGTGACTACCTAGATGGGTGGGATGGGGAGTGGGGTGGGAGGGAGGTCCAAGAGGGAGGGGATATAGATATACATATAGCTGATTCCCTTTATTGTACAGCAGAAACTAACACATTATAAAGCAATTATACTTCAATAAAAAAAATTAAAAGGGCTTCCCTGGTGGCGCAGTGGTTAAGAATCCGCCTGCCAATGCAGGGGACACGGGTTCAATCTCTGGTCCGGGAAGATCCCACATGCCACGGAGCAACTAAGCCCGTGCGCCGCAACTACTGAGGCTGCGTGCTGCAGCTACTGAAGCCCACACACCTAGAGCCCCGTGCTCCGCAACAAGAGAAACCACTGCAATGAGAAGGCTGAGCACCACAAGGAAGAGTAGCCCCTGCTCGCTGCAACTATAGAAAGCCCGCGCACAGCTCAACGAAGACCCAATGCAGCCAAAAATAAATAAATAAAAAATAAATTATTTATTTAAATTAATAAATAAATAAAAATTTAAAAATAAAAAATAAATTATTTATATTATAGTTTATAGAAGTTATAATTTATATGATTTAAATTATATTATCAATCATGCTATTACTTAGCATCTTTAGTCCTATTATCAAGTATATTATTAATTATAGTTTATCATTTTGTATTATACAATATTATATTATTAATAATATAACAGTATTTCATATAATTATTAATAATATAAATGTAATTATGTTATAATTAATATATAATTCTATTTCAGTTATATAATTCCATCAGTTTATGTAATTTCAATTATATACAGTTCAAGGACATGAAAAAATAATGTCTGGTGATAGGAATCACAAAGTAGCAGCTCTTAGAGTTGGAGACTCTAAGGAAAGGGCACCCGGAACTTTCTGGGGTGATGGGAAACTCATATCCTTGATTGGGATGTTAGTTATTCAGATGTACATATTTGGCAAACCTCTTGAAATTGTTCACTTAAGATCTGTGTATTTCATTTTTGGTAAACTTTGCCTCAATTTTTAAAAGCCGTTTTTAAAATTTGGGGGAAAACAAACAAATAAAGAAAGAAATGGGCAGGGGTCCTCTAAAAAAATAATAATAAAATTAAATTTAAAAATTAAAAAATAAATAAAAACCTACACCTTCCAGAATGTGGTAACTGAACTGAGGTTACAAAAGAGAATGTTTTTAAGAGACACATGCTGAGATCTTTAGAGGTGAAGGGTTATTTCTGCAACTTACTCTCAAATGGTTCAAAAAATATAGTGTTGACAATTATTACATGTATAGAGAGAGAGAAAAAAAAATGTGGCAAAATGTTAACAAATGCTGAATCTAGACAAAGAGCAAATGAGATTTCACTGTCCTGTTCTTACAATTTTTTATTCTGTAAGCTTAATATGTTTTCCACATGAAAACAAAAAAAGGAGCCATAACTTACTGGTGAAAAGTTGAAAAATTTCCCTTTGAAGTCCGAAGAAAGACAAGGATGGCAGCTGTCACCACTTTATGTCATGATGGTACTGGAGGTCCCCATCAGGGCAGTAAAGCTGAAAAAGCAAAGAAAAGAATACTTTGAGGACTGGAAAGGGAAAAACACATCCATCATATTCACAGATGAATGCAGTATGCATAAAAAATCCAAAAGCATATACAGGTCAATTATCCCACTTAAATAGCTTTTTTTTTTTTAAATTAATTAATTTATTTATTTATGGCTGTGTTGGGTCTTCGTTTCTGGGCGAGGGCTTTCTCTAGTTGTAGCGAGCGGGGACCACTCTTCATCGCGGTGCGCGGGCCTCTCACTATCGCGGCCTCTCTTGTTGCGCAGCACAGGCTCCAGATGCGCAGGCTCAGTAGTTGTGGCTCACGGGCCCTGTTGCTCCGCGGCATGTGGGATCTTCCCAGACCAGTGCTCGAACCCGTGTCCCCTGCATCGGCAGGCAGATTCTCAACCACTGCGCCACCAGGGAAGCCCCTAAATAGCTTTTTTAATTTAAAAAATTTTTATAGGATACAAAACATACAAAAGTTACAAAAACCAATTGTAATGTTATATGTGACATTTTTAATAAGTATTTCAATGCCACTCACAAGTCTATCTTGTCCCCTGAAGTGGGCGCTGTGCCAGGTTCAAAGTGACCAACAGAGGTTTGTCCCTGTGTAAATAAATATGTAACTAAATAAAGTGGTGCCGGCAGAGGGAAGCCCACGTGCCCCAGGTGGGACTAGAGCGAGATGCCTGGGAGTCCGCAGGTGTGTGGGTGTCCTCCTAGCCACAGTGACAAGCAGCTGCCTCTGGAGTCCGCCAGCACAGCCCAGCTGTTGCCACTGGGGGGGCAGGGGGGGAATGGGCCCCGTGCCCCCAGTTCATTAGGCCCTCCTCCCGTGGAGACAGTGGAGGGGAACGTTTGTGGCACAGGTGATCATGCATACTCTCCTTGTTCAAATTCTGTACAATGAACACTCAAAACTTTCACAGACAGACACAAACACACAAACTCTATTTAGATCTATTACATACATAATATATATACATCCAAATATCTATCCATTTTGGATTGAAGATAAGAGCCATTTTTCACCTTTTCCCCATTAGAGGGAAGGAAACCTCATTGCTTCCATAGCACCCCAAAGCCATGCGCTACTCCAAAGGCTACTCCATCGGTATAAATGTTTGCAGTTTTGCCCTCAGATAAAGAACAAGCCAGAGCAAAAGCATATAATTCAGGCTGGTGGGCCAAAGTAGCCATAGATATAGGTGCTGTCTCAAGGATATCAAAAGGAGTTGCAATATTTACCCAGCACAATATTTACCATTTTCTCCCTTTAAATAAGAACCATGGGTAAACCTTGAAAAATCTGCATTGGTTGGAGGAGTCTCCTGTAAATTATTATGCAGAGTCAAAAGGTGATATGTCAGGGTTAGGCAGTTGTGAGGGATTTCGTCAGTGAAGGAGGGGAGAAGAGTAGCAGGGTTGAGGTGAGTACAATGTGAGAGTTATGTGAGGAGCAATTAGCAAAAGGATTTCATAAGAGGTGAGGCGGCTGATTGGAAAGTGCTGAGGTGTGACAAGAAATTAAGAGGGCTTTGACTGCATGGGGTACAAAGATGGTTAAAGGGGATCCCATGATCATCTCTTCAGTGGCTTTAGCCAGAAGGGCAGTGGCAGGAATGGCTCTCATGCAAGGGGACTAGCCCATGCCAGAGTCCAGCTGCTGGCTATAATACCCCATGGTCAGTGATGGTCCCCATTGTTTTGGGTGAGTACTCCAAGGGCATTCCCTTCCTTCTCACATACAAAGAGGAAAAAGGGAAGCTGATGATTAGGATGTCCAAGCTTTTCTTTAAGGCTTCAAAAGCTGGGTCGTCTTGATCTCCCCAGTTAATGGGGTCAGGTTTGCAGGTTTTCAATAAAGCGTTATAGGGGCTGAGCCATAAGAGAAATTTGGAATCCAAATTTCGACAGTAGCCGGCTGGCCCGAGAAAACCTCCTAACTGGCTCTTAGTCTTAGGTTTCGGGAAGTTCAGGATGCCACGAAGCCTATCTGCATCCAAATGTAGTCCTTCTTCCGAGATCGGGAGCCCTAAATATCAAACCTGAGTTTGAGCAAACTGCAATTTTTCTTTGGAGACTTTATATCCCTTTAAGGCCAAAAGTTTTAGCAGGTGGATGCTATTTTCCTGGGAGGAAGCCCTACTCTTGCCCGCCACCCAAGTTTGGCTCCCTAGAGGCTAAAGGAAACCACCTCATTTCTATTTCCTCCCAAAACACTGCTCTCAAAGGAACCAATGGCCAAACCTCAGTCATGGTCCAAAGGGACACTCCCCAAGATAACAATTTAGAAAAATTGACTAGAAATGCCCAACAACTGGCTCCAGAAAAGGAAAAAATATATATATATTGACCTAGTAACTGTTGGTTCAATAAAAGGAAAGAACTCCGGTTTGAGCCAAATAACTGGTCCTACTAGAAATTCTAAGATTCGCATTCCTGTCGTTTTGGTCCACTGACAAAATGAGAGCATTCAAGAACCATTATTGGTGGGGAAATAGTAAGAAGCCTACAAAGACCACCTACCTTGCGTGCCCCTCCTGTCCAAAGTACAATGCAGGGAAACCTGTTCACGCTGTTCCTGGACATTTTGAATTGCCTGATGGGTCATTTGAGGTTTAGCAAGTGGATTTCATGCAGCTGCCCCCATCTCACGGCTATAAATACGTTTTAGTCATGGTCTGTATGTTTTCTCACTGGACCAAAGCTTTCCCCTGTAGACAGGTCACTGCTGCTTCTGTGGCTAAAATTTTGTTGGAAAAGATTGTTCCAGGACTTCCCTGGTGGCGCAGTGGTTAAGAATCCGCCTGCCAATGCAGGGGACACGGGTTCGAACCCTGGTCTGGGAAGATCCCACACGCCACGGAGCAACTAAGCCCGTGCACCACAACTACTGAGCCTGCGCTCTAGAGCCCGCGAGCCACAACTACTGAAGCCTGCGCACCTAGAGCCTGTGCTCCGCAACAAGAGAAGCCACCGTAGTGAGATGTCCGCGCACCGCAACGAAGAGTAGCCCCTGCGCGCAGCAACGAAGACCCAACGCAGCCAAAAATAAATAAATTGATTAATTAAAGAAACATAAGAAATCAATTAATTAATTGATTAAT
Source organism: Balaenoptera ricei (assembly GCF_028023285.1). Classification (NCBI taxonomy): domain Eukaryota; kingdom Metazoa; phylum Chordata; class Mammalia; order Artiodactyla; family Balaenopteridae; genus Balaenoptera; species Balaenoptera ricei. The sequence goes on along the minus strand of NC_082641.1, from coordinate 175,783,240 downwards.
TAAAGAAAAAAAGATTATCCCTCCCTGGGGAACCTCTCTCAAACTTCATAATAGTGATCAAGGAACCCAGCTCACTGGTCAGGCACTTTGGCAAGTCTATGCTGTTTGGCCAGTTTTACATTTTCACTGTGCTTACCATCCTCAAACCTCAGGGTTATTTAAACATAAGACCCTCCAAATACCCTGGCCCAAAGCACTGCCATTGGTCCTTCTAAATCTCAGATCCACCCCTAAGCTATCTGCTGGCGATGTAGAACTTCCACTCCCCCCCCCCAACCCCCGGCCTTTCCAAGCAGGAAATGACCTCCAGCCCGCAACACCTTCCCCTCCAACCTCCACGCCCCTTCCCTCCATCCCCAGGTGTCCCTGATCCCAGCCTGCAAGGTTTTCTGCCAACACCCTCTCTCGGAAAGCCTTCTGCGACAGCCTCTGAGCCACCTGACCTCCATCCAAAAATTTTCTCCTTTCCCTCCATGAGGGACCCAATTTGCATCATTAGGTATCATTAGGGAGAGTCCAGCCCCCAAGGAGAGGTGGACGGAGGCTGGAGCCCAGAGGAAAAGAAAGAAGGGATCCTGGCTCTCCTCAGGCCTGAGGGCCAAATTACGTTGGGTGGAGGTTCCCCACATCAGCAATGGAGAAGAATCTCACAGGACCAGTCCGTCTGGACAGGACCTCCTTTGGTGCGCTGGGTAGGGGCGGCCGCACTGGCTGGCTGAGTGTTCAGGAGAGGCCCTGGGGTGGCTGCAGGATGGACCACAGACCTTCTGGTCTTTTGTTTATAAACACACATGCTGGAGATATAACACTGATACATTTCCTGGGAGGAATCTTCATGGGGAACTTATTTTTCGTAGCTCGGCCATCAAATCTCTTTAATTCCTCCACTGGTTTTCTATGCAGTGCAATTTCAACAGCTGTCAGTTTTTCTCAATCTCCCTTGTAATTATGAGAACAGTACTGTATATTTTATTCATGTACGTGTTTGTTGCTTGGACTCCATCCACGATTCTAGCACAAGCACATAGTAAGTGTTCTTCTTCCTTTCGTAAATAAATGACTGAGTAAATGAAGGAGCGACCCAATCCTCTAATGCCACTTCCTACACTTCTTTCAAATCCTTTTGCTTCTTTTCCATCCCTAGACTTATTCTCTTGCCACCATGCCTTCGCTAGTGCTTCCTGAAGTCTATTCCCAATCCGGGAGCTAGAATGTTCTAGCTAAATCAGAAACGGAACCACATCACATCCCTGCTTCAAACTCTTCAATAAATTCCAATTTCCTTAAAGTCCCAACTAGTCCTGCTGTAAGCAGATAGGGTGGGGGCAAGGGGGTGTCCCCAGAGAGACAGAGAACCAGGAATGGCGTTCTTGACATAAGCTTGCCCTTGAACAGGTCTCAGTAATTAATGATCTTAAGGGAAGTGAGGGAATGCAAGAACAAAGGAAAGGTAGTCAAGAAATAATAGTTCAGCTATAAAACGGAGTCCTAGTTCCTCCTCAAGGGATATACATAACAATCACCTAGGTAACTACATGCTGAGACCTCAGACAGGTCGGAACCGAAGGAAAGTCGATGTTGACCTTTTCTGACCCCCGTGACTTCAATCAACTAAAGCTTGGATTCTGGCAACCTTTGATCCAATTCTATGCTGAATTCTCTTCTGCTCGAGCCCCTTCATGAGTATGCATGTACCCTTAGCTTAAAACTTCCCCAATTTTGCTGTTCAAGGAAACACTGCATTGAGAAAGATCGCAGTGTACTCCTTACTTCTTGCAAGTAATATATCCTTCCCTCTCTTGCTCTTTGTCTTGGTTGTGTCTTTTGGCTCGATACCCACCAAGAGGTGAACCCAGATTTCAGGTAATACTGCCTCCCTCTCTCATCATTCTCTACTTCCCAGGTCAGGTCTCTCTTTCCTCCATTCAGGCAACACACCAGGCTCTGTCCTGCTTCTGGGATTCTGCACTTTCTATGCGGAGGGGGAGGGGTAAGATGTGACAGGGTGAGAGAGTGGCATGGACATATATACACTACCAAATGTAAAATAGATAGCTAGTGGAAAGCAGCCGCATAGCACAGGGAGATCAGCTCGGTGCTTTGTGACCACCTAGAGGGGTGGGATAGGGAGGGTGGGAGGGAGGGAGACGCAAGAGGGAAGAGATATGGGAACATATGTATATGTATAACTGATTCACTTTGTTATAAAGCAGAAACTAACACACCATTGTAAACCAATTATACTCCAATAAAGATGTTATAAAAATAAATAAATAAATAAATCATTAAACATTAAAAAAAAAAAACCCCTCCTTCCACAGCCTCTGCCTAGCTCTGTCCTACTTACCTTTCAGTTCTTAAAGTTCTTCTGTTACAGGCCCCCAAGTCAGTTTTCAATGTTTCTGCTCTAAATAGCCTACTCTGTGGGGACAGCACCAGTGCATTTTTTATTGTCCCTGTGCCCACGCATCGATCTAGGTCTGGTTCATATCTGGCACCCAATGAGTTTTGCTGAGTGCCCTGGAAAATGTTCAGTTATAGCTAGATTGAGAAGGTGCACACATCCACTAGAGATACAATACAAACATTAACACAGGAATTAACTTAAATGCCTGTCCACAATATAAACCACCCGTGTTATTTCTGAAACTTTTAAGAAAAATTCTCATGAAAAAGGTAAGGTGTGAGAAACATTTTCAGAAACAAGGAGCCTATGTTGCTGAATTTCCTCCAGAGTTATTTTTCCTCCAATTTCTCACCCATGAGTTTTTAACTTCCCTGAAAAAACCCCACTTGGTCAAACCACATCTCGTTTAAGGTTAGTAAATTCGATTTTCTGCGACTAATATTAGGAAAGCTGCTTCCTCCCTTTTTCCGGAGAGTCCTTATGTTTTTAAGAAATGCAATCTCACGTATTTCACTTATACTTTGGATTCCTATCACGCTTTAACTACAAATATATGGCACCAAAATCCCTTTTAATAATATCAATATAAGAGATCCCTATATTTTTTAACTCTGCGGGGGTCACAGCCTCTGGAGGAGAGCTGGAGTTGACTTAAGAGCTGAATAATCTTATTTTAATTGTAAGACCTGTTATTTACGTTTTCACTTCTCCTCTTTCGTTTTATTTTCTTTATTACACTTGCTTATTTACACTCACCCTAGAATCCCGAAAGTATTTTCCCAAACGAATTTGTCAAACATAAATAACTGAAAAACAGTTTATCTTAAAACCTCACCTCAATGCCGCTCAAAAAAGCAAAAGTCACAGGTAAAATTCTCTTGTACAAGGAGGGCAGAAAAGGACCTCCTTGATTAAATCTCACCGGCACCTCTCACCCGAAAAACCGACGAAACGCCCAGGTTAAGAGAACGAAAGGACACGAGGACGGAAGGTCAACGCCATCTCGACTCCCAGTCGCTTGAAACCCCGCCTCCAGAGGTCCAGGGCCGCGCACTCGCTCAGACCCCGCCCCTTGGAGCTCCACGCCCCTCTCCCTCGCCTACGTACCGCCTCCCAGAGCCCGGTCTCCCCACCCTCTCCGGGACCCCGCCGTCCCGAGCTCCGTCTCCCCGCCCTTACCAAGACCCCGCCCCCGGAGCACCTTCTCCCAACCCTCGCCGAGACCCCGCCCCCCAAGAGGCGGGGCCGCACGCGGACCTGCTCGTCAGTGCCAGAGGCAGATTGCGAGGGAAACAGTGGCGCAGCTTTGGAAAAGATAGCAGCTCTGGGGGCGCCCTCTCCACTTTTTGGAAGGTGGAAGGCTCCAGGGCCCGACCTAGGAGCGCTTGAGGCAGCAGGAGCGGCGACCATTGCATTCGCCAGCCTCGAGGCCGAGAAGTCCTAGTATTCTCTCACAGGAGCCGTTGGGCCCCGCCGGGCGGGCTCCGATAGGGATCTTGGGGGCGGGGCCAGGCGGGAGGACGGGGCACGGGGCGGGGCCAGGGCCGCTGAAGTCTATTGGGCGGGTCCTCGCGCCTACCCCAGAGCAGCCAGGTGGCGGGAGGCTCGAAGAATGCTTTTCTTTGAGCTCTTGCAACGCGGTAAAGGAGGTACAAAGTTTCCAGGTGGTTTGTTATGCAGCAATGGATAACTGACACATCCCTCTTCACTATTCTTTATTTCTAAACTTTACTGTCCCTTCTCAGAAGTTTTTCTATATTATCTTTGAACTTGTCTTACATTTGCATGTTAATCTTGGGACTGTTAACTTTATTTAAATCTATCCAGTTTTATAAGATAAATATTAATGGATTTTTAGACATTCTACAGGTATGTACATGTTTATATCGTTTATATATTTATAATTTGTTGGTTTTATGTGGTTACCATCATTTCCCTTAATACTTTTCCTTTCATTCATTCATATAGGGAATATTTGAGTCATGTCTTCACAGAAATTTTATTTCAGTTGCGGAGGAGGACAGATGGTAGAATAAATATATACAAGAAAACATATGTCAATGCCACATTGGAATGTTTCTACTACATTTCCAAGTTACATTGGGTGGAGGTTCATCCAATCATTTTTTTTTAAACCTTTTTTTAAAAATGAGAAATACAACACCAAAAAGGAAAAAACAAATTTATACTGTGATGAATACTTTTTAAATGAAAATCCCCACGACCTTAGAAATCTCATGTGTCCCTTCTTAATCACAAACCCCTAGCTCCCCACCTCAAAGGCAGCAATATCCCTGGATTTTATGTTAATCACTTCCTTGCCTTTCTTTATACTTTTACTACCCGAGTATTCATTCCTAATACTGCAGTTTTATTTTGCATATTTTCGAGTATTAGAGAAATGGAACCATACAACATTTAAAAATTTTTAGCTTCTTTCACTTACCGTGAGATTCGTACATATTATTGTGTATACTTGAGTTCATTCTTGATAATTAATGTATGGTATTCCGTTGTATTGAGTACACCACAATTTATTTACCCATATCAGTGATGATGGACCTTAAATTGTTTCTAGTGTGGGGCTATTTCAAATACTGCATATGTGAATATTTTTGTACATAGCTCTTGGTGGTCATGTGCAAGCATGCCTGTTACATATATTCCAAAGAGTGGAATTACAGGGTCCTTGGGCATGCATATCTTTTACCATAATAGGTCTGTTTTCCAAATGGATTGTATTAATTTTCTATGCTGTGTAACAAATTACCATAAGCTTATTGGCTTACACAACACATATTATCTCAGGTTCTGTAGGTTAGCTGGGTTCTCTGTTTTAGGGTTTCACAAGGCTGCAATTCAGATGTCACCCAGGGGTGGATCTTGACCAGAGACTCATCTGCAAAAGAATCTGTTCCTAAGCTCCATCAGGTCATTGGCAGAATTATCCTCTTGGCTGTATGATTCATGAGAGCTTGCTTCTTCAATGCCAGCAACAGAGGAAGATTAGGAAAAGTCTGCTGCCAAGTTTTATACAATACAATGCATTGTATAAAACAGGAGCGGCATCCCATCACCTCTGCCATATTGTATCACATATTGCATATAACTAAATTGTTGGTTAGAAGGAATATGATTGTAAAAATTTACACTCCCACATAGTCTATGAGCATTCCTGGTGCTCCACATCCCTACCGATACTTGATATTGTCAGCCTTTAAATTTCGACACTGTGTTGGGTGTATACTAGCATCTCAGCATGATTTTATTTCCATTTCACTGATCACTGAAACTGAGCATCTTTTCATTTGTTTGTTTTTTGGTTTGGGTTTTGGTTTTGTTTTGTTTTGTTTTTTGCCACACCACACAGCATGAGGGACCTTAGTTCCCTAACCAGGGATCAAACCCGTGCCCCCTTCAGCAGAAGCGTGGAGTCTTAACCACTGGGCTGCCACGGAAGTCCTTTCATGTGTTTATTGATTGTTTGGAAATCTTTCATGAACTGCCTACTCAAGGCTCTTGCCCATTTTTCTTCAGACCTTTGTCTTTTTCTTATGATTTGCAAACTTTATTCACTTATTCTGTTACTTTTCAGATATATATGTTGCAAATATCCTATCCCTTATTATAGCTTACTTTTCCCTTTCTGAATGATGTCTTTTTAATAAGGAGAGTTCTTTAGTGTTGTCTGTGAAAAGAAATAAACCTCATTTTATTTATTTATTTAAAAAAATTTTATTTTATTTATTTTTGGCTGCATTGGGTCTTCGTTGCTGCAAGTGGGCTTTCTCTAGTTGCGGCGAGCAGGGGCTACTCTTCGTTGCAGTGCACAGGCTTGTCATTACAGTGGCTTCTCTTGTTGCAGAGCACGGGCTCTAGGCGCATGGGCTTCAGTAGTTGTAGCAATGTGGGCTCGGTTGTTGTGGCTCACGGGCTTTAGAGCGCAGGCTCAGCAGTTGTGGCACACGGGCTTAGCTGCTCCGCGGCATGTGGGATCTTCCCAGACCAGGGTTCGAACCCGTGTCCCCTGCATTGGCAGGCAGATTCTTAACCACTGTGCCACCAGGGAAGCCCTAAACCTCATTTTAAACGGAGTCCATTTTAAGTGAGGTTTTATTAATTTTCACAGCTTCTTTCACAAAGCATATTTTTTGCCATCATCCATGCCCATGTTGTTTTGAAAGTTCTCATTTAAAGAAGCATTTTCGCATCCCACCATACCTTTGGGTTATAACATCTGCCTTGTGCCTGTGGGCGGGAGGGTGGACAACAGTTTGAAAGATGAGAAAACTGAGGCCCAGCGTCACCTGAACGTAATTCCACTTCAGCTCTTCCCCGACCCCAGTGGGTCGGGAAAAAAGCACTACTGGGGTGGGACTGAACCTACCCAGTGACCCTGACCAACCCCCCAACCCGGCAGTCCGTACCTCTGCTGAGTGACCTTGACGCCCGCTGCGGCTGCAGGCCCGCTGATCCCCACTTCCGCTTCCAGTTTTGTGAGCCGGAAAGGGGCGGGGCCGTAAGGAGGAGCCTAAAGAAGCCAGAGGGGCGGGCACGTTCCTGAAATCGCTGCAGCCTGGCGCCACTTACCAGGGTAAGTGGACGGAGCTAGAGGGGAGAAAGATTCTTGGAGGGCGTGGCCTGGCGGAGATAAGGCCTGGGGGCGTGACCAGGGCTGAAGACCAATCCTAGAAGGCGAGGCTGGGCGTCGGTACAGGATCTGGTGGGCGGGGCTAAGCCGGGCTCCAGGCTAGGGGTCCGACCTGGGGGAGGGGTTCAGGTGTGAGGGCGGTGCTTGGGCGGGGCCTCGCTTCTAGTTGGCCAGTCCTCAGGATATCCAATACAGGCTTTTCTTGCTCCTTTTCTCTACCATTCGGAGACCCTTATACAACAGAACACCAGGTTTAGGAAGGTATCTGTCCACAAAGGGATCATCCTGTTTACCCTGTTCCTTCTTCAGGGTGTTAAAGTTTAAATTTTTCTTCTTCAGTGGGTTGTATCTTTCTATTAGGTTAGCTCCTAGACACTGTACATACATACATCTAAATTTTCGTTTCATTTCCCATTTGATTATTTTTGGGGAGTTCTGAGAGATGAAGGATGTGCTCTGATTTAAATCATAGGTATAAATCAGAGGATCCTGCTGATAAAGTGGATATTCAACAAATACGAATTCCTTTCATTTTTCCCCTTATGAAGGGTGAAGAGGAATACAAATGTTAGCAGCTTCTCTTAATTCCTGTGTTATGAAGTTATAATATTTTTCAAATAAGTTTATTTATTTTTGGCTGCGTTGGGTATTCGTTGCTGCTCACAGGCTTTCTCTAGTTGCGGAGAGCAGGGGCTACTCTTCTTTGCAGTGTGCAGGCTTCTCATTGCGGTGGCTTCTCTTGTTGCGGAGTACGGGCTCTAGGCTCATGGGCTTCAATAGTTGTGGCATGAAGGCTCAGTAGTTGTGGCTCACAGGCTCTAGAGCGCAGGCTCAGCAGTTGTGGTGCACGGGCTTAGTTGCTCCGCAGCATGTGGGATCTTTCCGGACCAGGACTGGAACCCGTGTCCCCTGCACTGGCAGGCGGATTCTTAACCAGTGCGCCACCAGCGAAGTCCCATGAAGTTATAGTGAATAATTTACATGGCAAATCTGGTGATGTGCTGCCATCTGCTGGGAATCAAGGGTGTTAGATTCTATCTCAACTGGCTACTTTTGAAATCAACCATAAAACTTTCCTTTCCGTATTGGAAAGTTCTCATTTTAAGAAAGCATTTTTCAAAACTATACTTTCAGGGATCATTTCTATAGGTCGTTTCTAGAGAAGTTTCTCTGAATGTGTAGAGCACCTGAAACCACGAGGAGGAGGTGTAGTGTTCTGTCCTGAGCATGAAGCTCGTTCTTGGTGTTGCTTCTGCAGCTGCCATTAGCCATTGATGATCGTTCTTCTCTTCCTTTGCGAGAGGGAGAGGGAGAGAATGCCATCTGAGTAAAAAAATAAATAAAAATAATAAAAATAATAAAAAATTTTTAACTGAAAAAAGAAAAAAGAAAAGAATAAACAAAAAGAGAAAAAAAAAAACAAAAAAAAAAAGAGAAAAATGATTTAAAAAAAAAAGCATTTTTCCTTACCACTATACCTTTGGGTTCTAGCAGTGCTTAGTGCTTGGGCTTGCAGCGGGGAAGAGCGACGGCTTGGCAAATGGGAAAACTAAGGCCCAGAGTTATCTAGACACAGTATTTCCACATTACCCCCAGCAATCAGGCTGAAAGAATTTGGGGACTGTGAGAATTTCTGAAGGAAGCATGAACAGCAAGTGCAAAGGTCCTGAGGCAGGAAACGTTTGGCCTCTTTGACCAACAGCAGAAGCTCAATACCTAAAATGGTTGAAGTGAATTGTGAAGGTTGGAGACCAACAGGAGATAAAATCAGAGAAGTAACAGAGTCAGATCATATGGGTCCATCTGGGCAACTGTAAGAATTTTGGGTTTTACTCTGAGTGCGGTGGGGAGCCCCTGAAGGGTTCTGAGCTACATTATCTGATGTATATTTTTAAAAGATCTCTGTCTTGTGTGTGACTTCATGGAAGCAAATATAGAATTGGGGAGGACAATTAGAAAGTTAAGGCAATAATCCTGATGACAGATGGAGATGTCTGGACAAAGGTGGCAGGGGAGGATGGAACGAGTGGGACAGTGCTCTGATGCTGGAAATAAGGCAGAGCCGATGACTGTCTGCTGATGGTTTTGATGTGTAGTTTGGGGGCAAGGAGTCAAGAATGACTCTGAGGGACTTCCCTGGTGGCGCAGTGGTTAAGACTCCGCGATCCCAATGCAGGGGGCCCAGGTTTGATCCCTGGTCAGGGAATTAGGTCCCACATGCATGCTGCAACTAAGAGTTCACATGCCACAACTAAGGAGCCCGCCTGCCACAACTAAGACCCGGAGCAACCAAATAAATAATAAAATAAATATATAGATATTTTTTAAAATGAGGATTTTTGTTTGTTCTGCATTGTCAAATAAAAATAATTCTGGACATTGGTAAAGAGAGACTTCATTCAAAATGATTATTGCAAGAGGGAGAACACTCCGACGAGATCTGCAAGCATCTTAACAAGTTAGGCAGAAAAAGGCTCTTCTTTTGTTGGGGGAGTTTCTCCCTGAGAAGCTCAGGGAATATCTTTGCATTTAAGGAGGTGCAGTGTACATGGCTGACATTAGCTTTTGATTGCTGAGGCATCTATTTCAAAGACATCCATTTCAGATAAATCTATTACCAGTTGCATAACACAGTTACTAGCTACACAACCAGATAGAAACAAGGCTGCCCCATCCATGAAGGTCCTCTTTTAGCGATCCCTGGGCAACCTAGATAACTGATTATTCAAGTGCTCCCATTTTTCTCTTCCTGCTCTCTAGTTCCTGCTCTTATGTTTTAAATTCACCAATACAGAGTGAAACCTTAAAATACTTGTCACCCCACCCTCGACCCCAAGAAAGACAGAACCCAGGTCTGTGCTTCCTATCTCCTTCTATCTGAGACCTTAGGCATGCCCTCGTACCTTTTAGGACCTGTGACTAATAAACCTTGTTTTTTCAAGTTCCCTGTTGATTGTTGCTGAGGTGCTTCTTGGAATTGTCAGTGAAAAAAAAAAATTAGTAGTCAATCTAATAAAGAAATAGAGAATTTTATTCTAGCCAACCTGAGGATTATAACCTGGGAGACAGTCTTTCAGAAAGCTCTGAGGACTTTTCCACCAGTTACAGGTCAAAGCAGAGTTATATACATTTTTTTGAGAAAAAGGTTATACGTCAAAGTGACATGCTGAGAGTTCACAAAGTACAGATCTGCACGTACAAGGCAAAGAGTCAGTCATTGTGACCTCTTACAAGATTAAGAAAGGAATGTTATCTCCCAAGGAGTTACCTTGCTGGTGCCAGGAGAAAATTGCTCTTTACAGTTAGGCAGGTATTCTTGTGTCTTCTAAGGAGGTCTGGTTAATGTATAATGCAGATGCACATTGTACAAAAGGGAGAGGAGGTAGTGGCCCAAATGGGCAGAGAGAGAATCTTATGTTTAAATTTTTTCTTGTCCAGCCTTAAAATAAATTTATTTCATCACAATCATAATAAGAAACCATAAGGGCCAGTCCAGCCACACAGCAGTGGCTCAGGTTGGGGAAATATCTGTGGAGGCTCGCTGCGTTAAGTCTGGGCCCAGGTGAGTGCTCCAGGCACCCCTAGCTGATAGCATCCTTGTGGATAGGCTGAGATAGACACAAAACAGGTATGGGGACTTCCCTGGTGGCGCAGTGGTTAAGAATCCGCCTGCCAATGCAGGGGACACGTGTTCGAGCCCTGGTCCGGGAAGATCCCCCATGATGCGGAGCACCTAAGCCCTCGAGCCACAACTACTGAGCCCACATGCCACAACTACTGAAGCCCGCGCGCCTAGAGCCCGTGCTCCGCAACAAGAGAAGCCACTGCAATGAGAAGCCCACGCACCACAACGAAGAGTAGCCCCAGCTCGCCGCAACTAGAGAAAGCCCGCGTGCAGCAACGAAGACCCAACACAGCCAAAAATACATAAGTAAATAAATTTATTTTTTTAAAAATCAAAAAAAAATTTTTTTAAACAGGTATGCATCTACTTTAGTCTGAGTTAGGGCAGAAACTCCATTCCTCTGGCTCCCTGGGTCCGAGTAGGGGGAATTTCAGCTGAAGCGACTGGTCCTGATCCCTCTCTGCACATACACATGCACACACTTTATCTGAATAGTGGGTTTGGAAGAAGGAGCTGAGTTCGAACGGTTCACACCCTTTCTGTCTGCCTTTTGGAGTCTTCTGGGCCCCAGACAGAGGGTATTTTGATCAGGCTGGGGTCATGCAGTAAGCATCTAGAGGAGTCTTGTGGTTGACCAGCTCTGCCATGCCCGAGTAGGTTTGGCAAATTTAGGGGTGAAATATCAGAAAACCCACCAGGCTGCATAGTGGAGCCACGTGTTTCAGTCCTGCTTTTATGGGCCATGCAGCTGATGTTTTCATTGCTGAGTCCTGTGACTGGTCTCAAACTCAGGAGGGAAATGAAGAGATGCCCATGATTGTTTTTTGCCCAAAGTCACAATAATAGACTGCCAACTAAAAATTGTCACTTGCCTTCTGGTTCTACAAGAATGAAGTCACTAGCCACTGCAGTGGCTGACCTTCAACACACCCTGAAAGGAGCTCAGGGTGGAGATCAGGAATGAGGCACTCTGTGCTCTGGGAAAAACTGGCAGAACAGGTCTTCCGATAGTTAGATTTTTCAGAAGATTTTATCAGTCTAGTTTCTTCCATCTTCTCATATTTAGAAAAGCACTAAAATTATTAACGGAGACAGCTGCTCCTTGCGACTAGCAGCAACCTTCTACCAAATGTGTGCTTGATTGCACGTATCCCCCTTCGTTAAAGTCATATGTATACTGACTTCCTCCCCCACCTCTTGGGAGCAGTTCCTCAGAGCTATCTGAGAGGCTGTCTCCTGGGCTATAGTCCTCATTTTGTCCCTAATAAAACTTAACTCACAACTCTCACATTGTGCGTTTTTTTTTTCAGTCAACAAGACAAAGAAAGTTTTAGAAGACGATAAGCTGAACTTTTTACAATGATTCCCTGTGGGACCAGGGATTAGAAATAGATTCAATTTCTGTAATGTTAAAATTATTTACAAACAGGTATTATTTTCAACATCAGGAAAATTTCTTGTTAACCAGAAATTATATATTTTTTAAGGCTCTTTTAAAAAAATATTTAGTTATTTATTTATTTGGCTGCACCGGGTCTTAGTTGCAGCATGCGGGATCTTTAGTTGTAGCATGTGAGATCTTTAGTTCCCTGACCAGGGATCGAACGCGGGCCCCCTGCATTGGGACTGCAGAGTCTTAACCACTGGACCACCAGGGAAGTCCCAAGGCTTATTTTATACTTTACTTTTTTAATTGAAGTATAGTTGATTTACAATGTTGTGTTAATTTCTGCTCAAGAATTATATGTTTAAACGCAAATAACCATCCACAGGTGAATGGATAACAAATTGTCTCTAGCCATATGATGGAATACTACTCAGGGACAAATTTTTTTTTTAAGTTTTTTGTTTTTTATTTTTTTGGCCATGTTGCAGGGCATGTGGGATCTTAGTTCCTCCGGCCACCAGGGATCAAACCGGGGTCCCCTACAGTGGAAGCACGGAGTCCTAACCACTGGACTGCCAGGGAATTCCTGGGAACAAATTTTTGATCCCTGCAACAGTCTGGATAAATCTCAAAATTAGTATGCTGGGTGAGAGAAACAAGACCCCTCCTACACACACAGAGAAAATGACACACTATATGATTCCATTTATATAATATCCTAGGAAAAGCAAAATAATCTATAGCGACAGAAAGATCAGTGGTTGCCTGGGGACAGGAACGGAGGGAGGGTTATGAGGAGCCGCAAGGAAACTTTTGGGGGTGATGGAAATGTTTGTTATTTTGATTGTAGTGATGGTTTTACGAGTGTACACATGTCAAAAGTCATCAAATTACTTAAACATGTGGTTTGTTATACATTAATTATGCCTCAATAAACTAAAAAACTTTTTTTGTCTAACGGAGCACAGTTACTGGGCCATCCTTTCACATAATGTTCCATGTCAACAAAGCAAATTCACATAATGGTTGAGATCATGGAATAAGATTACTCAAGTTTTGCTACTTCATTAGCTGTGTGGCTTTGGGCAACTTAGCTTCTCTGTGCCTCAGTTTCCTCCTCTGTGCCTTTCTCCCTGGGCTGCTGATAGGAGTCTGTACATGAAGGACTGAGCAGAGTACCTGACATGCAATAAGCAAGCACTCGATAAATGATACCTTACCTTCATGGGATGGTGTATTTTTTGTTTTGTTTTGTTTTTGGGGGTTTATTTTGGCCATGATGCGTGGCTTGTGGGATTTTAGTTCCCCGACCAGGGATTGAACCCCGGACCCTTGGCAGTGAGAGCTCGGATCCTAACCACTGGACAGCCAGGGAATTCCCATGGGAGGGTGTATTAATCATGTTTTTTATTTTCTACATTTTATGATGCTTTGACATCTTAGGTCTTGCAAACCTGGGGAAAAGACCGCCCCTCCCAGGGTTAGCTAGTTCCTAGAGATAGCAAACCACATGCCTGGGAGCCCACTTCTCATATGCAAACCAGCCAATCCGATCACCTCCTTTATCTAACCCTGGGACCCTAAACCAATATTCCCCCTGCCCTAAATCATCCCAGGACCATGTAACATGCAACTAGGGACCACCCCTAGAGCCTAGAACCCACTGAAATTATTTATTTATTATTTATTTAAATGCCTTTTAAAACATATTTATTTATTTATATATTTATTTAATTGTTGGCTGCGTTGGGTCTTAGTTGCAGCACGCAGGATCTTCCTTGCAGCATGCGGGATCTTTTGTTGTGGCGCATGGGCTTCTCTCCCTAGTTTCAGCCTGCCGGCTCAGTTGTGATCCCACGGCATGTGGGATCTTAGTTCCCCAACCAGGGATCAAACCCACATCCCCTGCACTGGAAGGCGGATTCTTAACCACTGGACCACCAGGGAAGTCCCCCACTGAAATTATTTAAACCATCCAATTCTTAGCTTGCTCTGCTGGCCTCCCCTGCCTCTCCCATTCCTTCCAGCAAAAACCATAACAAAGGCTCTGGCCCATGCTTTTCCCTCACTCCTTCTGACCAGTCCTGGCGCCCCCCTCCCGTGTGGCCGTGCATAGCATGGCTTGCCCCTCCTCTTGGGAATTGTAGTAATAAGCCCTTCTTTAAAGGACAGTTGTTGGAGGATGGAGAGAATGAAAAGAGACCACCGAAATGAGAAGGCATCTTGAGACCGAAAAACAAGGCAGGCAGCTCCATATAATCAATGGATCCGTTTATTAGAGGGTAACTTGCTCACAGGGTGGGATCAGTTGGACAGCGACCCAGAAGCATTCACAGACTCACTCCACACCCCCCAGGGGCCATTTGGACAATTTATAGTTAACCTAGGGTATGGGGGAAGGTGCTTGGAAACAGGATGTGCATTCCTAAATCAAAATTTATAAATGGGTAACTAGTCACATGGGTGCCGGGAATACATCAGCAGTGAAAGTTTTCATCATTGTTTGGGGCCTAACAGAGCATAGAGGCCACCTGAACCTAATGATTATGAAACAGTATCTATTAACTACAAAGCCCTTGACGACAGAGAAGTGATTTACTGTACAGTACAGTCCTGCATAGGGTCAGTGGGAGGACAGGAGGAACAGGGCCCAAGATGGTGTCAGTTATGCTAATGGCCATACAACCGCTGTCTCCACGTCTATCATCACCTTACTATACGTGATTGAAACAAGTTCCAGGTACATTCCGTTTTGTTTTATTTTTATTTGGGGGGGGGGATGAATTAGAAAAAAAATAGCTTTATTGCTTTGCCAGGCAAAGGGGGCCACAGCAGGCTAATGTCCTCAAAACTGTGTGTCCCGACCTGGAGTGGGGTTAGTGAGCAGTTTTATAGCAATGGTTCAAAGAGGAGGGCGTGATCAGCTCGTGGACATTCTTCTGATTTGTTGGTGGTGAGGTAAGTGGGAGTCAGCACCATTAACCTTCTGCTTCTAACTGGTCTGGGGTCTAAATGCTTGTGGGCACCATACCGTTTACTTCTCCCACCTGGTGGAGGTTTCAGTATCTGCAAAACAGCTTGAAGATATTGTTATGTATATCCCTTGGGGGGGGGGGTACCAGGACCCTGCCCCAAGGCTGCACTATTGTCCAGGCACGTTTTAAAACAGATGACAGGGACTTCCCTGGAGGTCCAGTGGTGGAGACTCCACGCTTCCACTGCAGGGGGCACGGGTTTGATCCCTGGCTGGGGAACTAAGATCCCACATGCTGTGCGGCGTGGCCAAAAAAAAAAAAATGTATATACATATACATATGTATAACTGAGTCACGAGTCACTTTGCTGTACAGCAGAAATTAACACAACATTGTAAATCAACTATACTTCAAAAAAAAAAAGAAGTAATGCTCATTTCATGGGTGGGCACTTAGGATCACTATCAGTCTGCCACCTGCATCTTTCAAGTGCTTCAGACTCAAAGGGCAGGAAAAGGAGTTGCTATCTTTTGAACCCCTAAAACCAAAGCCACCTGTGAGGCCCTTCCAACCTCTCCCCATCATCTGACTTCACTTTTGATTGCTCACCCCTTGTTCCCTCGGCCACTTGGACCTTCTTCCCATCCCTGGAAATTGCCAAGCTCACGCCCATCTCAAGTCTTTGCCTTTTCTGTCTTCCCCAGCACTTCCCGGGGCTGGTTCCTCACCTCTCAGCTCTCGGCTCAGAGAGGCCCACCCTGCCCACTCAACCAAACACGTGTGCCTCCATCACGTGGCCCTGGTTTACTGTCTCAGAGTCTCTGAAACTGTTCCATGCATGTGTTCACCTGTTTATCATCCTGCCTTCTTCCTTGTGTGTTTTGTTCACTGCTGTGGTCCCAGTGCCTAGAACCATGCTTGCAAAAGAGCGGAGGCTGAAGACACATTTGTTGAATGAATAAACCAAATGCTTTTTTGAAAAACATGATGATTTTTCTTTAATAGCAAAATAATATATATTGTGGAAAACTTGGAAAATACAGAATACAAAATACTGAAAGGACAACTGAGAACCTTTATTAACATTTCGATCATCAAAGCATGAGTTGTATCTGCCCTTCTCTCCGTGTCTCCTGCGTGCATGTAGGACTATCAATGGTGTGTCGGCGTGTCACTGGTGTGTCGGCATGTCAATGATGTGTCAGTGTGCTGGTGCACGTGCGTTGACAGCCCTTCTAGGCTTCCTAAGGGGCCTTGGCCCCTCAGGTCTCCCTAACTCCTAACCCACCCTTCCACATCTGTCCTGTTCCTGAGAATGGCTCTTCATCGAGGACCTTCTCGGACCTCAGGGCTGGTAGTAAAGAGTAAGGCTTTGCAACATAACCGAGAGGTAGCTATGGTCTTCCTCATTTCTGGAGGTGAGGACAGGGCCTCCGAGAGGCTGGCTGATGTCACAGAGGCCACACAGCTGGCAAACCATGATTCCAATGATCTGAAGGAGCCAAGGCTTGGGTTCTCCCTACCTGTGGCCTTCATACCTCTCCAGCCTGATTACCTGCCCATGGTAAGGTGCTGCTCAGAGGGTCTGGGACTCATTAATAAAAGCTGAGAGGGGTCTCAGGGTCGGCTGGCACGGTCACATCCACCAGTCCATGGACTCTTTGGGACAGGCCCTGACAATGACCATACAGTGGGGTAGCCCCTTAGACAGGATCCTCTCCGCCTCCTGACCCTCCCAGCCCAGCCCCTGCAGCTCAAGGACCCTGAGCTTGGGCATGGTGAGGCAGGAGGAGAGGATTTCATGCGGGGAAGGCATTTCTGGGGTGATGAGCGGTCCCAGCAGGCACAGACTCTCCAGGGCCGGCATGCCCTCCAGGACCGACAGGCCAGGGGCCGAGAGGCCCCTCACGGTCAGCCGGATCTTCCGCACATCTCGGAGGTGGCGGCTGACGGCCAGGAGGGTGCTGTCGGCCGAGAGGGTGCAGCCCAGCACCTCCAGCCTCTGCAGGTAGCTCAGCTCCTGCAGGCCCATATCCAGCCCGGTCTCGGTCACCCGGTAGGTGCCGCCCAGCACCAGCGAGCGCAGCGCGCGGAAGCGCGTCAGGCCCTGCAGGTGCTCGTCGCGGAAGGCGGGGACGCGGTCCAGCACGATGCACTCGAGCAGGGGCAGCACGGTGGGGTCCTGCTCTTTGAGGAGCCAGGCCATGGAGATCTCACAGCTGTGCAGCTCCAGGGTCCTCAGGGTGCAGGGGAGGCTGGTGATGGGCACCATGCTCAGGTTGGCCACGTGCAGGCAGAGGCGCTTGAGGTTGGGGCACTTCTGGCCCAGGGCCCTCATCAGGGCGGGGGACAGCTGGGGAGCCTGGGAGCCCGAGAACAGGTAGCCGCCCATCCGCAGGGAATGGAGCCGGGATGCCATGTACCGGCGAAGGAGGTGCCACATGACTTTAGGCCGCATCTGTAAGAACCAGAAACGGGGTGCGGGGGGGGGCTGTGACTGGGGCAGAGATGTGGGGCATCTCCCAAGGCCCCCACCTGCCTGGAGACAGGCAGGCCCCAGCTGGGGCTCTGATGTTCCCTGGGAATTCTGTCCTTCCCTCACCAGCCTCACACAACCAGATACCTCCCCAGGGGCAACAGGATGATTTAATCTGTTTTGACTTCTAGGTTGGAACAAAAGCAATGGCGATAAGAGACCATAACAGATCTGTCTCTAGCAAGAGAGTGGATTCTCATTATCTTCTGCAGTAAGCAAGAAAGTGAATCCACCCGGCAATATTTTTATCCCTTTCTTAATGACTACCTCCTCATAGAAATAAGCAATACAAAATAAAACGGAAAAAGGCTAAAACTGCCCAGGGTAAATTAGATCTAGGTTAAAAGAAAAAAATACAAATCACAGCTTGGTAATAGCAAAAGCTGCAAAAATTAACCCTGGGAACTTAGACTTAGTAGAAAACAAACAAACAAACAAACTATAACTAACTGGTACCCTGTGCATTTCATTATATGTACATTTTAGCTTTAAAAAAAAAGGACAGAAAAAAGAAATTGTAGGGACTTCCCTGGTGGCGCAGTGGTTAAGAATCCGCCTGCCAATGCAGGGGACAAGGGTTCGAGCCCTGGTCCGGGAAGATCCCACATGCCGCAGAGCAACTAAGCCTGTGCGCCACAACTACTGAGCCTACACTCTAGAGCCCACAAGCCACACTGAGCCTGCGTGCCACAACTACTGAAGCCCACGTGCCTAGAGCCCGTGCTCTGCAACAAGAGAAGCCACCGCAATGAGAAGCCCACGCACCGCAACGAAGAGTAGCCCCCGCTCTCCACAACTACAACGAAGACCCAACGCAACCAAAAATAATTAATTAATTAATTTAATTAAAAAGAAATTGCATACCATAAAATCTGTTGACGACTTGTTTTTTGTAAATATGACTTTTTTATTAGCAAAATCCATGACCAGGCAAGAGGATATTTTGCTACCTCTCAGTTACACCTTTTCCGTTGGGTTCTTGGTATCCCTAATCCTTTTATTCCTAAATTCTGTTTTAAATTTTTTTATTGAAATATAGTTGATTTGGGCTTCCCTGGTGGCGCAGTGGTTGAGAATCTGCCTGCCAATGCAGGGGACACGGGTTCGAGCCCTGGTCTGGGAAGATCCCACATGCCGCGGAGCAACTGCGCCCGTAAGTCACAATTACTGAGCCTGCGCATCTGGAGCCTGTGCTCCGCAACAAGAGAGGCCGCGATGGTGAGAGGCCCGCGCACCGCGATGAAGAGTGGCCCCCGCTTGCCGCAACTAGAGAAAGCCGTCGCACAGAAACGAAGACCCAACACAGCCATAAATAAATAAATAAATAAAAATGTAAAAAAAAAGAAATATAGTTGATTTACTATCTTGTGTTACTTTCAATGTACAGCAAAGTGATTCAGATTCAGAATATATATATATATTCTTTTTTTACACTGTCTTCCATTTTAGGTTATTACAAGATATTTAGTATAGTTCCCTGTGCTATACAGTAGGTCCTTGTTGGTTATCTATTTTATATACAGTAGTGTGTATATTTTAATCCCAAACTCCTAATTTATCCCTTCCCCCTGTTGACTACTCTTGACAGAGGAATCAAATCTTCCTGATAAAATTTGGACCTGCAAGTTTGGGCCGAGGGAAAGGAACTCACTAGAAATATTGCCCACTAAAAGGTAACTCACAAAAGTAGAAGCGACCGTTGGCAAAATTTTAAATGGCCACGAAGCCAGAGGTTGAATCCCTTTTACTTGTAAAAGGACAAAATGAGAAAATCCTTTAAGTTTCATAATATCAAACACTGGCCAGGATGTGGAGAAGCAGTTCTCAGGTCCTGCTGGTGGGACTTGGTCTGGCTACTTTGGAAGGCGATCTGGTGGTTTTTACTGAAATGTAAAATGTGGACACCCACTGGCACCTGTTTTGTTTTTAAGAATATGGGAGCAGGAGTTCCCTAGCGGTCCAGTGGTTAGGACTCCGCACTTTCACTGCCGAGGGCCCGGGTTTGATACCTGGTCAGGGAACTAAGGTATCTACATATATTTGAAATAGTTCATAATAAAAAGAAAAAAATGCAAATGGGAGAAAGTGGAAATGGTTTGCCTGCACCACTCAGGAGATTAATTCTGGAAATAAGTTGACTATGGAAAATGATTTCTCCATGAAAACTCATCAATAAGCCCTTTCCTTGCACGACTTTGGTAACACCCATTCTGGAGGTGGGGAAACTGAGGCCTGGAGGTCACAGTGGAGCAAATAATTGACGCGGCCGGGATGCACCCGGGACAGCCTCGCTCGAAACACAGGGTTGGAGGCGTGGTCCTCGAGGTCGGGCCAACCCGACCTTGGCCCAGACCTGCCCGGCCAGCCCCGCATACCGTGTAGAGCGTCAGGTCGACATGTCGCCACAGCCACCGGTCGTCCACCAGCCTCTTCCAGCGGTGACAGACCCTGGGGAAGGGGACCCGCCGTTAGAACGTCCCGGCCCCGCGGGGACTAGATGTCCATCTCCTGGTGCACCCCCCCGCCCGGCCCTTCCCTCGCGCGGGGCGGGGCCGCACCTGGAGATGCGGATCCTGTCCCGAACCGGGAGGTAAGAGAAGATCTCCAACAGGACAGAGTCCGGCAAGTCCGCAAACGTCGCCATGATCCCGCCGACACGCACTTCCGCTTCCGGCGAAAGGGACTCCGTGACTCGCCTTGGAAGCCCCTAAGAGACGGCGGGAAGTGAGGGTGCCGGCAGGGAGGTGGTCGTGGCTCCCGGTAGCCGGCAGAGTTCTGGCTTTCCTCTTGCGGGGACGTGGTTGGGACCTGGAGCCAGACCAGCACGGGATCTGAACGCGGCACCGAGGGTGGGGGTAGGGACTAGGACCAAGCCCGGAAGGCGTGGCTAGGGCGAAGACGAGGCCCGGGGGCGGGGCTAAGGGCGGGAACGAGACTCGGGGGACGTGCCTGGGGACTAGGACCAAGCCCGGAAGGCGTGGCTAGAGCGGTGACGAGGCTCGGGGGCGGGGTTAAGGTGGGAACGAGACTGGGGGGTGGGGGGCTTGGACCAAGCCGGGAAAGCGTGACTGCGGCGGTCACGAGCCCTAAAAGGCGGGATTGAGGGCGGAACCAAGAGCGGAGGCCAAGGCGGAGAGTTCGAGAATAAATTTGTAGAAGTGAAATAGCTTGTTAAAAGACGTGTTGAATTTTTCGCTTTTATTGATGGCGCCAAATTGTTCTCCACAGAGCCTGAATTGACACTCCCTCCAGATATATATCACTCTTTTTTTTTCTAAATATATCACTCACTTTTAAAGTTGCAATTCATAAGGGCAGTGAAATTTATTCAAACATTCCCGTATTGATGAGTATTCACGTTGCTTCCAGTTCTATCACCGCAATATCGGCGCTAAACATTCTCTTTATATATGTATGTACATGCATATATGTGTGTGTGTATATATATATATATATATATACACACACACATACATAATATATACCTCCCATGTTTTTATTTCTATAGGATAAATAACCAGGAGTTGGGTTGATGGGTCAAAGGACATGTGAAGTTTAATTCTGAATAGGTTTTGCCAAATCACACTCCGAAGAGCTAATAATGGCAATACATGGTTTTGGGTTGTTTGTTTTTGTTTTGTTTTTTGGTTTTGTTTTGTTTTGCTTTTGCCGCGCTGTGCGGCTTGCAGGATCTTAGTTCCTCGACCAGAGATTGAACCCGGTCAGGGCAGTGAAAGCACCGAGTCCTAACCACTGGACCGCCAGGAAATTCCCTGGCAATACATGTTTTTAATACACACACAGAGAAGAAATTGGAGACGTTGAAAACTGTTTTAAAAGGAAATGCAAACTGGGGCTTCCCTGGCGGTCCAGTGGTTAAGACTCCGTGCTTCCACTGCAGGGGGTGCAGCCTCGTTCCCTGGTGGGGGAATTAAGATCCCGCAAGACGGGCAGCCCGGCCCAAAAAAAAAAAAAAAAAAAAAAGCAAACTCATTAAGATGTATATTTTAAATGTGTGCAATTTTGTATATCAACTATATCTGAATAAAGCTTAAAAATCTGTATGCTTTCACTTATCCATAAATAAATAAAAAGTAAAACACTGTGGTATTCACCTATCAGATTAAGATGAGGAAGCCAGAAAATACCCACACTAGCCTTGGTGTGCGGAAATAGACCTTCTCAACCACTGCAGATGGGGCAGAATTGATGCAAAATCTTTGAAGACAGTTTGGCAATGTCAGATTGCAGCCCCTGTAGGGCCCAATAATCCCACTTCTAGGATCTCAAATTGTCAGAAAGAATGAGGTAGGTCTTTCTGTGCTGTTTGGAACAATCGCTAGGATATTGTTTGCTTTTAAAAGCAAAAGGTGTAGAGAACAGTGTATATAGTTTGATCTCATTGGATATATATACATATTTATTGTGTTTCATTTTATACATAAAGGCCTGTATGAAAACTAAGTCATTCATTTCTGCCCTTTGACACAACTTAAAATATTGTATGTTACTTGAAAATACAAAGTCCCTATCTCTATTGAAACACGTTATTAACATCTGAGAGGTTTCATCATTTTCTTGGGAGGCTCTGTATCACACGTTTGAAGACACAGAGATGAAATGAAAACTTTTAACTGTAGTTGTCCCTGGGGAGGGCCTGGGGTCTGGAGGATGAGGAAACTTTATGCTGCCGTATATAATACTTTTGTACTGCTTGAATTTTTACCATGTGCAAGAAAGTTCCAAATGTTTATTAATAAATCCAACCCCTTTGATATTTTTCCTCAAACAAGAGCACAGAAAAAATGCTTCATGCTCTGGCAACCATTTTACGACTGTGGAAGGAAAGACCAAAAGAATCACACAGAGGTCAAGTCGCTTGCCAGGGCCACAAGCCCAGATTTTTCTGATGCCAGAGTGTGGGCCTCTATCACAGTGCTCTCCGATTCCCTCTGGAAAGCCCATGCCAGCCTGCAGGGGCAATGACTCCTCTGCTCCCAGTGCCTTGGGCTTGCCCTTCACAGCACCTGTCACACTGTATTGCAAGGACCTCTTCACTTGTCTTCTTCTTTACTTGTCTTCCTCCTGTATCAGACTGAATTCTGGGGTGGCAGGTCGGCCTTGGACACTGCTGCATCTCCAAGGCCTGCTGACGGGCTGAGATGTTGGGGGGAAGGGACCTCCTGAGCAACTCTCTCCACCTCTAAGATTATTTCCCCTCTGGTGAACCTTTAAGTTCAGCAGAACGCAGGTGTCCCTGACCCCAGCTCAGTTACAGGGGTTTCCTAAGGACCATCTCCTCCCCATCAAGCATACAGGAGTGGAGGGATGGGAATCCCCCCGTATAAGCTCCTTCCTCTGGGTCAGAAACTTAGGCGACAAGGGGCAGAGGGGCCCTGCCCAGCTTGCTCCTTGAGTTCTGACCCAGAACTCTCCATCCTGGGAAGCATCTACCTCCCCACAAGAGCAGCTCTGACAGCAGGTCCTTCGGCTACCTATAGACGGGAGGATGGGGCTGTCCTGGCCCCTCAATGGGCAGGCACTGAGTCCCTTCATGGGAAGCTCCGAATGATATTTACCAGGATGTGGAGAGAGGTCTCTAAGGTGAGGTGTCCTGTCTCCTGAGGCCTTTCCCCCTCCCACCTGGCTCTGGAGGAGGCAGTCCAGGCAGCAGTGGCAGCCTAGTCCTGGGACTTCCCATTGCCCATCCCCTCCACTTCCTCAGGATGCCTTAGCCCAGTTGGGGCTGGCAGCCCCCCACTAGATCCCCACTACTGCCCATGGAGCCCAAGCCCCCAACAATCCCAGACTTTATATTCCTCCCCTTTCAGCAGCACTCCTCACCCCTTTCCAATCTCCCCCAGCCCATAACTCAGCATCACCATCCGGTGCCTTAGCTCCCCCCTTTTTTTTTTTTAAATTTTTTTAAAAATTTGGGTTTTTTTTTTTGGCTGCGCCACACAGCTTCTGGGATCTTAGTTCCCTGGGCAGGGATTGAACCCGGGCCCAGTGAGAGCGCAGAGTCCTAACCACTGGACCGCCAGGGAATTCCCTAGCTACCTTTGAATCAAACATCGAAAAAATAGAACTTCTTGTTTTAAAAAAATAACATTTACTTTTTCTTCTGATTACAAAAGTAACATATGTTCATTGTAGGCAATCTGGGAAAACACCAAAAGCACCAAAAAGAGGAACATGAGACACAGCAATTCCACTGTCTAGTGGTAAACACCATCAACATCTGGTGTGTCCTAGTATTTCTATGTGAATGCAAAGATGTGCTCCTTCCAAACTTCCTTGGGCACATTAGTCCCCTCAAGCTCACCCTTGACCTTCCCATCTCCCCCTCTTGCCCCATCTGTTCTTCTGCAAGAGGACTGTCAGGGGCTGGTCCAATCTAAGAATTGTAGATTCTTACTACAATCCTAGGGTGGGGATTGCTCTCCCCTTTCATAGATGAGGAAGACGAGAATCAGAGAGGGGAAGAGTTGAGACCACACAGCTTAATATCAAGGGGTTTTGACTCATCTGTCTGGATCCAAAGCCTGTGTCTCCAGTCTGAATAAGCTTTCCATTCAGATTCCCTGCCCTCTCAAGCCCACTCAGAGGGATTCTGCAGGGGTCGCAGAAATAACGGATCAAAGTCCTGAGGCAGGAAGGCCCCTGAGTCTAGTGTTTGAGGTGGGAATTCTTGGGCCAGTTCCCTAAGGCAGGACAGCCCCAACAGGGTCACAGGGCATCCTCCCTTTCCCCAGGAAAGCATCTCATGTCTTCCACCTAATCTCATATCCTAGTTTGAGAAGGTGGATTGGGTGAATCAGAAGTGATGGCCCCGCGGCTTCCCTGGTGGCGCAGTGGTTGAGAATCCGCCTGCCAATGCAGGGGACACGGGTTCGAGCCCTGGTCCGGGAAGATCCCACATGCCACGGAGCAGCTAAGCCTGTGTACCACAACTAGTGAGCCTGCGCTCTAGAGCCCGCGAGCCACAACTACTGAGCCCACGTGCCACAGCTACTGAAGCCTGCGCACCTAGAGCCCCCGTAATGCGAAGCCCACTCACTGCAACAATATAAGCAACCACAATGAGAAGCCCACGCACCACAATGAAAAGTGGCCCCTGCTCGGAGCAACTAGAGAAAGCCCATGCGCAGCAACGAAGACCCAACGCAGCCAAAAATAAATAAATAAAAATTAAAAAAAAAAAAAGAAGTGGTGGCCCCTTTTCAGAGTGAATCCTTTTAGGCTCACCAAACTAGGAGAATCCCATCTGCTGAGAGGGAACAGTTCAAGAGTCAGTTCCATTGGCAGGTTGGACTTAGGGAGGGGTGTTCTCTGTCCCACCAGCTCTGGGGAACCAGACCAGTTCAGGGGCTGCTTTGGCGCTGAAAGGCAAGGCTGGGAACTGGTACACAGTGCCCCCTGTAGGGCGGGAGCGACCTTCCTTGAAGATACAGACCTGGGAGATTTTGCAGTTGTGCAGTTTCCAGCTTCCTCGTCAGTGTTGCAGGTAGACGTGCAACGTCAGAACTGGGTACTGAGAATATAGTGACGACCAGAACTCAGAACTCCATTCTGGTAAGTGCTGGTATCCAGGCCAGGATCAGGAGGCTCCTTCACTTATTGACTGTAGTCTGCACCCAAGATGTCCCTGGGGGCAGGCGAGATAAGCAGAGGGGAGGGGTGAGCAAAAAGCTTCCGAGGCCCAGCCCTGAATGAAGGCAGGGGGGCGGACGGGATGCCCGCAGGACTTGACCCAGGCTCCCCAAAGCCCTAAAGCTGCAGTTAGAGGCTCCGTCAGGCTCAGGAACGAGAGGTCATCCCCGCCCCCCGAGATGCCACACCAGACGGCGTCTCGGCACAGCGAAAAGCCTTCAACTAACTGCATCCAAACGGCTGGGCGCCGGTCCATGACCTCTGACTCTCCACGCCCCTCCCCAGCCGGGACCCTCATTCGGCTCCACGCTCCGTCCACATGTGTCCCTCTACTCAGGCTCTGGACCCCAAAGCTGCTCCTGGGAACCGCAAGCCCACATCCTGCCCGGGGCTGCGAACTCCGCGGGGCGTTGACAGGCACTGGGAGGAGCGGAAGGAGGAGCTTTCGGTTGCGCACTTCCGCTTCCGGTTCTTAGCGTCCGCGCTGGCTGGGGCTCTGCATTCGAGCGAGCTTGGTGTGGCGTCTGCTGCTTCCGGGAGATTCGAGGTGATGGGGCCAGGTGGAGAGGTCCGGAGTAGGGGAAAGTTGATGGGGCCCGGCCGTCGAGGATCCGCCCGCCTGCGAGAGGCGAGGCGAGGCCTTCAGGCTACCTGAAGTGGGACTGGGCCGGGACGGGGGGTGGGGCGCGCGGCTGCCTGGGGTCCGCGGTCGCCGTGGGGTCCGAGGTCCTGGGACACGGGACTTGGGGCCCAGGAAGACTCCGATATGGGGGATTGAGGGAGGCGTGAACATTAAGTCTCAATAACCGGGTGCCTTGGGGCCTGAGGCACCCCTGAAGTCCTGATTCTTTTGCCTTTATCCCTGCCCTGTGTAGCTCCAGCCAGGATGATCGAGGTTGTTTGCAACGACCGTCTGGGGAAGAAGGTCCGCGTTAAATGCAAGTATCCACTGGCGGCCGAGAGGCGGTGGCTTCCGGAGGGTGCTTGACATGAATGAGGCAGGCAACTCAGTCTATGTTGTAGGGTGATTTTAGTTAAACCCGGGGGCAGGGGTGGGGGCGGGAATGGGGTCCTGGCAGAGTGCATTCACTCCTGGAAATGTCCTCGTCGCGTTCTATCTCCCCCTTCCATTTTCCTTAATTCCTCTGCGCCCAGTACTGATGACACCATAGGGGACCTTAAGAAGCTGATTGCAGCCCAAACTGGCACCCGTTGGAACAAGATCGTATTGAAGAAGTGGTGAGTACAGGGGTAGAGCTGGGGGCTGGACAGGAGCAGGCCAGAAGTTTTTGGTTGGGGGAGGGCTGCAACCAGCCCTTTGCTTAGGCAGAACTTCCTGAGCTTGCCTCCAGGCTGAAGAGCCTCCTTAGGCTTTTTCCTGAAAAGTTTTTATCCCGCAGGTACACGATTTTTAAGGACCACGTATCTCTGGGGGACTGTATCCTTTGACTTCTTGAGGAAGGGTCTACATACCCAGACTTGGTTCTCTTTGTTCAGTACTGGAGTCTATATGAGATTATGCACATAATGTGTTTAACTTAATATGTGGCACATGCTAAGTATTTAGAAAATGGGAGCCATATAATTATTTTGTTGGGGGAGGAGGGTGGTTGGTGAAATATTTTGATTTGACTCGGCTTATAAGACTTTGACACTTTCCAGTCAAAGTATTTATTACTGAGCTCCACTTGAGTTGGGTACAGGAGGTCAGAGTGGAGGGAGACTCGGGCATGTTTGTTGTGCAAAAGGAACATGAACTTTTTTAAAAGTTTGGATTCTTTTCAAATTAAAATGTGGCCACCCTGACCCAGCTGTGACAGATGGGAGGGGTGGGGATGGAGCCCACAGTGAGGATCCCTTAACACCTGTACTTCAGATGAAATCCACGATGGGATGAACCTGGAGCTTTATTACCAATAGAGCAGAATTCCTTCTACCTGTCCTTCCCTCTTCCCCCACCCTCGCCCCCCACACTAATATGGATGCTTGTTTTTGAAAACTCATGTTAATAAAGACTTAGAGGTTGCTTCACTGTTGTCATCTTTGAGTGAGGGCTATCTCTTGAGGGGAGGGTTGGCATTTGGTCGTCACTATATTCTCAGTACCCAGCTGCTCAATAAGAGTTCAAGATTGGATCAATGAGGGAGCCAGAATGGAAGACCAGAGCTCTGGGGCTAGCCGTGTGTCTCTGAAGGTCAAGAGATCCTGGGATTATTGTCATCCTAATAGACCTAATAGACCAACAATAATCCTGGGATTACTGTCATCCTAATAGACCTAATTATTGTCATCTGGGTAACGACAGTAGATGTAGTAGTTAGGAATACAGGTTTAGATTCAGAGAGACTATGGGTGGAATCCCAGCTCTGCCACCAACTGTGACCCTGGGCAAGTTACTTAATCTCCCTTAACCTTCATTTCCTTATCCAAACTGGAACCGACAGTGTTTATTTCAGTGCTGTGTCGTGAAGTGGAGACGAGATAAAGCATGATTAAGCAGCCACAGTTCTTAGCACTTATGAAATCCTTGTGGACAGAGTGAAACAGTGTGGCATAGGCTACAAGAAGAACCCAGCCTCAAGAGTCAGACCAACTGGGTTTGAATTTTGATCATTAGCAGTGGAATTTGGAGGAGTCAGCCTCTCTGATCCTCAGTTTCTTCCTCTAAAAAGGGGAACCATGATGACAGTCACATTTCCATGAGATAATGATGAGATAATGGAGTTAAAACAGCAGGATGCCTGGCATTATTAGCCGTCTCCTGCCTTCTTCCCTCAGGTTTGAGTAGACAGGACCCCAAACACTCCATTTCTGTTCCCCTGGCCACAGATCCTGGGCTCAACCTTGGCCCTGTCCTTTCCCAGAGCCACATTCTGGAGCTGCTTGGAGAGTTTTCACCTAGACCCTTGCTCCATCCCTTCTCCCCTCTCTGTGTATTGACTTGGCTGATCCTCTCAGGACATAACCATGTTCAAGTCTAGCCCACTGCTCCACCCAGGCTTCTGCCTGCCTTTTGCCACCAAGCTTCTTGGGATGCAGACCTGCCAGCTGCCTGGGGTGATGGTCTCACCTCGGTCTCCATTGGCCACCTCCCTACCTGCTCCCTTGGCTTCCCTCCTGTCCCTAGGACTCCACTTCCTCCTGACAAGTTAGAAATCTCTGTTTTCTGGTACCCCTGCTCTTCCTGCTCTTATAGGTCAGTATCCTCCTTACCTGTCTGCTTAAAAAACAAACCCCCGGGCTTCCCTGGTGGCGCAGTGGTTGAGAATCTGCCTGCCAATGCAGGGGACACGGGTTCGAGCCCTGGTCTGGGAAGATCCCACATGCCGCGGAGCAACTGGGCCCGTGAGCCACAACTACTGAGCCTGCGCGTCTGGAGCCTGTGCTCTGCAACAAGAGAGGCCGCGATAATGAGAGGCCCGCGCACCGCGATGAAGAGTGGCCCCCACTTGCTGCAACTAGAGAAAGCCCTCGCACAGAAACGAAGACCCAACACAGCCATAAATAAATAAATAAAACCCAAAAGTTAAAAAAAAACAATTTTTTTTTTAATTTCATGACAACCTTGACAAGGTGAGTCCTTGTTTTCAAATCAGCATAGAAAAGTACAGGCTAAAAGTAAGACCCCACTCCTGGTCCCATTCTCTCTCCTGAGGTCAGACCTTTATCAATGCATTTATATAAACTTCAGTTTTATTTTTAAAAAGACTGTGCCAATAACTGCTTGTAAAAAAAATTCAAATGTTTTGTTAAAAATTGTTTCTTATTTTTATAATATCCCCACCGACAGTGGCAATAATTAACATTTGAGTGAATCCAGAAATTTTCTGAAATACAACCTATAGTTTTTATACAATTGGAATAATTATATATTCTGTAATATTTGCATACCATTCAGCGGTTTGCTTTTTTATGCTTTACTTCTTTCTATATAAATTATCCGTTTCATTCTTTTTAATTAGTATTTTTATTGATTTTTGTTTGCTTTTTTTTTTTTTTTTTTACATAGAAGGGCAGTATGCAGGGATTTCTGTGGTGATGGAACTGCTATGTCTGGAACTGTAGTGGTGGATGCAGGACTCAGCATTTGCCAACGAGGATATAGGGAGAAAGATGGAATGCAGGCGGTCAAATAAATCTGCCTGTATTACAAATGAATCACATGACCCCACCAAAGGGGTTAGGGGAGAAAGGAGCTGACCTAAATAACCTTGAAAAAGTAATTTGATTTAATACTGTAAGGATAAAGAAAAAAGAATTATACACAAACACTGTACTTTAGTTGGTAACTATGTTCCTCACAGTGGTATGATTTAGCAAATCTGAAACTAGTTTTGTACATGTATACACACACAGGGTTGGAAAATATATGGTATATAATTAGAGCCAGTTTTCTTGCTGCTGGAGAAAGAAGTTACAAATAAAACCAGGAGAGGGTACAGTGGAAGGGGGTGGGTAGAATGAACCCTGTGGGGCTGGATTAGACTTGGGAGTTATCAGTGTGGACTCATGGTTTTTGTTTAATATGTTTACAGACACATGTAGAAATACAGACATGTGCATATGTACATATATTTCCTTTACCCACTTAGAGGGACCAGAAGCTGTGACACCCCAGTATTAGTGAGCACACCCAGCAGCCAGATCTTGGTTTCTAAATAATATTCTCCAATAAAAGGAACCAGGGCTTCTGGGAGAAGTAATTTGGGGTGGGGGTGGGGGGGAGGAGAAGTAATTGATTCCAGAGCTAGGGCAGGGAAAATACAAGCTGAGCCTGTATTTTCCTGCTCTTATAGGTCAGTATCCTCTTTACCTGTTTGCTTAAAAAACAAACCCCCAAAATTTGTGTACCAGAAGGTAAGAAGTACTCAAATAAAAAGGATGGAAGCACGTTGAAAGGGCACAGAGGCCAACCTGTGAAAAAGCTCTCAGTGGCCAAATTTGGAACAACTTGAGCAACAAAATAACGATAGTATTGGATTATAACCCAAAGAATTAAATATCCTTGAGCCCATGCTCGTATAAATAAATAACTGAATATGTAAATGAGTGGGCGAGAAGGGACAAGTCTTCATTACAAAAGGATTTCAATTAGTTGTAGAAGGAAAGAGAGAAATAAGAAATCACCCACCCTTGCATCACCGTAGTAACAATTGCTATAGGCAAGATGCACTAATAGATGCTAAAATTGGTGGGCAAAAGTTTAAGCAGAAGTAGGGTATTTGCACAGTCTCAAAAGTATCTCTCCCAAAAGTAGTTATTCATTACAAAGGGGAAAATAGTTCAGATACTGCCCTAACCAAGTGATCAAAAACATCACAACTGTGAGAGGCAGCTTCTAAGATGGCCCCTAATGATCTCATGCAGTCATACCCTTGTGTGATCCCCTCCTCTTGAGTATAGGGTAGATCTAACTTCTGACAAACAGAATATGGCATAAGTGATGGTATATCACTTCTGAGATTGGATTGTGAAGAGACTGGTTTCTGTCTTGCTTGCTCTCTTGCTCATTGATGAAAGCCAGATGCCAGGTTGTGAGCTGCCTTACTGGCCCCCAGCCAATAGCCAGTGAAGAACTTGTGGTCCTCAGTCCAGTATCCTGTTAGCAACTGAATCGTGCTAGCAACCATATGAGGGAGCTTGGAAGCAGATCCTATCCAGTTAAGCCTTCAGATAAGACCACAGACGCCCTTGCTGACACCAGCTAAACTGTACTGGAAACTGAGATGGCAAATGTTAATCCACTAAATTGTGGGGTAATTTGTTATGCAGCAGTTGAAACCCTAATACTACCAGTAATACATTGCAACATCATTGATCACCCAGTATGATGCACTGAGAAGGGCATATCATCTCTGTGGTATCCCTCCCAATAATGCATAACCTCAATCTAATCATGAGAAAATACCAGACAAACCCCATCATGACCAAACATCAGAATGAGAGACATTCTACTCTACAAAAGTATCAAGAGCATGAAAGACAAGGAAAGACCTAGAAATTGACATATATTGGAGGAGACTAAGGAGACATGACAATGTAGATCCTGGAACATACAAAGGATATTAGTGGGAAAACTGGGGAAATTCTTTTAAAGTCTAGTTTAGTTAATAGTATTGTACCAATGTTGATTTCTTAGTTTTGATCATTATTCTGTGGCAGAATTTCTCAGTTTTGGCACTGTTGACGTTTTGGGTGGATAATTGTGCATTGTAGGATGTTCAGTAACATACGCAGCCTCTACCCACTAAATGCGAGTAGCATCTCCTTTCCTCCATTTGTGACAATCAAAAATGTCTTAAAACATTGCCAAATGTCCCTTGGGGAACAAAATCACCCCTAGCTGAGAGCCTCTGTTCTATTATGTAAGATGCTAATATAAGGGAAGGCTGGGTGAAGGACATAGAAAACTATACTACTTTTGCAGCTCTGCCCTAAGTCTAAAATTATCTTTTAAAAAGTATTATTACTACTGTGCTCATATATGCTTGTAAAAAAGAATCAAAATGTTATATTAGAACTTAAGTTCCCATCTCTTCCTTCACCTGAATCACCAGTGTTACTCATTAACATATTTGAATAAATCCAGAAATTTTCTGTGATATAAAGCTATAGTTTTTACACAATTGAGATAATTATACATACTCTAATAATACACATAATTAATTTTTGTTGATTTTTTTTTCATTTTGTTATGCTTTCATACATACTATAATTGCTACACTGTACTGTGACTTGCTTTTTTTTTCACCCAGCAACACATATCCTTGCTATGGACCAGACATTGTTTTTGAGTGCTTTATATAGATTAACTCATTTAATCTTTACATCAAAGGTATTTATGAGATATGTATTTTTCTTACCCTCATTTTGCAGATGGAGAAGCTGAAGTGCAGAAGTTAAGTAATTTGTTCAAGGTCATAGCAAATGGTAGAGCCAGGCTTTGAACCCAAAGCAATCTGGCTCCTGAGTGCTGTTAACCTTCAACCCCCATCCTGCCTCTATAATTTGTCATAGACATGTTTCCCTGTGTTTCATGTCATTGCACCTCATTCTTTTTAACGGTTATGTAAGGGTCTATGCTATAGATGAACTGTAGTTGAACTCTTCCCTGTTGGTGTCTTGACTCCCATGTCTATCTCTAGCCCTAGGTCTCCAACCACCTCCCCAGTGTCCCACGAGTGCCACAGACTTAATTTTAAATTGACTCATTCAACTATACTTAAATAAAAAATAAATTAAAAAAATAAATTGACTCAAACTGAGCTCATCATCCTCCCACCCGCGCCTCCCATGTTGTCCCATCTGAATGGCAATGCCAACACCCACTGGTCACCCAGGACGGAGGCAGAAGCCAGACTGGGAGGGAATAGGTGAAGTAAAGTAGACTCCAACGGAAGTGTAAGGTGTTTGGGTCAGTAGCATAGGGAAAGAGACTTGCACAAAAAATTAAAAGGAGGTGGGCTAGCTTTGGACATCTGGAGGAAACAGGTGGGAAGAGGGAGGATGGAGGAGCCAAATTTAGGCTTCGGGGTTCCTAGCTGTTCATCACCAAGGTAACTGCGTTGCTATGGCAACAGCAAAGGCAGCGCAGCCTCTGCCAAGAACCTTCCCTGCTGCAGTTACCTCCGCACAAACCAGACACTTCCGCATGGGGAGCTGCGGCCCTCCGGGTACGGCTTAGGAAGGCGGGAATTGCTGCTGCAGTAGCCAATCGGATGAGCTCTGCGGCGAAGGACGCAAAGGAGAGGTGAGGACTTCTTTGAAGCTCGGCAAAGGGCGTTGACAAGGAGGGCTCGTGTCCCTTTCCCACCACTTAGGGGCCGAGGAAAGGAGGAGGGCGGGGCCTGGGTGAGGCCGACCGGGGGCGGGGCCCAGGTAAAACCGTGGGAGGTCCCGCCCACCCCCGCTTCTGCTCAATAGGAAGCCAGAGAGCCCGTCCGGACAGTTGGGATGCCCAATGAGTGTCGTCGCCAGACCCCGGTGCGGGGCGGGCCCAGCCAATCGGCAGCAGCGGTGGGCAGGCGCGGGCGGCAGAGGCGGTGCGGCGGAGGCGGAGCGGGCTCTGCGGCAGGAGGGAAGATGGCGGACGAGGAGAAGCTGCCGCCCGGCTGGGAGAAGCGCATGAGCCGCAGCTCAGGTGCCGTAGGGGTCGGGGCTGGGGCGGGGCCGCGAGGGCCCGCGGAAGCAGGGCTCGAGCTCGCCCCTTGGGCGCGGCGCCGCCGCTCGATTGCCGTGGGGTCTTGGCTCCTCCGCGTAGTCCCAGGGTGACGGCCCGGCTCACCCCGTGAGGGCTGCGAGCCTGAGGAGTGGGGAACCCTGAGGAAACTGAGGCAAGGGGCGGGGCCGGAGAGGCCCTTCGCACTGTCGGGGTGGTAGGGGGACGATGATCCCTCCGCACTCCCTCAGGGAT
The DNA here is from genome assembly GCF_028023285.1 of Balaenoptera ricei. Lineage (NCBI taxonomy): Eukaryota > Metazoa > Chordata > Mammalia > Artiodactyla > Balaenopteridae > Balaenoptera > Balaenoptera ricei. The sequence goes on along the minus strand of NC_082641.1, from coordinate 175,749,593 downwards.
GTCCCTGGCCCTGCCGATCTGACTGACACCTTTCGTTCGGCCTAATGCACTTGACGTCCGGGGAGAAGGTCTTTGCACCCCGCTGGGCCCAGGGGGCACCCCTGGGGGAGGACACCCCAACCCCATGCTCAGGGCGGGGCCCCAGGGTTGCTCGGCCTCGGGTCCACAATCTCCTACTGCTAACATGCCTGCTGCCATCCATACCTAATTCTGAGTTTGCGATATCCGCCCGGTGGTATTGTGCCTGAGAACATCCCCCCGTGCTCCGGGACCCGATTTAAGGTTTTTCCCCCAATAATAATGTCAATAATAGGGCACGTTTATCTCAGTGCCAAGCATTGTGCCAAGCGTTTTAGGTGTTTTCTTTCTCTGAATGGCTGCAATTCTGGAAGGTAGGTAGTTATTACTCCCATTTTGCAGGTCAGGAAACTGAGGCCAGAAAACTGAAGGAACTCGCTCAAGGTCATTCATTTCAGGGGGTGGGGGCTGGGTTAGAATCCAGTCAGTCTGACTCCACAGCCCCCTGCCCTTGTTACTGCAAACCACTGAGATACACTGAGGTCCAGTGTTTCACTCCGCCGGACCAGAGCTCACAGTAATCACAGTTGCAGTAAGAATTCCGATTTATTGAACGCCAGGAGCTCTGGTGAGCACTTTGCATACATCATCATCAGCTCTCCACATTAACCCCATAAGGTTTGATGTCCTTATTCTCTCACCTCACCCCCACTTTTCAGGTGAGAAAACTGAGGTTCAGGGAGATGGAGCCCATTGCCAAGGTTTTAGAGGCAGTCAGTGGCTCAGCTGTCACCCACCCTGTTGCAGCCCTGGCCTGTGGCTGTGACCTGCAGCATAAAGCTGATGCTCTGCCCAATTCTGGGCCCCCACTCCCTCCATTTCTTCCCAGTTCAACCCTAACAGTGTTCCCCATGGGTGACATCCAGCCCTTCACAATGGTGGGCACAAGTCCTCCACGTAACCCAGGCAAACTCTCCGCCCCTGGAATGACACCCTATCTCTACTGGGTCCTACTTCAAGCTTCTTGTTTGCGGCCCTCACTCCATGCTCCTTAGTCTCTGGGTAACATCTGGCCCCAGTAATGCCGGCCCCCAGTTCTGCAGCAGAGTACGCTGCGTAGGGGAAAAGAGCAGAGCTTTTGTGTCTGACGCACATGGGTACAGTTCCTGCCTCCCCCATATGTGCCTGGAGCAGAGTAAACACCCAGGAAATGTTGCTTAGTTTTGTGGTCTATAAAATGGACATAATAGTTGCTACCACACTCCTAATGTGTGCCAGGTGCTATCCTAAGCACGTTACAGATATGAACTCATACAGCCCTTACAGCAACCCTTCAGGCAGGTATTGCTGTTATCTCCATTTTACAGGTGAGAAAACCGAGGCCCAGGGAAGGTTGATCATACAGTGAGTGAGTGGCAGAGTGGCAGATTTGAACAGGCGGTCTGGCTGCTGAGTGCACGCTTGGAACCTTTCTTCCTCACCTGGGGTTATTTTCCCCCTTGAAGTTATGAATGACTGAAGTTATAACGTGGTCTTATTGCTTGTTTGGTGTCTGTCTGCCCCCACCTAGTATGTTAGCTCCCTAAGGCCTGGTGGCACTGGTGGACAGCAGTGGGCTGGCTGAATGGAGGCATCTCATTGGCCAGTCCCTTATCACGGCCTCACGGTGGTGTCCTTTGAGCAGGTCGCAGCTGAATTCCACTCCCCCCTCTTCCAGGCCGGGTGTACTACTTCAATCACATCACTAACGCCAGCCAGTGGGAGCGGCCGAGTGGCAATAGCACTGGCGGCGGCAAAAATGGACAAGGGGAGCCCACCAGGGTCCGCTGCTCACACCTGCTGGTCAAGCACAGCCAGTCACGGCGGCCCTCGTCCTGGCGGCAGGAGAAGATCACCCGGACCAAGGAGGAGGCTCTGGAGCTGATCAATGGTGAGCACAGGTGGAGACAGGGTCTGGGGCGGGGGCAGGTCCCTCTCCCCAGGGGCCAGACTGGGCTTGTAGAAATCATGCCAGACCCTCTACCCCACCTTGCTCAGCTGTCAGCTGTGGCCTTGACAGACCTGGAAGTGCCTGTACATGACACGAGCCTGCCTCTCACGGCTGCCTCTCCTTTTCCTCTCCAGCTGGTATTTGAGGGTGAGCCAGGGTAGGTGGGGAGGACCCAACCTTGGGGCTGGCAGACCTGGGATCAGACGGTAGCCATGCCACTATAAGCTCCTTGACTTTGGGGCATTCACGTCACTTCCTTGAGACTCAGTTTTCACCTCTGTAAATGGGCATCATATACCTGCCTCCAAGGGCCATCGTGAAAACTCAGTGAGATGAGAAAGTGCGTGGCACACAGTGGGTCCTCGTTCAGTGGGAGCTATCCTTGATAGTAGTATCATCAAGCAGGGTCCTGGGGCACATGTATGGATGGGTCAGGAGGGAGGTTGGAAAGGTAGAATCGGTGAATTAATTCTGCCCTGAAGGAGAAGGCTGTTCCTCGTTCTGTTCTGTGTTTCCTCCACAGTCTAGAGCAGCAGTCGGTAGGCAAACTTTTTCTGAAAAGGCCAGATGGTAAATATTTTAGGTTTTGTGGACCATACAGTCTCTGTCAGCTCTGCTTGGTAACTCCATAGCAGCTATAGATGACATGTAAACAGATGGGCGTGGCTGTGTGCCAATAAAACTTTATTTACAAAAACAGCAGGATTTGACCCGTGGGACATAGTTCGCAGCACCCTGGTCTAGAGCTGTCCAGTGTGGCCACCACCACCTACATGTGGTTATTTCCATTTAAATTAATTAAATTTAAGTCATATTAAAGATTGGGTCCTCAGTCACACTGGCCACACTGTTCAGTAGCCATATGTGGCTAGTGGCTGCCATCTCGGACAGCACAGATAGAGAATGTTTCCATCCTTGCAGGAAGTTCTGTTGGACAGTGCTGGTCTGGATCACATGTATGGTTTCATCATCCACTCAGCCTCTCTCACCAGAGATCCCAGACCCCTCCCGGGCCCTCCAACCCCACATAACCCATCTCTCTCCCATGCCCAAATAGCCTGAGTGCCCATCCAGCTCTGCCAGGTCCTGGCTGTGTGACCTTGAGCATGTTACTTAACATCTCAGAGCCTCAATCTTTTCACTTGTAAAATTAGCGTTATGATAATAGGACCCACTGCATAGGGTAGCTGAGAAGATTCTGACCTAATGCAGTAAAGCATGAATAACAGCCTTGGCATCTAGTAAATGTTCTGTAATTGCTGGTGGCTATTATGATGGGTGTTATTAGCACAGCCCTGGCATAATCAGTCCATATTGGTTGTTGTTTTGCTATGACATCACTGGTCCGGTACTTGGCCGGTGGGATTTTTTTTTTTTTTTTTTTAGTTAGTTATTTATTTCTGGTTGCGTTGGGTCTTCATTGCTGCACGCGGGCTTTCTCTAGTTGCAGCGAGCGGAGGCTACTCTTCCTTGCGGTGCGCGGGCTTCTCATTGTGGTGGCTTCTCTTGTTGTGGAGCACGGGCTCTAAGTGCGTGGGCTTCAGTAGTTGTGGCACACGGGCTCAGTAGTTGTGGTACACGGGCTTAGTTGCTCTGCGGCATGTGGGGATCTTCCCAGACCAGGGATCAAACCCGTGTCCCCTGCATTGGCAGGTGGATTCTTAACCACTGCGCCACCAGGGAAGTCCCTGGCCCGTGGGATATTACTTAAACACACCTACACCCCCCATACAGTGTCTGGCACCTGCTAAATGGCACCTCTTAGCCTCCTACCTCCCAGCCTTGTAGAGCAGAGCCAAGTTCTTGCACAGAATCTTGAAGGCAGATTCAAAGAGCTCACCTCCTGAGCTACGCCTACACCTACACCCCCCATATAGTGTCTGGCACCTGCTAAATGGCACCTCTTAGCCTCCTACCTCCCAGCCTTGTAGAGCAGAGCCAAGTTCTTGCACAGAATCTTGAAGGCAGATTCAAAGAGCTCACCTCCTGGACTCCATGAGGGCAGGGACTGGATCTGTCTCTTTCCCCACTGTATTCCTGCCACCCAACACAAAGCCTGGCCCACGGCAGCGCCCGCAGCCTGGTTTCCTGGATCAGGAGGAAGCAAGAAGGATCCCTGGCAGAGGAAGCGGCAGAAATGAAGGCCTGTGGCTCGGCTGTAGGTAGGACTCGGGGGGAAGCCGTGGAGGGGACTGAAGAGGGATGAGACCCCTCAAGGGCAGGTCCCAGCCAGGTGGAGGACAGCCCAGAGTGAGGCCAAGAGTTCGGGTCCTTTCCCAGAGACAGCAGGAAACACATGGCCACGTGTGACTGGGAGGGGGGCCCTGTGGCGCTGGCTTTTAGGAGAGAGCCGTGTGGCTGGAGGGTGACAGGCCAAGAAAGCCAGAAGGCCCAGGGCCCAGGCTGGCTGGACCAGCGGTGAGCTGTGAGCAATGAGCGGGGTCTGGCGGCCCCAGGGGAAGAGGACGTGGCAGGAAACCCAGAGGAATCACGAGATGACCTCTTGGGTCCTCCTAGCTCCTAGAGGGGTCCCTGTTCTGAGGCTTCCAAACCACATGAGACTGAGCAAGGGGTGATGGGCACTTGGAGACTGAGCAGCTGGAGGCGCCATCACTGGTTGAGGGGATTGGGAAGAGGCACAGTCTGGGGAGGGACTCACTAAGTCTGAGGGTCTGAGGAAGAGACGTTGGCAAGGCAACCGTGAGAGGACCTGGATTCCGCAGAGCAGCAGGCCAGAGACAGAAGCCCTTGCGACAGTCCTGGCCAGAGATGGCAGGTGGACATGGGGACGTCTGAGCATCACGTGGAAGGAAAGCTGTTGGGCCCTGGGGACTGCCTGTGGGTGGCAGGTGAGGGTGCCCCCCAACCCAGCTCTAGGATGGACGGGGATGTGTCTGGTGGGGCTCACACTGCAGTGGGAGCCTGGGGGTGCTGAGGTCAGCCTGGGTCTTGGGAAGGGGTGTCTGGGGGTGTGCCCAGTAAGCAGCTGGGCCCTGGGGCCTGGCCTTAAGTCAGTGCACACTCGGGAGTGTTAGCAGGGGTCCGACATGCCTGCCTGTGCCAGAGGGCCTGGTGGAAGCTGTGGGAGGAATCGCAACTAGAAACACTGTGACTTGAACTTGGGGCAGGTAGGAAGCAGGTAGAGTAGATTCTAGAGAGATTTAGGAGGCAGAATCGGGAGGATGGGGTGATGGATTAGAGGGGCAGGGGTGGGGTAAGGTCAGAACCAGTGTGGCCCAGCCCTGGAGTCACACAGAGATGGATCTCGGTGCCAGCGGCGTAGCTTCCAGCAAGTGTCTTTACTCTCAGAGCCTCAGTTGCCTCATCTGTAGGATGGGGACCGGGTGGCCGTGAAGGTCCAGGGGCCACAGCCAGCAGCTGAACGCTCAGCAGAGCAGTGGGCTCAGTGCCGGCCGCTTGCTCTCTACACAGCAGAGCCTCGACCCCAATCATTTAGGAGTGTGTGCTGGGGACCATGGTCTGGACAAGGCTTCTGCCTACCAAGAGCTCCCTGCTGCTTCCCCATGGCCCATGGGTGGAGCTCTGGGCCAGGACGCGGGAGGCCTGGTGGGTTTAGCGTGCAGACCCTCCAGTGACCTTGGCCCGTGCTTTTATTCAGTGTCCTGAGATGGGGCTGAGGCAGGCCCCCTCGGGGGTCCTGACGAGGGTGCAGTGAGATGGCCCGGGCCATGGTGCTCTCGGTAACCAGACACTCGTGTGCCACATCAGCAAGCTTTGGGCGCCTGGGCTTGGTTTTCTCTTTTGTGAAAGTGGATGTTGTTCCCCCGTCCCCTGTTCTTGTCATGGGCTTGTTCCACGTGATAGAGATCAGGATTTGGGCGGCACACTCTGCAGCCGGCAGCCTGGGTCCATCAGTTCGCTTTTAGGTCCTGTGCTCCCCGGTTGCCCCGAGGGGACAGGCTGCCGGCAGTGTGTCCACATTTTCTGCTGAGGCTCCTTTTCCCAGTGCTGGCCCCTCTGCAGCTGCTGGGCTGCGGCCACAGGCTTGTCAGGGATCTGGGGACCAGCTGCCTGTCATGGCCAGTGTCCTTGTGTAAGGAAGCCAGGCCATGGAGAAGCCCTCCCTGCCTACTCCCATCCCTCCATCCCCACATGCCCAGGGCCTGAGGGTCCCAGGGAGGCCCTGATGTGAGCAGCAGTCCCCCTACGTGTAACTGTCACATTGGAGGGTTAGGGCTTCAATATATGAATTCTGGAGGGACATAAACATTCAACCCGTATTATTTATGGACTGACAGCTAGTAATTGTCAGGGGCTCACTCTGCACCAGGCACTGTTCTGGCAGTAATTCCTTTACCCTTCACAGCAGCCCTCCAAGGTCAGAGCTGATAATTAGCCCATTTTACAGACCAGGCAAGTGAAGCTCCAAGAGACGAAGTCACGTACCAGGGTCGCAGAGCTCAGGATCGGTAGAGCTGGCATCCGAACACAGTAGTTGGGGTCCACAAGCCACCCTGCTCTGCCTCAGCTGCCCCGTTGGGTGAGGGTTAGATGGACGCTGTCTGGGTAGGGGGTGTTGCTCATCGGGTGAGGCAGGGCATTGCTGGGAACAGCCCGGGGTGTCTGGTTTGCACTTCCTTTCTTGCCTCCTCTGCAGCATTTGAGCCTGAGGTTCATAGAAAAAAGGCATGAGATTCCAGCATTTCCGTCTACAGAGCCCAGTGGTGGATCCCTCTCTCTCCTTCCCCGTGGCCTGTTTCTGTCTCATTTATTCACGAATTCCTTCAACATTAGTGAACACCTGTTCAGTGCACAGCACGGGGAGCTGGGGACACAGCAGTGAGCAAGGCCGACCTGGTCCCTGTCCTCTCCATATGAGGCAGCAACAGACGCACAAACAGGAAAGGGGTAAATGCAGGGCCCAGGGAGGCACCTCGCCTAGTGGGGCCTTAGGGAGACTCCTGGGTGAGACCAGAGGACAGCAGATGAGCTTCGGGTGGGAAGAGACGATTAAACAAAGTTTAAGCAAAGGCTGAGAGGTGGGGGTGTGTGGTGGGGGCAAGACCGGGCAGGACACCATGGGGCGTGTAAGACTGAGCTGAGGGGACACAGGGGGTTCTGAATGTAGCCTTGCATCTTGACTTGTGGCCAGACCCCTGAAGGTCAGCTTTTGAAAGGGAAGCTCAGGAAGGAAGCGTTGTTTCTTTAAACAAAATCATTTCAGGTTCCCATCCAAGCAGAATATTTTCTGAGAGAGTTGGCTGGTCAGAGGAAGATTTGGGTGCTATGAACTATGGGGGACACGGGAATTCTTTGGCATTCCAGTGGTTAGGACTCCGCTTTCACTGCCGAGGGCCTAGTGAACTAAGATCCCACAAGCCATGCGGCTGGCCAAAAAAAAAAAACCCCAAAAAAACAAACAAACAAAAAACTATGGGGGGGCAAAAGCTTGGCTTTTATTCAGTCTTTAGGCTGCTGTTGCTTGCACACATACACTGTGTGCGCGCCTTGGCCAGGCCGCCTAGTCTCGGGGGTTCCCCGCCACTGTGCCCACAGCTCCAACTGCTGGAGGATGCAGCAGGGGG